>NC_054543.1:43692823-44019024 GCF_017654505.1 Polyodon spathula
CTGAATGTACAGGAGAAACTCTTAATTGGCCCTTGTTTAGCTTGAAAATTCTAAAAAGTGATGAGCAAGCATATGTAATGCCGTCACACTTTCCAGCACCCAAGCCAACTCCCAACAGGCCTGCGAGAATGAGAGCATTGGTCCCAGCGGGTGAGGTCAAGCCCACTAGGAATGAGGTGAAGGTTTGCCTGGGCAACCTCACACACAATAACACACAGAAGCTAAGACAGAAAAGAGAGCCAGGTTCCTTCCCCTGAGACAAAGACAAGAAGCCTGAGAGCAAAAGAGAAGGGGAGGAAGTGGGAGCACACAGATAAGAGTGACAATACAGGTATAGAACTGATCCTTTCTCCAGTGTACAACCTTCTCAGGTATGTTCTACTGGAATTTTCAGGTGTTACGCCTTCTCCAAACATGTTGTAAGATTAATGTTTCCTTGAGATAAAAACCGTTTCAAACTCCGTGGGCGTGTTGAGTTGCATATACAGGGTGGAGTAAAAGCTGCACACCCTTGAAATAGAAAATATCACCATGATGTCCTGAAGTCAAACATTAGGGCTAAACTTAGACCTTTTGTCCTGCATGCTGTATATTTTTCAGAGAAACAGATTCAGCAAACTGCAATGTTGCGGTATATATGAGGCGGAATGGGGGGTAACAATTTGAAAGTTGTGTTTTTTGGTCTCCAAGCCTTCATCAGAGGATGTCTCTCAAGACTGAAGTTGTAATCAGGAAATCCATCCCTCAGCCACTCCCCCTCCTATTGGTCTGGCTTGTTTCCATGGGTCTGCAGGTGTAAAGTTGCAATTCTGTTAAGCCACTCTAAATAGCACCCTATTTATATGCAGTCATTTATATTTTTAGAGGTCTCCGAAGCGGGTTGATTAATATTGTGACATGGCTGTAATTTATTTAACATAACATTTGACTAATTAGCAACTCAGGCAGAGTGGCTGTAATTTATTTACTGTAAAAGAACACACCAACTTTATACTTCAAGTAAGAGAGGCTATGCATTTTTAATCACAGACATTATTCAAGGTATAGAGATAAAACTGTTAAGTCATTTATTCCGATGAAATGCAAATTGTTTTGTTTATTTATTCATGTCTATTTCTAGCAAAAGCAGCAATGTTGTAAAATTGCATATTTACAATTTACAGTCTATATTAATAAAATGAAATAGGAAAATGTTCTATTTAATCCTCTTGTTTAGATGCCTAGCATGTGTATTCAATGAAACTAGTTTCCAGGTGCATAACATTTTTTAATCCTGTGCCACAAACAAATGACCAGTTCTATAAAACTTATCGTCTCAACAAAACAAGTAACCTCTACCATAATATATAGTAAAGAACCTCTACCATATCATATAGTAAAGAAAAGCACCTTCCCTTAATCTCTTATCTATGCCTCTGACAGACTCTATTAACGGTGAGATAACTTGTGACACCTGAGTGCACTGAGTTCTCAGTAATACTCCCATTCTTACCCTTCCCAGTATCAGTGATGGAGTCCTAAGTCTGAAGGTACCAGAACATTTTCTTAAAGAACAATTATTATATGTTTTGCATTTTATTGGTATACTGAACTAGTAATGCATTTAAGAGGTAATGGATTTATTTAATTTCTACAAGTATTTCCACAAAGTGTCTTTCCCCAGCTTCGTTTGTGTTTGTGTCCACCGTCGTAGTCGATGCACTGTTGCTGTTGTCTTCAGCATTTTTAACCTTCTAAAGAAGTAGGTCCTAATACTCTTTTCATTGCATCAAGAGGACTACTGACTGAATCAGGCAGCTGTGTGGGAGAGCTTAGTCATGTGACTTAGGTTACCTATTTAATGAATTTAGTGTCATGAAACGTGGCCTAATGGCACAGACTGGCATGCTGCCAGTAGACACAAAGAAAATTTCCACTCAAAGCTCTAAGATCAATCCTCACTTCTGACCTGAATTACAGTATGCAACAAAACAGACAAAGTGAAAAGATGATCACACGGTAGCTCTCTGTCTTGAGTTACTGAAGTTCAGTAAGCTACCATCTCCTTTAGATGTGTAGGTGATGTCTTTAAAAAGATGGAGAAGCACAGCTCAAGAATAATAGTGTGTGTCAAAGACCGCTTATACATTGCATTAATACAGCAGGCTAAATGCACATCAGTCTCATGTAAAGTTGTTTGATTTAGTCTTTATGTGAAGCATAAACTGTGATAGCGATGCCTTCAGTATTGTGGGAAACCCTAGTCTGGGTTGTTTTTTTTCATGATGTAAACCCCATTGAGCAAGCCTGTAGCAAACATGACCCAAAAACCAAGAAAATCAAATCCTACAATTATCTTCTTTCTTTGCAAAAATAGTAACTAAAAATATTTATATCTGTCATTCTTTGTTTTGTCCTGTGGGGGAGCTGGGGTTGGTTTGTTTCAAATATATTTTAATAGGTTTCAGTAGGAAGAGATTGACCGACTCTACTACTACCCAGGCTAGTATAGCTGCCAATGCACTTGGTCTAATTGTTGCCCTATTTAATTCAGCCTCCTTCCCTGTTTATTAAAAAATGTTAGCCAAATGTTAAGACATGAAAGGTTAAGCTTTCTACATTGTATTTCTTTCATAGAAGGAAAAAGAACATTGTAAAAATGCTAAAAGCAGCTTTAGCTCTCATTATAACTTCTGTTCAATTATATAATCACTGTTAACTGCACATTATCCATTTTTGCTCAGTCCTATTGAAGTGATATTAAAGGGGGTTTGACTATGCTAAGTATCTGCTGTACATTACCAAGGTTGGCATTGTTTGTTTTTTTACCTGCAGTAATGTGTATCTGTCATTTCCTCTCTCTCTCAAGGCTTTAACTACACTTGATTTTACCATGATGTACTCAGGGTCACACACAGTCAATGGCTGAGCAGAGACTAGACCTAGGCATCTCCTAGTATCGTCGTTTTCTTTAAACACTGGACCACCAAGCCTCGAATTACAGCAACTTACCATCATGTAAGCCTTCTGAAAGTGTATGCTTTTATTTACCAAAGTGCTATTTGGTGGAGTGGAAATCAGTTGTATGACTAAATAAAGTGAGTGATATTAACTGGGGTATGAGAATTACAGTAAAAAATCACCATTGACTCCCATTACATTCAGCCCAGCAGATTTCAATGTGGTGATATTACGCAGTTTTAATTATATCAGTCTGGAAAAGCACAAGAAACTGCAACATTAATGTAGAAATGTATCTCAAACTATAAACACTCTTACATGAAGAATATAAACTTGAAGGGTGTGGATCTGCCCTCAAGAGTGAATCATCTGAAGATTTACTGTAGACAGCAGAACTCACATTAACAAAAAATATTATTACAAATATTGGCATTTTGATGTGACTCACTCAACACTTGGCCATCCAAAGTTGAGAAAAAGCAATGCAATCTCTAGACCCACTGGAAAGTATACATTAGTTAACCCCTTGAGTAGAACTGGGAGGGAGGTTATTTCTGTACAAGTCTAAAGAGTTCAAATAATATAGTGCCTTATATATATAGACCACACACACACTTTTAAGTGTACTGTATTGCTGCTCAAAACAATGCACCATAAGAGACGACCCTTTGTTTTATTTAATTTCTCATCACTGTCTCTTTTAATGTGTACAGGAATAATTTATAATTCAAAGCTGCTCTTTCCATGTCCATTTTAAGTTAGCTTATTTTAATGTATACTAATGACTTCTCATGGCAACATGTAAGGTTTGAGAAGTCCACTGAAAATGTTCATCTTTTTACAACTTAGATAAGATTGGTTGTAATTTAAGGAATATATACTGTGCAGACCAAAATTGAAGCCTCAGACTAAAAGTGGATTAAATATATTAATCTTAAGAACAAAGTTTAAAAGCAGTGTTTTGAAATGTTTATAGTAAAAGCTTTTAGTGGTTTTAGCCTTTAGCATACAACCTACCTCCCCTCCCTCCCTCATCACATTTAATTATCTTAGAATGAAAAGAAATCTATTCATGCAGCCACACAAGGCAACTCAAATCTTTTGGGAAATTCAAACATTTATACCTTTCTTTCTTGTGGGTTTGCTATAAAATCTGAAGAGAAATTGCAACATTTGTGTTGACCTCAACCATGCTCAAATCTAGGAGTAAATAGTGTGGGATGTGTGTGGATGTGTATATATTAATATATACTATACAGGTTGATAATATGGAAGAGCAATGAAACACCAAACTGAAAAAAAGAAAAGTCCTCTTCCCTGCGCCCAGCAGTTTACTGTAGCTGTACATTCTCAAGGTAGATCAGTGCCCACGTCACACTCTTCCAGAAAGAGGTGTGAGGCAACTAACACAAATGCAATACGACTTCAAATTAATCTTTATTTTGTGTTGAACTGGTCAGTGCTACAAGTGGATCCCAGATCACCACTGAAAAAGCATTAAACAATGTAGACTTGATGCTGGTGTGGTATTGGGGTTGCACATTAATGTCACTCTCAAAGCTGTTTTCTGTGAGAACAAGAAGAGGCTTCTATTCCGTCACTGAATAATGATAAAGAATGGTAACGAAAACTAAAACTTTTACTCATTTGCACAATCGTGTCCAGTATAAAGCATGAACAAATGCAGACTTGCACTTTGCAAATAGCTGATGTGGTCAGTGGCATTGGATCCCTTCTCAAGGCTTTTGGTATTTTCTATAGGCCACAGGCATCTATAGTTTATCATGTATGTATTACATCGTCTATACCAAACAGCAATCTTCTTAGTCCTAAGAAGGCACAACTGATTTAAAGGGATTACTTACTCAAAGTACTACATCCCCAGATGTTGTCCTTTCAGCTTTGTTTATCTGATTTAAAAAGTAAAGCACTGAACATGCATGCATCTCATTATAGAAGAGCTGGTTGCTCTAGTTCTGTTTTCAGCCCCTTACACCCTGACCTCCCTGCCCAAATGAACAAATCAATGCACTAGTTCAATGCTAATGGTTAGTGGGAGTACAAGGGCAGGAATCGTTGGCAGAAGGGGGTGTCAACAAAATATGAACAGGTTTATTTTCTTGTTTTAGAATACTGCTGTTTTGATCAATAGTTTAAGACTTGCCTGCCGCTTATCAAGCTGATTCATCATTTAAACAAGGTGTCTTCATGTTGATGAACTAGAACTGTATAGAATTGTTTAGATCATTAAAATAGACTCCCAGATTTCCATTCCAAATAAACATGCAGCAAAACACTTTAGGATTACTAGCAATAACAGACTGAATACTTCAACATTGCATTTTCATACACATTCATGAGGGGCCATTATGCAGGTTCCTATGGTATAATGCTTTGATAAACTGTGGTCTGACTATACAGTAACTGTAAATAAATACATACCTGCACTGTTGCAGAATGGTAAGAACCTGAAAAACAAATCCTGTGGAACTTAAAGACGCTCACAATACAGCTGAACTTGAGGCAACTTAGACAATGACATTATCTCCTTCAATTGTGCAGCTGCGTCTGGGCTCTAGCTTGCGTTCTGATCAAGCTTCTTTGAAAAACCCTTGATAGTTGATCTGCCATGGCTTTTGCAATCTGTTTGCTAATGATACTGCTGCATGCTCCTAGGCTAGAGCAGTTGTCCTGAACATTACTAAACTTCCATTATGTTTACTTTGATTTTTAATGTTATGGTACAGACAGACAATCAAGGTTTTTAATAGTTTGGGGGCCAGAGGGAAACCTTTCAAAACAAGGATGGCCTTATCATAACGTGTTATTAATGACTCATTATCACACAACCTCAAATTGTACAACTTAATGAACAGCCAAGGGCTCCCATTGCAGTCCTCTCATCTGAAGCCTGTAATGAACCCCCAGGAGAGAGACTTACAAATGTACAAAATAAGATGCAACCGGCTTGGAAACTCAAGTTTTCCCTTGTCGAACACTTGTAGTAAAAAAAATTAAAAAAAAACATAAATGGCTTTTTAAAATTTAAAAAGGAAATTCTCTGATGGTCACAGGTGCGAATTTAACTTCATCTGTGAGTCATTACAAGTCGTAAGTAAACTGAAATTAATGAGAGGTCAGTTTTCCATTAGTTTCTGATTAATAATTCCAGAATTGCATAGTTTTAAAAAGGATGTTAAAATGTGGCCTGAGCCCACTAGCTGTTAAAAGAATGGGCCACTAATGACAATTATTGTTTAAGATATCATTTAAGATAACCCTTGCATGAACTGTAAAAATCATTGAAAGAGTACAACATGATTTCTGGATTATTGGAAAACGTAGAAGAAACATGACTTCCCTTGGAACAAAAAAAGAAATAAAATCATAATATATTGCCTATATACTTCAATTGATTTCCATTGGGGCTGAAATAAACTTAAATCACATTCCATGATAGCAGTTTTATATATGCATGCAATAGAATGATCAGAAATCTATTGCAATGAACCACCTGTCATAGGTGCTGTCAAAGATTGTCTTCAAATTAAAAACAAATATAGCATAAAATGTATTTTTTGAGGTTTAATCTCAGAAGACTACGATAGATTTCCATATTTGTTATTTCTTCACCCAGTCACCCATATTCTTTGAGGTTGTGTCCTTCCTCAGGGCATGAAGTCCTCTGAACAGAATGATTAATGATGTTTGTATTTTCTCATTCAGTGCAATGTAAGTTTTCAGTCTGTGGAAGGCTAAATGAGTTAAACACTGATGTATTTCGTAAGTATCAAACTTGATGGGAATCATTTTGTTGGTGTTTTACAATGTAAATGTATTCCTCTCCACCCAGCTATAGCATTACACGGTTATCTGTTATAGCAGATGAAACTGTCCTTGAAGGTTGCGCTTGTATGAGATGAGATTTATCCTACACACATGCTTTAACAACCAAGGTCTCCCTTATTCCATTGTCTTGCCCCTAGGGAAGGTTATTTCCTTGTAAGTAACACGTGGATGGGGGAGCTCTCTCTCTCTCTCTCTCTCTCTCTCTCTCTCTCTCTCTCTCTCTCTCTCTCTCTCTCTCTCTCTCTCTCTCTCTCTCTCTCTGGTAATACATCTATAAGTCCGCTCTCATGCTATCGCCTGTTGTATGTGCTCTATCCTTATTCTAGTTTTTTGAATTCTAATTACTATTTTTGAAATCTATATAAAAGATATCAACGTACAGTAATTATGTAATTTTGGCACAGCAGAATCCCTTAAAGCAGCAATTTTGCATCCCAGACTGTCTACACCATCTGCTACACAGTATATACTAGGCATCTGTGTTATAGATTATTAAAAGGGGTTTATTTTTTTCAGTTATTCTTGTCTTGAATTAGTTAATAATATCTCAAGGGCCTGAAAAATAATCTGACGGTTTTCTGTCTATGGAAAAAGCAAAGGCTTTCATAATATTGAGCGTTTATCGTGTTTATCGATTTGCATATCATCAACACAACTTGAATGCATTGATTTTTGTTGAGTGAACAGAGTCTGAGATTATTATTATTAATGGTGCAACAGCCTAAGTTCAGAGATGAATAATAGTGATGATGATATATCATCACGCTATATCATAAACCAATATTATGTCTGTCCATATTTGGGGTTCTATCTTTATCTTGTAATACCATTGCAGGTAATAAGGTAGTATAGGTTCCACCAGCATTATTTATATTGGGATTACCATAGAGCCTTTGTCCTCATGGTTCCTCTGGGAAGATATGTATTCCTTGGCAGCTATTGCCCATTAATGTATTTCTAGGCCATCCCCAGCCTGGAAATTCAAATGTTTATGAGCGCTCCATTTTACAAGCAGAACTTGGCTGTGTAAATAATAATAATAAAATATTTATTTATTTATTTATTTATTATTTATTTATTATTTATTATTTAATTATTATTTTTATATATTATTATTATTATATTTATTCAGTTCAGCTTTAAGTATTTCTTTTATGTTGGCATAGATGTTAAACTATTAATGAAATTTCATAGACTATAGCAATTGTTAAATTCAGTTTCAATATGTTACTGCATTCCATAATCACCAGACAATCTTTTTGTTGGTGTTTTACACTGTAAATGTATTCCAATCCACCCAGTTATACCCAGTTATTACACGTTTATTTGTTATAGTAGATGAGACTGACTTGAAGGTTGCCCTTGTATGAGATGAGATCTATCCTACCTGAAGAGAACTTTACATTCATACATGCATACATACATACAAACATACTGCACAGTACATACATACACATTATTATTATTATTATTATTATTATTATTATTATTATTATTATTATTATTATTATTATTTTTTGAAAAGCCCAGCACTTAATCAAAGTTGCCAGAACTTTACATTTATCTTGAAGATAAACAAGGTAATTGAGCCACATCACTGAAGGGGTGGGAGAAGCCACCAGTAGCCATGGAGATAGTATTTTTGGAATGAGGAAGTGCAAGAGAAATTCAAAGTTCTGGCAACTTTGAGTAGGTGCTGAGCTTTAAAAATACTTCAAATCAAGTTTCCAAGCCCCAGGTTCAAGTTTCCCAGGTCATCTGAAATAAAATTTTAAAAAATAAAAAAATCATCAAAAAAATGAATATTTGATCAACAGCATTCAGATCTATTGAGAACGATTGTAAATATTTCATATTTAAGGGAATTTATACTTGCTCTCTTATAGTTAATTAACTACAATTGACCAGTGTTTGCAAAAGTAAAAGCCTTGCTGAGCAAAATAAATGAAATAAAAATATAATTTCTTTATTATTCATCAATTAATCTTCTAAACTGCAGACTTTACCAATTCCGCATATGCAAAGTGTTAGATACTTTAATCAAGCAATGTAAAAATGGGTCCAATTAAATTCTTTTATCACAGGTTCCTCTCCCTTAGTTATTTTTCTCAATGAGAGGTTAATCACTGATCACTGCATTGTTTCCCAGAAGATTCTAGAATTTGAAGAGCCAAGAAATACAACATGATTTGAATCAGTAATTTGAAAAGTCAAGCTTACACTCCGTATTTCTGATTTATTTGACCTAGTAGGTCCAATCTTGTTATATGCTTTATTTGTTTTCTTTCCACAGGATATGTTAAATGCTCTTCAGTCCTTAATTACTTTATTTAATCTCCAAAAAATGAATTTTTAAGTTGGATATTTAATTTTTATTAAGTTATAACATTTAGAGAAACAATGTATCAAGGCCCTATGTTCACAAATGAACGGCTAACCTCTTAAGTCTTTTTTTTGCAAAATCATTCATAAGCTTGTCATAGAAACTGTTATGAACAAGGACAACAAAAAGCGTGTGAAAAAAAAGTTTTTAGGATGAGCTTTGACATTTTTTTGATTGCATGGGAGAGGAAAGCCAATAAACTGAGGTGTGGATGAAAGAAAACAAATCAGAAAATCTTCCAGGTGATGCACCAATTACAGAGACGTGCAATAACTCCTATATAGCAGAACAGTACATCAAAAGCTTTACTTTGAAGAATTTAGATGCCATAATTCATTTGAAGAGGGGCCATAGCTATAGGTCAAGCAGAAAAGCAGATAGCAAACTGAAATTCAAAACCATGATTCATAATCTTCAAGCAATGACTGTCATCATTGCTTATCTATGTACAACACTAGTAACTAGTACTTGTTTGATTTTAACTGGAAGAAGGTGCCTTAAGAAGTCATGACTGCACCTGATCAATATCACTCAAAGGTCATTCAGCTAATATGTGGCTTTGTTGGTGTAATACCAGTCTGATTATCTCCTGTGGGAGGCACTTACATGTCCATCTGTATGTCTGTCACACTCACAACTACATCTGCTTATCCAATTGTGATGCAACTTGGATGAGGCAGTCCTAAGAAAAGGCTTGAAGGTCTCTAAACTTAAGCCTTGGTGACCAATTTCTTCATGAGTTCTGGCCTCTGGTAAGTTGAGTTCATGTTGGCTATTATGTTTGGAGCAGTTAGGCTTAAATGAATGAAGGTTTGCTTTGGAATTTGTTACAAGAAATGATTTAACAGTGTAGGTCAGGATAAATAACCTCTTTAATGTATGCATATCTTTCTTGTAATTTTTTATTTCTTGTATTCTGAGTAATCAAGTCTTCTGGTATATGTAGGGAATTCTGGTTTCAATGAAATTGCATTACAGTATGTATTTGATACGGTGGATGTGCAGTTTACCTGTGCATTATGCTACAATGCTACATGCACCTGTAGCAACATTGGTGATTGTGATTACTATAACACAGGGTAAGGATACAGGTCAGTGTATGTTACTAACATTTAAAGATTTACTTTCCATCCCTGCCCCTCATTTACTTGTCATTACCCCTTTTTCATTTTCTTTTCATTTCAGCTTTCTATTTTTCAGACCAAAATTCCTCTGAATAGGACCACAGCCCACTACACTTCTATTAAACCCTATCTTCACCTGTGTGTGTGTGTGTCCCATTCTAGTTGTGATCCTGACACAGTGACACAGTGTTTTTTGTTGTTGTTCTCAATTAGCACTTTGGTGAGTCAATAGCATTAGCAGCAGACGGGTAGGTGGTTCAATGGTATTCAATCTTTTTTTTTTAATTCAAAGCAGAACGACCCTTTGCTTATAAACATTTACTGTGGTATACAATGGTACAAAACTATAGTAAAACATGGTAAAGCATTGTAAATCATGGCAACGTAAAGAAAAAGCATGATCAAGTTCAAAATTTATTAGTGCAAAGATGAAAATATGTTCAGTGCAAACAGCCTGGCAGGTGGCGGTATTATTTACATGGAAATGATCATGTGTGTCAGTCTAGCAGTCCTTTTAATAATAGCATGTGAACCATAAAATATTCATGCGTATTTCTTTTTTAATAGATTTGTTCTAAATAAATAATTCCTATATGGAGAATTCTAATATCCAAAACAACTAAAACACCTTTGAAAAGCAATTCAGTTAAAGAACATGCATCATAAAAAATGATCATTGCTCTTGTGGGTGTTACTATAGAGCCTGTATCTTGTTGTTTTATTTAGAGCATAGACTTGCAGTAAATAGGCACATTCTGTGCTGACTAACTATCATTTTATACCTTCACCAAGTTGCCCTTTTATGATGAATGACACAAAATGTAAATGTAATAAAAATAAATAAATAAGAAAATGTACAACACAGATGACTTTCTGCTGTCCAATAATTGGAACAGGTAAGAAATTGCTCTTATTATAGTTACTAATAAACAGCAATATATAGTACATTTGTATTATTTACAAATCTGCCCATTAAAAATGGGGTACATAGTATTTACTAGGGTAAGTTATTGTGTATCTAGCATGTCATGACACATCCAGTTCCATTAAATAACTACTCAAATCAATATAAATTCACTTGAGTTTCCATCAGCACACTCATCAAATATTGCTATAAAGCAGTGTCAAACAGGGCATAAACTGTTCCGGCTTACCTTCAGAGATGCAACTGCATGAGTGGCAGCCTTGTTATTCTGTATTCACTGAATCAGGAGGCTGATGAATTGCTTTCATTACATCATGTTGTCATGTGAAGCACCGTTCTATTATTATTTATGGAAAACTTTAGGTGATGCTCCATGCTGGGTCTTATATTACTTTGTGATTGTGATTTACACCCAGCAGCAGAGCACAGCCCTTTAATACAACTTTTTTAGACTTGAAAAAAGAAAAATTGTATTAGATACAAGCCATCTACTGTTTAAATTGTATTATTTCAAACCATGCACTTCATTGGTGATTCCCTCACCCCATCAACACCCCCTTTCCTGTCATTGACCAACCGGCTGCTTCCCATTGATTGA
The DNA here is from genome assembly GCF_017654505.1 of Polyodon spathula. Classification (NCBI taxonomy): domain Eukaryota; kingdom Metazoa; phylum Chordata; class Actinopteri; order Acipenseriformes; family Polyodontidae; genus Polyodon; species Polyodon spathula. The sequence goes on from NC_054543.1 coordinate 43,704,643, forward strand.
TTGATTGGATCACTATCATGACTTGACACTGCTGAGGTGTAATGACTTGGGGAGTGCAAGTGTAACAGATTTTCTGAGAGCAAACCATGCAAACTGAGAGCATTCTTTAGCCTAAAGCAGTATGAATGCTAACCTGAGACCTATGCAGCAAATAGAACATGTATGGAATAACTTTGTTAGCAGCAATGACTTTAAGACTGTTCCATGTTTTATCTAATCAGTGTCTTCTATGGATACCTAATTGAAATGTTTGTAAAAAATAAATACACCAAAGCCAGAATTAAATCAAATTTCATATCTATAGCTTATAATAGCTTAGCTTATATCTATAGCTATATCTTATAATGGCTACTACCATTTTTATTTAATCCAGGTACTTCTACTGTGCATGGATTGTTTTTTAATGTATAGGAACTTTTTTTTTTCCTATTAGAAATTCTATTTTTTGTATACTGAGAAAATCTTCAGTCTACTGTTAGAAATGTTCCAAATGGGAAACAAATTTGTAGCAGCAACACAGTGGAGCCACTAGCTGAAGCTCGTTGTTGCTTTCCTTCTTGGGCTGCCAAAAGCAGTTTGTTATCAAGCATTTAGGATAAGCACACTGAGCATCGACGAGGAGGGGCTGTACTGTCTAGCTTATCCAGGTTTGTTTTAACATGGTCATTAACATGCAGGCTGGTTGTGTGTGTATGTTACAATGATTAATTAAGCTTACACTGAATTAATCTTGTAAATAATATACATCAGGCCTCATTTAAGTAATAATCCCTCTATGTTAATCTATTCTTGGTAGTTCCCAGTAGTTTCTTGGGGTTAACATTTGACAAAAGCGGCACTGAATTTACAGATCTACAGGACATTGTTGCTATTAAAAAATGACTATATTTATCATTGCCCTGTATGGCATTTTATTAAAACATGTGTTCCTTATAAAAGTAATCAACAAATGCTTTTCTGAAATTGATTCTGTTGCACATCAATATATTGCTGTTTGTTTCATTGATTAGAATGCAGGAAGCGAAGGGGGCAACACTAACAAAAACATGTAGGCCAAAAGGGACACTGCTAGCAAGCTTCCATGTATGAAGTGAAATCAGCTGCTTTATTGATCACTTCCTAAGGTATTAAAAAAAAAACTTGCATGAAACATTAACATCTTGTACTTGCACTTTTTTGTTTTGCTCTTCCTGTGCTGTGTGATGATATGACACCCAGTGTGAGGTGAGAGTGTCTCATATGAAATCTTAGGGATTAAGGTAATCCTGTTAGAAATAACTAAGTACAAAATGGGGGTGCAATCATTCAACTTTATGTACATTGGAATTACAATTCCACTCCCTGCCCACTTTTGTTGCACACTGTCACTCTTCACAGAAGACAAATCAAGTTATCCATCATACAAAATAAAACGGTCCATTATAATCTTTTATAGTCATGTCTGTTTTTCCTCTAAGAAAATGACCCCACTATAAATACTATAGCAAGTTATACAGAAAATAAAGCTGCCATAAAATACAACGCATCCCTAGAGAGAAATTACTGGATAAAACCCAGCGCAATTCCAACCTGCTACACTCTGTTTAATTAATTAAGAACTGCAAATTAATCTTACAGTACTAACATAAATGCATTACTTTGCAAATATATGACTAGAAACCCATAGCAACCAGCTTTAAATGGTCAGATATTAAGGATGGAAAATCAGCTTTGAACATTAACATTTGAATTAATGTTTTAAAAGAAGCACTAGTTTGTAAGTCATTGACCTGTTTTATGACTGCTGTAGGTATGCTTACAGTAATATTTTGCTAAAACAGCAGCCAGGCATTCCTTCAAAAGTAAAATTAGGCTAAATTAACAAAGGTTTATCATCTACAATCCGTGGTTATGCATTTGCAGCTGGGAATTGTGCCACCAGCATAAACAGTACTAAGTTCCAATAAGTGCAAATTCATGGTAGTAAAATGTTTTTACACTTCTTCTCTCTGTTTTCATTTCCCAAGGGCTCATCGTTGGGACCTTGGCAGGATGCTGGATGCCGAACCAAATCCGAAGGATCATGAGCGCTTCAATACCCAAGACAGAATGGACCAGGGCCTACTTCAGGGGCTACATCACGCTGCTGCCCATTGCTGACACCTTCTTTTACCTCAGCTCAGTAGTGAACCCGTTCCTGTACAACCTCTCCTCCAGGCAGTTCAGAGAGGTCTTTCTGCAGGTGCTACGCTGCCGCCTGACCATCGAGCACATCAACAAGAGGACTCTGCGGAGGCACAAGGACACCACTGTCCGCTCCGCGCGCCCGCTGATTCTGGCATCCTTTAGACGCAGCCTTTCCTCCCACAAGAAACCCAAGGAGTGTACATTCACCACCTTTCAGAGCTCCACCACTGAAACCAGCACAATGAGTCTCAATCCTAGCTCTCCTGGTGAAAGTCAAGAGCTGGTCAAAAGTGAGCAAACTGCAGAGGTGACATTAGAGACAACACCTAAAAAGAACGGCCTTAGTGAAAGTTCTGTCTGAGCCTCCAAATAACAATCACCATTATAAAAGATAAAAAAAAGAAAGAAAAACAAGAATATGGACAAAACATAGGGGGGGTCCTATTTTTGTATATTGTATTTTCTATGTATGTTGGGGGCAAACATTTAAGGACATTTATATATTTTTTAAAGTGGCAACATGGTTAAGTAACAACTTGATGATGTTGCCAAGATTCTCTTACCAACTCAACCTAAGTATACCCAGTTGTGTTGCTCTTTCAGATTGCTCTGGTGAGAACAGATGGTTGATTGATTGTTGAGTTGTCATACAAATACTGTGTATAGTAAAAGCAGAAGCTGTTTGTGGACTGGTTGTGCAGAGAAAGGCAGTGACACCAGGGATCTCAAAAACAGATTAGATGCACAATTACTGTTCCTCTCTCATTAAATAAAGGAAGATGTATTCAAAAACCTTCCCAATGAGCTCCGGTTAATGGATACTAATCTCATTTAAGATGTTATTGATTATTACTATCCGTGTTTTATCCAGGAGCTATACTATCCAGTGTTAACATTCCCGATCTCATTCCATTCCCCTGATTGTGAAGTTCTGCTTGATTGGGTCCCATTTCCATTAGTTTTCTTGCTAACAAAGTTCTAGCAATTTTTTTTTTTTTTTTACTAAAGTGAAGGTTGTTGTTTTTTTCCCCTCTAGTAATGATTGATTTTCCTGCCCGACATTTGACACATTTTTTAATCTCTTTAAGGATCAGGTTTAATGATTAATGGTTTAAGGCATTGTAAAAGGGGTACCACTGACAATGATTCTATAACGCTTTAGAAGATCTACACTTTGCTGGTATATCATAGAAAGCTAGTTCTATGTCAGAAGGACTACAATTAACAAGGGCAGCAGGGTGACGGTGGCATGCAGTCGGGCTGTGGGTGCTGTAGCTGAGCTCCCCCTCCTCCTCTGCCTGGGTCCGTTGCAAAGGGGGGTGTTGCAGCAGCTAATGCAGACCGAGCCCACTTTTCCAGGGGCGCAGAAAGACTGGTATCCAGAGGAGGCGATGAGGCAGGCTGCCGAGGTGGCGCAGGACTTGCGATAGAGTACACCTGACAACACAGAAAAAAGGGTTGTTCAAAGTCAAGGTGACTTCACACATCAGCGTTGTGATCTTGCATGACATATTTTTTTGCAGGGAATTGTTTAACAAGCATTTCTGGGCCATGGTTCACCATAGAGATTTTTTTTGACAGCTGTCTACGGAGACCAAACTACAACTTTCTGTGCTGCAGGCCATACTCTCTTCCAATGGCTGACCTTACTCGCAGTCTCATTGTGGTAGACCACAGGAGTGAGGCGAGCACAGAAAAGTGTAAATATACCAGGAAGCAGCAGTCCAACGCATGTAAAAGCTTAAACAAACTAGCTTACCTCATACTGTCTAGATTATTGATAGCTCGGGTAATGTCAAATTATCCTAAACTCTCTCTTATGAAGGGTGTTATTAGCTCTGTCCTTCACTGTTTTACACATTCAACTCAACTTTGGGCTTTCAGATAAGTTTATTTTGAGTAAAAAAAAAAAAAAAAGTTTGGGATGTTAAATCAAACATGAATCTTTACAGAATTTCTAGAATTATTTTTTCAAGGGTTCATTTACCAGCAGAATATAATTACACGTATTGTTTGTTCAAATGAGACAATGGCAACAGCACTGCTAAATAAATCATATTTTACCCATGGACCATTTCTTTTAATCTAAAAAAAATATATATCTGCATTGCATAAAAATGTGCTCCTTTGTTTGGTCTCAACTGATAAGACAATTAGTTCTCATTGTGAAATAAAAGCAATTATTTGGAACAAAGCGTGACATTTGGTAAAGCACAGCGTGTCACTGAAAAAAATATGGATTACTGAGATTAAATGCACTTAGTTTTAACACACAATGTAGAAATACATGTTGGCAGTTGTTCTGTTAATCATATAAAAGACAAAGACTTCTTGCTGAAAAATGTGTTGAATTTTGTTATTAAGCTATTATTAGTGTATGTCTTAGAAAGTAAATGCAGTTCTTCTGATAGAGGCTTGCATTTTCTCAAAATGTATGTTCCTTAAATGTGTTCTAGTTTTTTGGAAGAAAGGGACTGTGTTCAAATAATGAAGAAGCAGAAGAATGTTTTTTTTTTTCCCCCATCACATAGCCAATTAACCTCTTTTAATCCTTTAAGGTACAAGGGCCATACATGTCCCACAAATAACAATGATGCAGACTTTCTTATCCTTGCAACGAGGTGTGCGAAGCAGGTTTAAAATGTACTAACAGGTTGGCTCTGGTCATCCAAATTGTCAGTTTCCTCGTGATACTTGAGTCACACTCAAAAGTACTTTAGCAAGAAACCATTTGAACATCCACTCAGTGCCTTGTGATCCCTAAGGGTTAACCACAATATAGTTTTTTAAGATGAAACATCAGGCTTTACATTCAGAGAAATACTGAAAGAAGCTGTTATAATATATAATCCAGCATGTCTTTTCACATTGACACATAGTCGCCTTTTACATTTGTAAAACTTTTGCCTTAAATTGCATTGGAGGTCTGGTAAGCCTGAAATGTGCAACAGGGTGAATTGGCTTTATTATATTACAGAATAACAAGGACACCATCTGCAAACCAATTGAATCAATCAGTTATGTAATGATAGCCCAATTACACAAAAAGTGTTTGCTACAAGCTGCAGATGGTTTTGTCCCCCTGAGCATATGAACAGCACAGTTAAACAACTTCAGCAAAGCTGGGTAATCATAAAACAATGGATTTACTTTTACACATGTGCAATACACTGGACTTGAATTTAACAAGGAATGAGCACTAATCATTCTGCAGTGCAACAGTGACAGAAAGTTCAAATGTAAAAACTGAGTTTCTTTAAAAAAAAAACAATAGTGCTACTAATAATAATACCATTAACACTACTACTACTACTGATCGAACCCAAGGCCCGAACCCCACCTCGGCCTCCCCTCGAGAACAACCTGAGCAGGATCTCGCAGTTCTCCTCAACCCCCCCCCCTGCGATCGGCGTCGAGGAGGACCCTGTACGCGATGATGCTCCACACCCTCCACTTCCCTGTCCTCGTCTCCCGCCGAGACACCGCTAGGTGGGAGCCCATTCGACCACCGAAGGGCGTCGGTCCCCAGTGGGAGGCGCTGTACTCCCCGCTGGTCTCCAGGGATGGAGGGTCCTGCACGGAGCGCTCGCGTCTGGAGAGATCCTGCGTCACTTTACTGACTCAGACGCCGCCTACCCTTTCTGCAGTCAGTCTGAGTCGGTGGCTCATATTTATTTTCTTTGCGCCAGGCTGCAGCTGTTCTATTTGTTCTTAAAGAACCTCCTGCTGCAGTTCTGGCTGCATTTCTCCCCTACCCTCCACATATTCGGGCACCCTGTTCGTGGCTCCAGCAAGAACAGAGACCTCCTCGTGAATCTGCTCCTGGCTCTTGCTAAACTAGCAATTTACAAGACCAGGAAGCACAAGATGAGCGGGGAAGGTCTCTTTAACTGCGGGGCCATGTTCAGGGCCCTCGTCCGATCCCGGATTAAGTTAGAGCACGCCCACGCGGAGTCTGCTGGAGACATGGCCGCCTTTGTCAACCAGTGGGCTCTAAGGGGCGTGCTCTGTACCACCTCCCCTTTTACGGTTCTTATATAATTTGCAGCCCTTTTTCTGTTTTTTTTCTGTTAATTTAGTTAAATGCCTATTTATTTAGCATCCTCTTTTATGAGAATGCTAATTTGATATTTTTTTCTCCAGTCATCACATTGACAGCTGGAGGTGACGATGGCCTATTAGGCATTTAAATAGGACTACTACTACTACTACTAATAATAATAATAATAATAATAATAATAATAATAATAATAAATAAAATAATAATATTAATAATAATAATTATAATTGTTATTATAATAATACACAGAAAAATGGTGTGGTGTGGTGCTCAAGGCTTTGATAATTAAAGTTCTTAAAATGTATTTGGTTAACTTGTGTCAGTTGGATTGATTTGGGGAAGTGGCTCAATGTGATTTTAAATAAAATACAAAATGGAGGAACATTTTTTTAAAATCAAAAGATAACTAATTCTAGCAGACTGCAAATGTCTACTCATAGTATTGCTGCTAATTTGCTGCATTTGTATAACAGACCTCCTGCAGAGATCTTAAAAATGCATGGGGACGCAAGTAAACAGGCCATGCTATTGCATGGTGCATGCAGCACTGTATATTCAAACCAAACCAGCTGCAATTCAAAGTATGGAAAGGATACAGGGAAGGATGTTCAGTCGCATAACATACATCGTAGGATTCTATTTTCATGTAAGACTACTGGACTCTGCAGCATTCATTTACTATTTTCTTTCCTGGATAATTTCGGTCAAAAGCTCTTATTATAAATTCAGACCTGGAGAATTGAAAGGTTTCTGGAGATCACAGACATGCATGACCTTTTTCCAAGAGTCCCAAGGCAAGGAGAAGAACCTGCTGTTTCCAGATTGGTGGTCCTCTCCGTGCAGAGCAGCCCTTCAGAAACATTCCTGAGCCTAACTGTGCATGCTCAGATGGAATCAGCTGTTTAATTTGGCCTTTTTATTTAAAACTAAACAAGAAAACTTTAAATTGAAATCAATGGGCAGCATAATATAATTGGCTGACATACTAGTGTAACCTAGGAAACCAGTGAATACTCACTGGCTGTTGCTAGGGTTCAGCCTCCTACATATATAGTACTACAATTAACTGATTATAAACAACTTAAAAAAAAAAAAAAACATTCAAGGTTTTGTTAAATCAGCAACTCCCACATATATCTGCTTAAAACTGTATTGGTCATATTCCCTTGGGAATTTTTTGTTAAAGTTTTATAACCGGCATTGTATATACATTAGAATGGTATTAAGAATAAATAACCCTTTCCATGTTATTACAACGTCAATACTAAGATGATGAAAACACACTTTTAATTAACAGGCAATGAGAAGTGTGTGTTACCTTATTGCCACACTTCATCCTATCCACTCAAAACATGATCATGCTTCAGTTCTCTTTAAAATAATAGTGCAGCTGCAAAATTCAGCCACTAGGTGGCACTTTGCATTAAATAAAATTAGAAAAAGGTAATTAAGAACACCTTAAAGGGTAGACTTCTTTTGTATTAAACATAAACTGTCTTGAATATAAACATAGTTCAGGCTACTCCATACAGACCATTTTGAAAAAGAGAGACTTATGTTACCTCAAACACTAAATGAAAATATAAATCCCTGTGCTAAACTTTAGTACTTATTTGTGTGGACCACTGACTCACTGTGGTCTCACTCAGCAAATGATGACAATCCTGTTGTTGATTCTAAAGTGCAGCTTGCAGGTTCAACTGCTTTAGTAGGTAACTATACTATGATGTGGGTTGTCTTTAATAACCAACGGCATCTACTGTACAATACACGTTTACTGATAATGAAAAATGGCTTATTATACATCAATGAACATCAGGTATGTCGGGTCCAACTTACAGTTCATATATCCCCTGGGAAATAAGTAGGCTGTCAAAAAGCAAAACTGTCTTCTACAATTAACCAGGCTTGCAATGCAGCTATAATAGGCAGGGGTCTGGTGTTTAATTTAAACTGCATGTTTAAAAAATGAGTAACAAAACTGCATAACACTGTTAAAAATGTCACACCATAATAATCTACCAAATTAATTATAATATAATCTATGTAACACATTGTTTTATTAGTACTATCATTCCATAATTCATAAACCCAGACTACTACATTTCATCCATAACCACTAACATGAAACCGCAAACATATGGCGGTGCCAAACTATTCAAAAGTGAAGCAATATTGTTTGAAATACACATTCATATTTAACATATGCGCACACAGTCAGCGACACTTTGTCAGGACGCCTCAGGAGAAATAAAAATATCCCGAAGAAGCGGCTGTCCCAGCTAAACGAGAGGCATTTGACACGACCTTAGTCACACCTTTGTTTCTAAATGAAAAGAAAAAAGAATGAAATCACATCACATTATGTTTAAATGTTAATCATTTACAATATGAGTTAATTGTTGTTTTGTTTTTTATTCCTAAACAAAATGAATCGCTGTTCTTTAATTTCTATATGAAATTAAAAATAATGCAATCATATCTTATCACAAGGCACCTGCGATATTGACACAGCAACTTTCTTTGCAACAGCAGCCTGAGAAAGCAGGAGACTCCAGCTCCTTCAAGAGTTCAACATGGTTTACCCAATTTAAGTCTCAGCGTGATCACGTACTCGCGTACTCACTGCACTGTGCTGCGTGACCTGCCCTGCTCTGAAACATGATCTCCAGTCATCATTTGAAAATACTGTATCCCAATTAAACAAAGTCACGTTCCAATTAAACAACATAAATAGCATTGGGAAGAACCGTCTCCCAGAGCTGTATCCCAATTAAGCAAAAATCCCAATTATCAGTATCCTGATTAGGCAACACCGACTTTATAAATGAATTACCTAATTACATAACTGTCAGACCATACTTTATGAACATTTTAAATAAATTATTTTCCTTTTTATGTATCACTCAATACAGAACCGCTCCAGTTCAGTATATAAGCAAGCATTCAAATAGTCAATGCATTTGCTTCCCAGTCTCTAATGTGGAAATCCACTGTCCTATAATTCGATGCCGTCTGTTGTAAAAACAGGGTCACAAATGAATGAAAATTAAAATGGATGTGTGCACTTGATTGTGGACCATGAACTTTAGCTCAACATGGCGCATTTCACTTTTAAATAAGGTGCAGGGAACACGGACCACTCCAACCACTGAAGCTGCTATATTTTACTGCCTACAGAAATTGGCTGTCCTATAAAAATGAAATTATGCTACTTTGCAGAAGCCAAAGCAAGGGAAAAAAATACTAATTAGAAGAGTGCTGTACCAAATCAATCCAAATTCCCTTCATTTGCATATGAACATACATTAGGAGAAATACATGCTTGTCGGTCTACTCTCAGGGAAAAACAGCACAGCACCAATTTGTGTCAGGAGGAATTAGATACAAATAATTGCTGATCCATTACTCAGACAGTTTTTTTTTTAAAACCTTGTATTTGCTCTTCAGCTAAAAAAAAAATATGAAAATTATCCTAGGAAGACAAACTTAATTTGAATGCATTCTGCATACATGAAGAATAAGCAACTGGGTGGAACTTGTTTTGAAATTGTTTTCACATACTGCATTAATGTGGAATTTTTCAGAAAGGCAACTTCAAACATACTCAGTTTCAAATGAATATTCCACTTGCTAAATTTATATAGGATAATGTCAGTAAAATAATAATAAAAATAATAATTTAGAAATAATCTCTAGTTTGTGTAGTTTTTATACTTACTGTCTGTCCCGTCTCCGTTCCACGCTGAATGGCTAGGGGTCGCTGTCAATCATCTTAGCTGTCCATTACTACTGTAGTTTCACTGTCACTGTCATTTCACCCCGTTCTGACAGATCTCGTTGACTGAAGCACAATGCTCTCATTCGCTTAAATCACTGTCAATCATCATGACCTGCACCGACTGCACTTTTATTTCCCAGCTACAGCGCCTGTCACTCAAAGTGCCTACTTTGAAATTAGGTAGATGTAGGTAGGCTTTTGCTATAGGTATATGGTGACAGTTACTAGTTTGATTTGAAAATGGGGCGCAAGAGGAAAACACTTAATGAATACTGTGCACAACACCCTGATCAATGTCTGAAGTCTCCGCGGCATGATGAAGCAGGCCCATCTGCCTTACCTTCAGGTCCAGCTGTGCGGAGTCTGAAGCAGGAGAGGGGGAGCTCAGACTCCAAATAATAAGTCCAAGTTAGTTCTGTTCAGCTATTTAATGTTTTGTTCTGTGCATATTATTTTTACTTTAAATTTATGCTATAAAAGTCTGTGTAATACACTATATGCTGCATTCTCTACAGTTTATTTGAGATAATTTTTTAATTTGTGTAAGATCCATATCTATACAAGGTATAGCTCTGCTGTGACCAAACGTTATTTCAGTTATATTATGTTGGGTTACATCTTGCAGTACCCGGGACTTTTGGGGTGCTACATTGAACTTGCGGGGGGATTGGGGCTATTACTTTTCCGGTAATTAGTTGTATTTCAGTGTGCTTCTGTACAGGTGTGTGTGTCCTGACCTGTCTCCCCCGCCGTTTGTGTGTGTCACCTTGCACGAGTCTGTGAGTTTAAGTGTGTTTTGTGTCTAGGCAGTGCTAGCGTGCTGCCTAGGGTGTCAAGTGCACAGTGCAGCTGTATGTAAAGGGGTCTGTGTTATCTGCACTGTGTTCGGTTTTGCCAGTCAGCTGTTTGCACGGGACCGAAGGTCTCAACGATTGGTCTGTGTGTATGTAAATGTGCCCTGTGTTTGTGTGAGCCAGTAGGGCTCGAGGGGAATCACTATTTAGGAACTGCCCGCGCGCAGATTGCGTGTGGTGGTGTGTGTTGTGTTGCCTAACTGGGCTACCTGTCCTTTTTCTAAAAACAGCATCCTTTTGGCCGCCATTCCATTTTTCAATAAAAATAGCAGTTTTAACTGCTTTGAACTGCAACCTGCGCTGTCTTCATTTATTCCGCTGCAGACCAGATACACCTCCACTACAATAGGATAAAGGGGTTTCGCTAAATAAGACGTTTTTCAATGGCATTAAAAGTCTTTGTTTTTTTTAAAGCATATTGGTTGACTTCACCCATTCTCTGCTTGAATGGAAAAATAATGATCGATAAAAACGGGAAAATTCTTTCAAAAATAAATGTCGATAATATTTGGCAAAAATATAACAATCAAACAGTAACAAGCCTACACACAAACACACAGTATAACGCAAATAAAGTATAAAAGAATGGACCAAGCTAAAAAAAAAAAAAGAAAACAGATGGTTATGCAAAAACAGTTGCATAACCATCAGAAGCAATGTTTTTAAGTTGCTCTTACAATTGTTTCCATATTAGATTCAGTTAGGTGAACTATTCTATTTATAATTTATACAACAAAATAAGTAGCTGGTATTTAAAGCAGACCTGCCATAACAGTTTGTTAGTTACTTATACATATTAAATGAGTACAGACACCAGCGTTGGACATCTGAATTGTGCTGGTTTTCGTAGTGAGATTTATCTACGTGGTGGACATTGTAAATGTACTTTTTCCTGTATAGATTAATAGCCTCAAGGTCTTTTTTATTTTTTCTTGTTGTCACAGTAAAATAGCTTAACACAATCGAATCCTGTTTACGGTCCCTGTGTTGTACAGTGTGCAAGTATTTAGCTCTTGTGCCCCAGCACTTAAGGGTTAAGTACTTCTCACGGATTGGAATGTTTAAGTAGCTCATCTTTAGACTAAAGCCCTAAAACATTCTCTGGGTTCTTTGTACCATCCATCTATTCAAAGAAATTATGCCTAAGGGATTTTTTCTAAAGCATTTTACTACAGGCACATTATAAAATACATTAAAATGACAACATTATCAAACACTTTGAACTGAATTTCCTTGAACTGAAAAAAAAAAAAGTTGAATTTAATGCAGTGTATTAAAACTTCAAGTATGTTTCTTTTGAAAAATCTAATAAAGTGCTGCACTGTTAATGAGCCATGATGCATTAAGACGATGATGTATAATTGTGTTTCTGAAATGAAAAAATATTAATATTGCAGACTATAAGCTACTGTACCATAAAGGCATTTGTCCTGGAACTCGTGCTGTCTCTTTTTGCAACACAGTTAAACATTTCTAAAGTAGCTGTCAACATATTCAGACATATACAGTAACTGAAATACCACCGACATTTTTTTAAACTGCCTTAGATATGGAAAATAGGTACCCTCACTAATACAGCGGAAAACAAATTCTTCCGCTTCCACTCATGCCAAACTTCCAAAGTTCTTGTAGTATACCCCCAAATTTTGCCCCTACGTCATTTTATACACAAATCTCACAAATATATTTAACCCTCATTAACCATAACCAATTATTAATCGAGAGTAGATCCACTAATAAAACATCAATGCTATCTACTGTGAATTTCATCAGAAACAATGCAATATTCCAAATCATTCACTGTTTAAAAGGCATTAATGAAGTTCGTTCAGCACGGGCACAGCCCAGTGAGACAAGCTGCTGTGTGAATGTGTTGCTGTGGGAGTGCAAGACTTGTTTTTGATGTGGCCCAGGCTAACAGGGGCCGGGAATAAGTGTCCCAATAAACCGTGGGTTTGAGTACCTACAAATTGTGTATCTGTCCTTCCTTCATTTTCCACCATACACTGCAATATTAATTTGGCTTGTGGGCATTGCAAATCATTTCAGGAACAAAAATTCTAATATTCATTGTAAGATAAAACAGAAATAACATGGTCTCCTAATTATGGACCCCGACAACTGCATTATAACAGGGTAGCACTGTATTATAACATATTGTTAGAATTTTGATATAAATGTTATTTATATTGTAAAATTATATTTTTTACATGCATGATTAACTAGTACTATTTAAATGTATTGGGCACTGTTAAATTGATCTAAATGGTGGCAGATGTACAGTATAGGCTATACTAACGTTTGCCAAAGTGGGGGGTCGCAACCCCATTATGGGTCTCGGCAAGGTCTCTGATGGGTCGCCAAACAATCTAAAAAATATGACCTTCAGTGCACGCTGTTAAGATTTAGTTTCACTATACAACTTATTATGCTTATATTCAAAATAAATATAATTCACATACAAATCACCAGCAGTAATTATGCAAACAATGTATTTTTTTTTATTTATGAACCAAAAAAATTAAGCACAAAGTGACATTTTATGTGCAGTTACATTGAAAACAGTTGTTAAAATGGATGCAAAATGAAAACACGTCTAATCCTTGCAGCTCAAAGAAACAAAAACAAACTTGCTATTACTATCTTATATTAACTTTGGTTTTGTGACAAGGATGATCCGAGTCCTCATGTGTCATTTGTTGTGCAGTACTGGCTCACGAAAACCTTAAGCCGTTGGCATCTTGAGAAATGGCATCCAGATTGCGTTGGGAAACAACACAGGTTTTTCCAGAAGAAAACTGCTCAATTAACTAAACTGCAAGACGTTCTTAAAAAATCAGTCACTGTCTCAGAGAAGGAGATGAATGCATCCTACCTGGTTACAATGTATATTGCAAAAAACAAAAAACTGCACGTCTGACTGTTGTCGGAATGTTTGCAATGCTTGATGTTGACTTGAAAATTAAAACTGGTTTTCATTATGTTGAAACACAATTTTAAACTGATATTGTAACGTAGAGGTAAAGGAAGCAATCCAGGCAAGTATTCAGGTCTCAAATGCACGGCTTATTTTACAAGAATGAGCAATTAAAAAATAAGTGCAATAAACAATAATGAAAAAAGACAAATAAAACTGTTTCATAAACAGGCTGGTAACACACACAAAGCTAACAGTCTCTGCGTCTGCCTCAATAATATAAAAAAAAAAAAAAAACGTTCTCTCCCAGATCTACAAAACTCACACCCAGACCCTCCCTCTGCCAGGCTTTTTCATTTCTTTTCCATTTATTTCTCACCATCGTGTGCACTCCGCCAATCACAAGCATGCATTCCAGTCCCACCACCATTATCTCAATGCAATCACATAGTCTATCCCCATGGGGGTTCTCCAGCAAATGCAACTATAAAAAATCAAGACTATTGTCTTGATTTTTATAACTTTGGTAGACCAATAGCAACTATAAAAAATATCTAAACATTGGCAGTATTAAGACCCATCACTGTTTAGATCAATTGAATAAACTTCCTCAAGATACACATCTCCCAATAGCGTACTCATAATACGCCTTTCAACTTCCTGGTCAGCATGACTACTGCATATTACCTCAATGCCATAGAGTTTTCATGGTATATGCATGAATAGCATTTAACTATGCATGCTGTAGCATAAATGTATAATAATAAAACTAGACCTGTGTTTTGACAAGCGTTCTTTTCAATGTCAGTGTTTTCTCCTCGGCTAGAAATTTCTTTAGATTTACTCATACGCTACAGAAGATGAAAAAAACACTCACTAGCAAAGTGGTTCTGTGAGATAGCATTCCTTTTAGACATCCGTATTTAGAGACCTAAAGAACAGGTGCCTAATGATGTCTCTCCCTGTACTTTTATCTTAACAAACAGCAAAGTGGTGCTGAGTACAGACGCTCGAATGGGGCTCTAATGCTTGTCTGGAAAACGTTTTAAGCGAAAGAGCTCAAAACAATACTGCAGCAGATATGTGTTATCCACTCCAGTTTCAAAGGCAGCTAACTGTGCCCTTGATAATATATTTTTCTGTGTTCAATTTGTCCCTGAAAGTTTTCTGGAGTGACGCATGTCCTTACCATCACTCCTCATGACCACCTCTTTTTGGCACATGTCCTGGACATTGACAGTACAGTTCACTATATTTTCCGGGGAGGAACACTCATTCTTCTCAAACTCTTCACACTGGTAACACTGGATTTGCAGTGCAAGCCCTAAAGGAAGACATAAATGAAGTAGTAACAGTTTACAATACAGTAGGACCTCTGAGTTCGAGCACCCAGGGGATGGAGGTAGTTTAAGTCTGGACTGTCTGTAACTGACAAATGACTTTACACTGGTTTTAATACATGTGTACATCTGCTATCTACAGCCTTAATCTGGTGAATAACACAAAGATACAGCACAGTAATGCAATCCTCATATTGTTACGGTTTGAAAAGCTTTAAAACTGTACTATACATGGAACGTATTATTTAAATTGTAACTGTTGCAAAAACATATATTTAAATGTCCTGGAAAACCTGGGTTAGTGCTTGTTTTTATTTATTTTTTAAACAAAATGCATTCATGCAGCTTGCTCAGTCCTTCATACTCCTTTGGTTTAAAATCAGATGTCATACTGCAGATAAATCTCAAATAGTTAAACCCATGATTTAAAGCTGATATAATTTAATTTTAATAATTTTAATTCAGATCTTGTGATCATGGTCTTGTTTTATACTGTGAAAAAAAAACAGCTATTAACTGTGATGAGAAAATAAAAAACAAAACAAATAATAACAAGAGTTGTAACAGAAATGGTCTATAAATACACAGATGTTCAATCACATTTAAATTTCCCATACAGCACTCAGATTTGCTAAAAAGTTACGATTATTAACTGCTAGTTAACTTTAATAAGTAATAGTTGATTGACAGTCCCCTCCAGTGGGTGGCCATACTAGTCAGCAATAAGATGAGGCCCTTTTTAATAAAAAAAAAGGTGAACTGTGACATACCATGTAAAAGCATAGCAAAGTGTATTAAAGCATAGTAAAAGCATAGTGAAGCACAGATGTGCATGGGCACTCACAGATAAACATCAGACTAAACAGCACATTTGGTTAAAGTTACTCAAGTCAGTCACTTAATCTACAAATATTTACAACATATTCATAGTTTGATAAACACAAACACACACACAAGAGTTATAATGGGGTGTGTCCAGCTTATCAAATTTACAATAAACAAAAACTGCAAACAGTTTACAAAGAGCTTTGACATCTTTGTTTTGAGTTGCTCTAACTGACATTTCTATTGCTTTTGTATAACTTTTGACTAAATATTGAGTATTGCTGCATTACATTCCTCCATGAATTGCCTTCTTAAAGTTTACAACGTAAAATTATAGCAAAGTGTAATGAAGCACAGTGAAAGCATGGAAATGCATAGGTAAATATTGCAAAAAATACCATAGTAAAGCATGTTTATAAATATGGCAAACCAGGGCATTGTATGACATAGTATGACCATGGGGGGAACAAAATGTGCTAAACTTTTATAAGGGTTAATGTCGAATGACTTAATTTAATCTCTTTTTAAGTTATGTATATATATATATATATATATATATATATATATATATATATATATATAATATACGTGTTTTTTTTTTTTTTCAGAGTCTCATCATCTGTTTGAACATATGAGAAACATATTCTTAAAAGTGCTTGACGGAGATGTAACTATTCCTCGTTATTCTGGACCATGAATTGCGCTATGACTAAAACAATATTCACGCCCCGCATCGCAACAGAACTACCTGTCAAGTGCAGAACAGAAAGTGTCTCTTTTGTGTCTTGTACATCACAACACAGCGCCGTTAACATTGCTATGGATATTTTACACAATGTACATAACGGTTAAGTAAATGAAGCATTTAACTCTGTGTGCAAATAAAGAGACACTTTATAAACTTCACACATTAATATAGTTCCACTGTTACATATGTGAGGAAAAAAGCTATTCAGTTAATTGATATGCACAACATTTCTTGAGCTGAAATAATGCAAATCATTCAGATCTCTTAAGCGACTGTATTCAGTGGCCTTATATACTTATCTAATCATATTCGTTACATAAATACTATAAATGTACACTGATAAATAATACAGTTGGATTCATAAGCAATGCTTCTGTGGTCTGTGGTCTACAATTTAGAAGTATTATTACCAATAAATAAAAAAATAAAAAAAAACACACCTATTAATAACGTGTATCTATTTTTTGTTAAACATCATCTGCACTGACTAAGACAGTTAATCATACCACCAAAAAAAAAAAAAAAAAAAACAACAACAACAACAAAAAAAAGTTGAATTAAATGTAACCCAAGTTCTACCTGTATTGAGTAAAAATCCACACACAGTTGTGTAAATGATGAAGCGCCTCATCCTCTCCCGGGTGTAGTTTGTGGCAAAATCATCAGAACTAATGTATTACAAAAGAATGAAAGGCTTTCAATAGGATCCACATCATCGCGCGTTCTATTCACAAGCTCAGAACAGAACACAGGTCTGGGAGATCGAAGCAGACTGAGAGTGAAAATACTGGAGATTCACATTAAAAAAAAAAAAAAATCTACCACGTGATAGCCGCTGATCGCCAAGGGGCCTTGAGCAATTCATTCCACATTCAAGCATACGACGAGTTATGGTTTAGGAGTGCGTGTTTGCAAAATCCAGTATGGAAAAGTAATAATAGTAATAACAAAAAACATAACAAAAGCTATTGCAGAAATAGTATAGTTATAACAGAACTGTGTTTTGCCAGGGACTTGGAAAGCCATATAATACAGTGAAACCCACCTAATGTAACTGTAGTAAGTCTAACAAATAAGGATTTAAGGGAAATTGATAGTGAAAATACGCACTCACACTGTGTAACTAGAAATGTACAAACAACGACAAGAGGACAGTGCTTTTTTAGAAACTAACTATGCCTATTAATATTGAGATGGGTAGGTAGATGTTCTGAGTGTTGATAAAAAAAAATTAAAAAAAATCAGAAGAAACCCTTAAACGACAAGAAAGATAAATGAAGGAAAATTAATCACAACGGGGCATTATCAGTGTATCGACAAATGCTGGAGGGATTAGAGGCTAAATGAAGTTGTGCACTGCACACCAATGTATTGTATTAAGTTCTCCAGGTCTTCAACATTGCACAAATCATGCAACAACTCTGTCTATTTCTGTATTTATTTTTTATCTTTTCAGGTGCATTTGTGAGGTCCAGCAAGACTGAACATCTTGTGTTATTTGTATGATGATTTTTTAAATGTGTTTATTTGAATCTGAAGAGTGTGTTTATGTGCTTGGCAGCCTTTTGGTTTCTTTCATTTTTGTAAACACTCTGGCTGAGTGCATTTCAAATAAGACATGTAATACCCACTATATACAGCTTTATTTAAACTGGCCCTGGCGCGTGATCTTTGAACATTTCTTTATTTAAAGTGGTCCTCCTGGTGCACGGTCTTTGAACATTTCTTTATTTAAAGTGGTCCTCCTGGTGCACGGTCTTTGAACATTTCTTTATTTAAAGTGGTCCTCCTGGTGCACGGTCTTTGAACATTTCTTTATTTAAAGTGGTCCTCCTGGTGCACGGTCTTTGAACATTTCTTTATTTAAAGTGGTCCTCCTGGTGCACGGTCTTTGAACATTTCTTTATTTAAAGTGGTCCTCCTGGTGCATGGTCTTTGAACATTTCTTTTCGGATTTACTGGCATGTTCAGAAAACCTCCAATGTAAATGTAATACATGGCTTACTAAACTGGTACACCAGTATACATCAAAACAAAGGGAAATGGATGCCCAGCTGTTTTTATTTGATTTGTTTTGTTTTAGAATCATTTATACAAACCAGTTTAGACTTCAATGGAATGGAAAAATAGTTGCTTTAGAATAGGGAAACATTTTTCCCCAGGTTAGATGCAGCTGGTAGCATGTGATGATGACAGTAAATATGTATACTGTATGGGCAACCAGCAGTCATTGGTACCCTTGTTTAACGAAGCTATAGCTTTGGACCATTAGAAGTGAACTGCAGTTCAAATGCCAGTGGGTATCATGATCAGCAGGGAGAGAGTGCATGAACAAATACAACTGCACTGAAGAGAAAGCCACATGGGGGTCCAGTAATGATCTAGACAGTGGCTACAATAAATTATCATATAAATGGACAGTAATTCTCCTCATTGTGACCTGCACCATATGAAATAAAAAACTAAACAAAACAACAAAACAAAAAAAAAAAAACAGTTTAACCAAGATATTCAAACTTTTTATTTTAGTTGCATAGAAACAGTATCGCAGGTCCCCTGCTGTTGAGTTTTATTTATTTATTTATTTTTGTTCCTATAGGGTTTCTAGAATATGGAGATATTTATGTATTCATTTGGGGTTTTTTTTGGCAATTAAGGACATGTTTATAATATACAAACCAGGAGCAGACATAACCAGCTTGAGATGGATATGGAAATCCTTCCCGATTCAAAATTACAATAACAAAATGTCTCAGTAGCTTCGCCCTTTTTTAATGCTTTGTTAAGGCAACAAATTATTTCAATTGAGTGGCATAAGACAAAGAAAATATAGAACACAGTTACAATGGTTGGTTGCCAGGGGTCAAAAAATAAATAAATAAATAAATAAATAAATAAATAATAATTTCAGAGGAAAAACAGTTATACATAACTATAAAGAAAAGTATTTTTTAAATAAACTTGCTTTTGTGTTCCTTAATTTAGTAATTGCGTAGACATAGGGTGTCAATTCTATCAGCATTTTTTTTTTTTAATGAAGGCTTACGTTTAGACCATGTACATGTATGTATGTGGAACTTCCCACATACATACATAATAATAAAATTAATAACAGAATAATAAAATTAATAATGTAATTAACTTCTATTCTGGAAGCTTGGCTAAAGCAACACACTGTATCTTTGATATCCAAAAGAAATAACTCATTTTTAAACTATTTTTAAAAATAAAAAGATAACTGTCTTGCATGAGACTGGACTGTACTGTAAACATGTACTGTTGACTCCAGCTCAGAGGGACAAACACAATAATTATCCAGATTACCTTTAAATCTCTGTAACATTCTACTGGAGGGGTAAAATCTGTATACATTTTAAAGTGTAGCTCTTTAGTCTCACATGGTAAAGGAAAGCAGCACAAGATACACCAGGTAAGTCCCCATTTGATATTACTAAACTGACTAGACCAGTAGCTAATCCAAAACATGCATGCCGTTTATAACTAAAGAGGAGATTGCTTTACCAGGCCTATCAAGGAAATGCTAACTTGATGTAACAAGGTATATGGCGCTGAGTTACAAACTAGAATGTAATTCTTTGTATAGTAATTAGAAAGTTACATTTCCATTTAAGATCCTGACGAGGAAGAAGGTTTCCTATCTTGTCTAACAAATCCAGCACAAAAATGACACCCATTATCGAGCCAAAAAAATAACGATTTACAAGTATAGAACTACTGTAAATATTGATACTACTTCCTGGTATGAAATCACTTCCTGTGCTGTAGCTCAGTTCCACTCCAATTGAACAGGCAGGGGTGAAATTCTCAAGAAAAAAAGTGCAGGTACTCAAATACACAGCTGAGTGTAAACATTTTAAACTATAGACAATTTGAGTGTCAATGAATATATGCTTTAAAAATGTATACATATTCGTACACAATACATTTATAAATACAAAATAAGCCTTAAAAATACCTTCTCAATTATAACCAATTCACCATAAACAAGGAAGCTGAAAATACCGAAAGCTTTGTACCATCTGCTTGTATCACTCAGTCATGTCTTATAATATAACACTTAAGTTGAACCTTAAATGACAAGCATTAAGAAATATTACACCATGCAGTAACTGCTGTAGAGAGAGAGTTTTGTTTCAAGATACCCTAAAAAAGGGGTGATGTTATAAAAATTGGTAAAAAAAAAAAACAACTGTGCCATGAAAGAATGATACAAAAAGGTCAAAGTCAAACTATGCACAATAGGGGCTAAAATACCCCTCAAATTTATTATGTAACAGGCACTATTAATACAAATGATGTACTTGGCGATTTTAATATCCATAGTATTCTCTGAAATCATCCCCATGCGTTCCAGACCCTCACTTACAACAGGACCTGGCCATGCTGCAATAATAGCCTTGGATTAAAACATATATCTGTTTCTTTATTTTGTACTTATTACTTACAATAGTGTGTTCTGTGTGCTTCTCTGTTATGGTTCTCTATCACGTAATTACCATGATCTATTCCCGAAAAAGTTTTTTCAGGCAAAAACAGTATAAAGTAGACCTTTTTTTTTAATTATTTTACTCCTGGTATTGTAGTTTCTGCACAATAAACAAAGTGGCAAAATGCACAATCAACATGGAGTGATTATACTGACGTTAATTGTGGCCAATAGCAGCTAACAGAAACAGAACCAGTATGCGGAAACAAAATGCAAGCAGCACAAAATGCTGAATGAAAGTACATTTGAGAAACGTTACAATAGTGGACTGTGAGTTGATGGAATGCATCCGCATTGAATTAAAAGTAGATTAAATAAGTCCCGGTACCCAGTACCAGCATCAAAATAAGTCCCAGTACAAAATTCCGGTGAGTGCCATCAGAATTTCACCCCTGGGCACAGTTATTGGCACCCCATCTAATGCCGCAAGAGAACCGTAGACAATGCTATCACTGCGTTTTCCCTGTTTACCTCATTTCTCTGCTGTTCACTCTAGCTTTCCTCAGCCACGCTCCGCCTGGGGGAAGTGATCAGCCGGCTCAATCACATCCAGGTGGGGGGTCATCTCTAAAATAGCCTTGCACAGTGCTTGCCACGTCAGTCATGGGGAGTGGCCAGGAGTTCCGTTTGGCAGCTTTGCCTATCAATCTCCCCCTTTTACCTATATTAACCTAGCACTACTTCTTCTCTTTGTATCCTCTCTAATACTGCACCGTCTACACAGGGATCCCTCCCTCTGGGGGGAAGTGAGTCTCACTCCCCCGACCGACCAGGTCGGCCTCCAGCCCAAGTCACTTTTCCAGGTCTGAGCACCTTTTTGCCCCCTCTGGGGCAGGCCGTGTCTCGAGTCTACCACCCATCGAGGCATGCCCCACGCGGGGGGGGGCGGGGGGGGCGGGGTTCTCTTCCTTCGTCTCTCCTATACGGACCCGAGACACTTTTCCCTAACTCTCCACACCACCCAGCTGCCAGCCGATGCTGCCTGAGTAGTGATGGGATCTATCCTTTGTCCTCTATGTCTCATTCTCCTTGTTGCCCAGCAGCCAGAGCATGCTGCCTGACCTGGACTTCAGAGCTTCGTCTTTCATATGTTCTGTCTCTCATCCTTGATAGTGAGAGTTCAGAGTGTCTTGTTTGTATGTCTTGTCCTGGCACCTTACTTGTCTTAAGCCCCCCAGCAGCCAGAGGATGCTGCCTAACCCGAAGAGTACAGTCCAGCCTATTCTATGTCTAACACCTTTGTCACTCAAGCATTCACATGCCCCAGGATTGCTGCCCCTCACGCCTTTCTTTACTCTCAAGTCCTCGTAGGTGTCCAGTGAAATGTCAAAAGAGGATAATCAGCAAAGGGAGCCTCATGGTTTAGCATTGGGTCCTAATATAGGACCTGTTGCAGAGGGGGTGAATCTACAATGTTGTGGCTGGTTAACGGACATCACTAGTCGTTGAAAGTAAAGTCTTTACGATTTACAGAACAATGCAGGGCTTGGAAGTGACTCATTGTTATGCTAATGACAGGTTACAAAATGCTTTTAACATTTCAGTTATTAGCCAGTGTATGGAAGCTCCATATAAGGGGAATCAGTCCATAGATGTATTGTTCATGTTCCAGATACATTTGGAAACATTCTGCTTAATATCACAATGGCTGGAGTACCTCTAAGCATACCTCTTTATTATAGTAGAGTGCATTTGTGTTATTTATATTCACGTAATTACCCATCATGAGGCTCTAATTATTACACATTCCACTGGTTTAGAACAGAGTTAACAGCAAGCAAATATCTTACAGTAAGCTCCTCAATGAAAGGCATTCACGTTTGAAAGATCATGCAGTATTTCTTAACCATTTTTGACACGAAATATAGATATTTTAGGTGAAAAAGCAAACAAACAATTTGAGTACTTGGTATCTTTAATAGCACTGATGTGTTATTGCACTACAATGCACTGGTACTTTCAACACCACCACTGTTGATGATGCTTCACAACACTAATACACACCAACCCACACACATGTAGTTTGTGTCTGTGTGTGTTTCTTTTGATGTCATGGACACTGGCGTTGCTGGTAGGAAATCTAGTTCTGCTCACCTGTATTACAGAACGACTGTCCTGCTACCAGGGGATTTGATTAGCAACTTTTACGCTATTTCCAATGAGTGTCCTATAGCCTGCCACCACTTCCTCTCCCCCAATCGTTTACAATTGTGGTTATTCAATTGATATAAACACTGACACTGTTTAGAACAATATAAATATGGCCCATGGTTTAGTTCTGAAAATCAAACATGTGCATGCGATTCTATACATGAAAAACATTAATTCTGACTACCCCTGCCTTTCTTTATGTATGATATGAAATAACCTCCTTGCATTACCCTTTTACCACACTAACATAACAAAAATGCTGGTATAAAGCATATCAAATGACAAGATCACATTCAAATCAAGTGGAAAATGTAAAATTAACAAAACTAGGCAGTACTGGTATCCTCATGGATCATGAGTAGCCTACATACATTAAAAACAATATATTTGAGGATTTTTTTTCCCAGTAAAGTAAGGTCAAAATCTGTGGGCCAAGTACACAGTGGTGTATGAAATATTGCTTGAGGTAATATCTAAATGTACTTTTATCCTATCTTCAGGCATTTCCTATTGAGTCTGCCACATTGTATGGTCCACACATGCATCAAATGAACCAAATGGCTTCCACTTAAAAAGAAAAGGCTTTTATATTTTAATCTTGAGAGTGAAAACAGTTCCAGAAGATTTTATCTGCACTGCTGCTGTAAGAACTGTTATTATGCTGTAACTACCAATTATCTACTGTATAATTACATTGACTAATTGATTTAATTTGTCACAGATCGTTCTCTACTGTCAATGAAATCTAAAAGACGTCAGGCTAATTTACTGCATTTCATTGTTGATATTATATTATTATTTGATATTTCTGTCCTCTGTCAGTAGGGAGAAAACAAAAGCCCGATCTGCAAAGTCACTTTCCTCCTGCCTCCTTGTAATTTCCCTGAGGTGGAAGTGGATTGAGTGTGTGTGTAAGATAGCATAAAAGAATAATACAGGATGTGTTGAAGACCCTGCACTCTGTCCTGGTCGATACAGCTTGTTTACAAACTGCATTCAGTGTTTGGGTGTCGCCTCAGATGCCTTTCATGGTCCTGAGCAGAAATACTGAAAGCACTCTGCACTGTGTGGATTGAAGTGACATCTGTACATTTTTCATTGTATTGCCATCTTGGGTAAATCACTGCACCATTGCCTTTAAAATTTTGCTGGAGATTTCCAGCAATGTTTACAAGCTTAGGTCTGAGTCGTTTTTTCAATTTCATAGCTCATAATGTTTGCACTGAAATGGATGAAAGAGAATGCAGCCACTTTGTTCTTTGGTTTTGGAATGACATCCACAAAGATTTAAAATTGTGCAACCTAATATGATTTATAATGTATAAGTTATGACTTTAAAAGGTTAATTAGGGATGTGTTTAGTGTTAGGGTTGGAGTTGAGGTTAGGGATGTGTTTAGGGCTAGGGTTGGGGTTAGGGTTAGTGTTAGAGGTGTGTTATTTCAATCCTATTTTATGAGAATGTATTCTTAATCATATAGGAGGGAAATTACAGAAACCTGTGCTGATCAGTCATGAAGACATACTGCAATGACTTCAATCAAAATTGATTTCCCATCTGGTATTGCATCAAATAACAAAACAAAACATTGTGTTATCGTTTTATCAATTTTGCAGTTCATCACAGTGTTTGTTGTTCTGTAAGTGGCTGTAAGGATATTATGCCATAATAATGGATGCATATTTAATCACATCTGTATTATAACTGTATGGTGCACATATGAGCTATTTAGTCCAGTTAACTTGGGGGCATTCTCCCTTTAAATATTAATATACAGAAGAGATGACCTTCTTGGCTCTTTGTCCTTTGGTGTCTCAGAGGGTGTAAGAACTGGCAAACCATATAACCCCAGGGCTCAGCGCTGCCTGTCATACATACAGCACACTCAGGCCCCTGAGTTAAATGCCAGCAATGTAATTACACTGGGAAAAGCATGTGTTAAACATGCACGGTGTGTTTGTGCAACTAAACTTGGCTTTTCAATTTGAGCCTATATTTAATCCTGTGACCTGCATATAATCCACCAGGTGTGTGGCCAGGTCACAAGGATAACCAATGATCTGTTCAGCTTACTGTCTGACATGGTGTATAGATGTGGAATAGCCTGGAACACCTAGAATGGCTTTCCCAGTGGCTTTAATTCATTTTCATTTTCATTTTGTGCCTGTGTGGTTAATAACTGGCAGAAAAATAAAGCTAAGCCTGAAGAGGGAACTAAGTATTATTCTGTGATTTAGTGTTTATTTTATGGTTTAACCCACACGTATTCTTTCTTTTTAACAGGCAATTCTTGACTGTTTATGTCCCACTAGTACAGCACGGCACACCTACATTTTAATCCCAGTGCAGCATCCGGTGGAGTCTTCAGTTAGATGCACACAGCACTGGAAGCTAATACAACTGTCTATTATCATTTACTGTTTTCATCTTTGCAACCATGACATTTCAATTAATGACAAACTTTAGGACTTTTCACTTTATAATTGTGCAAAATACAATTCCAATTACCGTATAATTCCAACACAAATACATTTCAGGGCCAGAGGTGAACCAGTAACCTTTGAAGATATTGCTTGTTTATGATTTTCTTTCATTTTTCCATTTATAGGGATGCCAGAGCACACAACCAGTCACTGATACTGCTATGATAACGCCCACAGGCAATCAGTGGTCATCAGTAGTCATATATTTTTGTGGACCTGTTTAATGGACATCTTGCACAAACTTTAGTAGACACCTTACAGCCTTGGTCTCCTAAATATACACAATCCCATATATGCCCACACACGGTGCCCTTTTGCCCCTCTGCTAGAACTGCCAATTGATATCCTAATTAATGCAAGTTTCAGTAGTGAGTTTGTGTTCCAGGCACCCCTGCTAGCATCTGTTCTTAACCCTCATGCACTCATTTGGCTTTGGTCTCAAACCCCTGTGTTTTTAATTGGTCACCCCATCTGATTTCTATTTTTGTGTGTCCCAGCTGGTAATTTGTTCCACTTTTCGTTATACTTTGCTTTACAATAGATTGTTTTCAAAGCTGTCTGGTGAAGACAGCTCGTGAGCAAGCAGTATGAACCTCGTCTCACGAGACTGCGGGCCTAGGAAGAGCCTTTGGGTTTGTATAATAATAGAACAGAAGCATTGATGACATATTCAAACAAGGTTTTCTTGACAATGACCTTGGGACATGCAATTGTATTTGTTGCAGTTTTGTCATAAAAAGCCAGTGAAAACATTAATGTTCAATAAGCCTTAGTAACTTATTAAGGACTTTTATCATTGCTGTCAAACCTGTTTTGATGCACAGGCTGAAAATAAAAACAAATTATATTACTAGCTGGTTGGCTAAATGTAATTTGCCCTGAGAATGTATTATTTTATCAGCATTTGCAAGTTAGAAAATATAGGATGTTTACCTAAAAAGGGCAATATGCTGATAAACTGGTTAAATATTATGCTTTTATGGGGTTTTGATGGTAATAGAAAGGACTGTCTGTAGGGATTGTCTGTAAGTGGCATATTCCGCCCAAGGGATTTATGTGACTTTTCTAGATTAGTATGGTTTAGCTAATATGATTAAGCATGCTTACAGAATATTAGATTATATTAAATGCAGGTTCCTCCTATAAATCAACTTAACAAGTATAGTCATTTTGAAATGCTTTCTCCTGATATAAGCACTTTTAAATGAATAGCATCTGCAGTATGTCCAAGTGAAGCCTTATCGCATATGGGAAGAAACAAACATTACAAAATGAAATGTGGTTGAGTAATACAGTTTTAACAGTGCTGTTTTGGTATTATAACCAAACTGCCACACACAACATTTTAACTAGCTTACTCTTAAGGGCACCAAAGAAATAATTGGGCCACATTTTGCATTAGAACAAAATCCCTAGCACTATAATTTTATAAATGATCAAATCTTTTTTTTCATACATTATCATTATACAAATTTCAGCTGTAAGCTCAGTGAAACAAATGCTTCACAAAGCAAGCGTGTGGGTGTGTGGGCTTGTTAATTAATCACACTGAGACCTTGAAGATCTGATAGCAAAAAATGAGAAACCCTACGCAATGAGACCCGGGTTCAAGATTAGACAGTTGGGGATGTGAGATAAAGAAGATGAATAGAACCTGTGTATCTTTATTTTTTTTTCCTTTTTTTTAATTTTAACGCAGAATTATAATGAAAAGTTGACACATACACTATTTTGATAAACTGTTACTCTGTGACTTTAAGAATGCTCATATTGGTACATTTATAAGTTCAAAAACACTCATAAACTACAAGCTAAAATGTTAAATAACTCAAGTGAACTGAACACATTAGTTGACCGCACCTCCTGATAAAAGCACTTTCGCTCTCAATAGATGAATAATAATGTGGCCTGAATGGTGGATAGCTCAGTGAATTCTACTGCTTGATATACCACCAGACAACCTAATTTTACAAGCATCAGCATCTTTACCAATGTTTTTTTGTTTTTTAAGTTTTTTTTCTGAATAGTTCAGATGAATAATTATTTTCTGGGAGCTGTGCTGGTTCCTTAATTTGCATATCTTTTACAGTGTTTTTTCTTACAACTTGATTCAGCCAGTTAGCTTTATAAAAATTCACATTGGTCAGTGTGTGCTACACAAAACCTTTGGAATAAAAGAGCTAAAAATGTAAATGCATATTTTGCAACCCTCAACAGGAAGATAATATGATGCTGTGGTCCTCAGGCTACTGTCACCAATGAATGAGGGTCAGTGAATTCGTCACTAAAATGGTTAGTGACTGTCTCCCATAATAGCAGCAGTGTTTATTTGACTCTATAAAACTGGCCGTAACTGAGATCTTTAGATTGAATGAGGTCTAAGGCTCCTCTAGATCTTTAAAGAGTTTAGCTACTGAGGATTCAGACCATTGATATACATGAAAGACAATATCGGGCTTGTGATTTCCTTTTAAAATGAAAGCAGATACCGGGAAGCACTTTAAGCACATATGAGATGCTGGAGTCTATTCAATTGCTGACCATGGTGGCGTGCCTAAATACAGCCACTGTTTAAAATAACGAGCCCGAGGTTATGAAAGCCAACATTTAATGACTGAAATGATTGCTGTAGATTAGATCAATTGAATAGATCCTGCTGTCTAATTTAAAGAGGGTGACTCAGTGGACGCCCACTTTTTTTTTTGTAAATGGGATCTGCGTCCATCATTACCCTTTACATTCCACGTTGATTGAAAATGCAACCTCCAATAGTTTTCAATAAGAAAGCTTAGCTATAAAAGACAGATTGGTTAACATTGTCAATTATAATTTTATAGTATTGCACATACATGTAGTTCAACCTATTAAGATGAGCGTGTTATGAAAAGTGGAAAGTCCAGTCAACGAGGAAAATATGCAAAACTGAAGCTGGACACTTTATACTTTGCTCACATGCATAAAATAATGTGATAACCTGGAAAGTAATCTGAGAAATCCTGGATAACTTATCCTATAAAACCCCATGCTTTCAGTGTAGGATGGGACCTTGGCAAGCCCCTAATTCATCTTCTAGAGGTGGCTTGGACAGGTTTTAATAACACAGACCTCTGTCCTATCCAAGCTCTGAATCCCAGGCCAATTTAGGCACCATGGGATGGACCTGAAGATATAGCAGCATGACATGATTCTCAACGGCCTCTGGCCATTTCTGGGGTTCACACAATAGGGCACGGATGGAGAGCAATATAACAATTGCAATGGTATAAACTACCAAGGGGCAAAGTCGTTTTTTATTCTGTTAAGATAATATGATTCTGTCTTTGCACGTGCTTCAAAAAAGGTCCCATATGCTGATATGAGGACACAATATTATTCAGAAACATGTTATTAGCTGTTACTGATTTTTTTATTCACAATGTTCAAGGTCAACATTTGTGCTTAAAAGGGGGGAGGTCTTAGAAGTATACAGCATGACGGACAGTTATATGATACAGTGATCAGAGACAGCTATTTGAAATCATTCAGACTCTTCTGTGAATTAAGACTAACTGCGAATCGAATTTTGCAACAAAAGGATTATCTCTTCCTGGAATATTTCCCATTTATGAAAGTCACATGATGAGCAATTGTCCTCTAGCCAATTTTAGCCAGTCTGAATTTGCTTTCATCTCACAAAGAAATGTATTACTCCAAGTAATGTTAATTAATCTATGATTAACTAGGATTGTTCTGAAAGTAGAAGCTTTCTTGATCCCTTTTCAATTAATCCCTAGCCACTATACAGTTACTAAAATCCTTCAACAGAACCTTAATGTTGAAATTCCATTTAAGAGCACATTGCGAGACCTGCTTCTTTTTATCATCTTAAATACTAAATTATGTAATACATAACATATAATTGTATTCTTAATGTAGAATTAGTAAGCATTTTGTGGTACAGGAATAATCAAGTTGTGTGTCATTAAAAATGTTACTGTAATAAAATGTAGTGTTCCCTGTTAACAACTGTCAAAGCCATGTTTTAAAATGTTTTCCAAAAATGAAAGCGTAATCAATGGTACCACTAACTTTGTCAGTTTTGTGAATGTATGGTTTCAAATCCAACATTAACCCTTCCCTTCTTCATGTTGATTGTCTGCTTGGTGACAAATGCAACCATTATAATGATAGTAAGCACTGACCTAATGTTTAAAGCAGGGCTTCTCAAACTCAGTTGTGGGGATCATCGGTGTCTGCTGGTTTTCATTCCAACCAAGCTCTTAATTAATTAACTAGACCCTTAATGTAACTAATAATTTGCTTAATTAGACCTTTTTACTTGTTTTCAGCTCCTAAACAATTGCATATTTCAAGTTACCAATAACATTTTATAAGTAACTTGAAATCCGCATGTTTAAGAGCTGAAAACAAGTAAAAAGTCTAATTAAGCAAATTATCAGTTCAGTTAAGGGTATAGATAAGTGATTGAGAGCCTTGTTTGAATGAAAACTAGCCGACACAGGGGGTCCCCCGGACCGAGTTTGAGAACCCCTGATTTAAAGGGTACTTAAAGGTGTTGTTGATAGTCTTTTAAATGTAATTTCCAAGCTTTAGTACCATCATTTCAATTTTTGTACTCTCTGATTCAGGTCATAAAACTGTTCTCCCTGGTTCAAGGAAGTGTAACAGAGGGTTACTTTTCTTAAAAAAACATGTGTGCCAAAATTTGATTTTAATATACTTTTACTTACAGTTCACAGGGCACCTGCAAAGGCAGAAGGGAATGGAGTGCTTGTGAGACTTGAGCAACAGAGTGTTAGTGACAAAGTGGAACAGGCAGGACAGGTCCCCTCCTGCTTGGTGGTCCACTAGCTGCTTGAGTGGTTGTGGAGAGCAGGGGACAAGTAGTCTCCGGTATTGTTGGAGACTGAAACCATGGATAGAGGAAATCCCCCCCCCCAGGGGGACAGAAAGGTACCCTGTTCTGGAAAAGGAAAGAACTAGACAGGTCCCGTCTGTAGAACCCATCTCCATCAGACGTGATGCCCCAAAGTGAGGGCCGGGCACCCACTGGATGCCCGCGGGACCTGGAGGAAAAGGGGAAGAGGGATAGGATAAGAGAAAGGCATATAGATTAGAGCCTCGCTGATGCTAAAGTGCACAAGCTGGAAAGAGTAGGTGTGGCTGGGGGTCCCCTCTGACCTACAAGGAACCTGGGCGGCAAAGCCAGGCCCGGCCGGGGGAGTGAGACTCACTTCACCCTCAGAGGGAACCCTGTGCAGACAATGCAGTGAAGGAAGAAGAAGCTGAAGAGGAGGACAAATGCAAAACAAAAGACAAGAGCAGGAAGCAGTGCACATATTAAATAGAGTAGAGAGAGAGATTGGCAGATGGGACAGCCATTGGAAGCAGCTCGGATGACAGCAAGCAGGCTGAGTCATCCTGTAGGTGAGTGCCTTCTATGGCACCCCCCGAACTACGCTATAAAGGCTACATTACCTTGACAGTTGTGATGCAAATAATCACATATGTGTTGACAAAATATGCATAGAAGCATACAAGGTAAGCTGAAAATAGTTTCTAATTGCAAATAAATCTGTTTAGGCCAGCTTATGATTATTATTGCAGATCATTGTACTTTTATTCTACACATACACACGCACACGCACAGGCTACAACGTAACCCATCAAAATCACCTCTGATCATCATCACTGAGACCATGGGGTGAACAATATTCAACCTACAAGAGCCATTGATGCCCATAACCTCTGGGTCTTCCTGCAAAGTTACTTTGATTTGTGGTGAAGAGTTTTTCCACAGCAGGAGTGCAAACAGTGTCTCTTCTAAATATGAGACAAGCCCTTTTTAAAACTTAAAAAACGAAAATCATTTTATTTCTTTCTGACAACATCATTACATAAAATGTGGCATAAATTCTTACGTGACAGCAAAAATTGCACAAATTATTACCAAAGTAACACTGTTGGTACCATATTATTTTAAACTGTAACAATTATTGGAAAAAAATCTGAAATAACACAAATACACTATTTTTCCGTTCAATTTACAAAAGTGGGTATAAATACAGCACAGCTAGAAAAATACAGATGTCCTTTGAAATAGACTCTCTCCTTACATATGAACACAACTTTCATAGAAAAAAACAAACAAAAAAACAACAGTGTGTTTTGTTCTTAGCACCATGAAAAGTGAGCTGTGTAAATGTTGATATTAGACTTGATTTGCCAAAAAAAAACAGAATACCCAGAGTTAAGGTGATAAGGTTTGTGTCAGTAGATTTAACAGAACAGTTAATTAAACATCACATTTTCTTTTACTAACAAATTAACAGACCTTTACATTTAAGTCAAAGAATTCTTTCTGTGTGTTACGTCAATTGTTTTAAGATTTCTGTTTATAATTCAACAATGTCACTAACCCAAAAAAAGACGAAGTTTTCTCAAAAATACAGAATTTAAAACATCAATAAGCATATAATTTAAATTACTATTAAACAAATTAACATTATATTTTAAATCTTCAAATCAAGTCTTAATAATTTGTAAACTTGGGTGATGGCACCGACTGATAATATTTATTGCTTTATATCATTTTGCTACAAATATATTTTTTGTTTTAATTTACAGAAATCTCTGTACAGTATTTATAACAGTGCAAAGTTACGAAATCGCATTATATAAAAAATCAAAGTTAGGCTCTACCATCAATTTAAGGTTTACAAATATTATTGTCCTCTGAATGAAAACAGTTTTTTTTTTTTTTTTTTTTTTTGCACCTGCTTTTATTTCTTACACCTTAGGCTTCAATGGTGTTGTTGTTTTTTTTTAATTCTAACAATCACATTAACTTCTTTCCTTGTTATATTAAGTGCTCTCTCAGGAAGAAGTTCAATCTGTATCGTAGAGTCTCTATATGTCACTGGAGCCTTGGCTGGTACAGGATGAGAAGCTGTCATATAAGGAATCGCTTAATGATCCCAGATTGTCCAAACCAGCTTTACCAGAACAACTAGAACAGGCTTCTTCATTTCCAGCATCATCTGCTTTCTCCTCTTCAGCCTTATTCAGGCTCTTCTTCTCCTTGTCCGGGAAAGGGCCGCTGTCGCTGTTGAGTTTATTAAGAGACTCGAGGGAGATTTTAGGGAAGCCAGACATCTTAGTTTCTTTCTTCTTCTCTTCTACTTGTTTCAATTTCTGCAATAAAAAATAAACACATACGTAAATACATGACTAAATAAATTAATCAAGAAATTAAATGTGATTATCTTATAAAACAAAAATCCTATTATGTTTCAAAGGATTTATCTAATCATTGTGAAAGTTCTGTCAATTCCAGTAAAAAGTTGATTCTTACGATGACAGCCCCCATTGCTAATTTCTGTTTGTCTTGCTGGATAAAGAAACAGCTATCAGCAAGGTTACCTTAACGTATGGAAAGTTTATATTGTTTTATGCCACACCTTCAGCAAACAGGTGAAGTTATAATTCATTACCTGACCTCTCTATTGGCATCCAAAAAAAGAGAGAATATATTATCTGTTGGTAATCAAAGCTTAATTTTTCATGAATTTGCATTGTTGCAAATCTTGGGAATTTTGCCACACCTAAATGGTTGTCAGTAAAAGTCACCTAAAAAGATGTGTTGACAATTATTTATCGGTGATGACAGCTCTTGAAACACTGAACATTAGATTATTTTTGTGGAATTTAAAGCATGTGTGTAAACGTTCTTCCTGTGATTTCATAGCATCTCCCTTGAGCTTGCTGGACAAGCAAACTGAATACAATAATGCTGAAGTGACACAGAGCTGCAAGGAACCATTATATTACAAATAATAACAGCTGCAGCAATTTACACTACCATCTGCAAAGCAGTGCAAGAAATTAAATATTGCTTACGAATCTCATTACGTGATTAGTATATGTTGCATATATGTATTAATCATATAATGGAGGAAAAAGAGACATGAAGCTTGTGGTTCCGCAGCAGAGTCATGCATATTCTTCATTAGCATGCTTCATTTAATTTGGGGCATTTCTTCACAAGGCAGAATATATGATATACACATTTATTGTAGTTTATATAATGTACAGACAGTATATTGTGTTTTCCACTATGTTGTTCCTCAATCTACTGTGCAGCTAACTGTGATAGAGTTTCAAGTGTTAAAATGACCTGCTGCATTGTTAAACTCCTGCACACATGCAGTCATATCCAGATGTAAACTGTTTGTCAAAAATACATACAATGTAACTATTCTGCTTTTCATAATGGCAGCTAGTGTGTCATCTGGCAGTAGCTTTTATTAATGTTCCATCATAGTATGAAATAAGGATAATACATGTAAAGCAATGGATTTTTACTGTACTTTCATTCACTTTGCAAATGGTTCGTAAGCAATCCATCCCAGACTGGAATAGGAAAATCCATCTGGTAACAAAACAATGAATAAACACCTAGATTAGTGGTACTCAGCTCTAGCCCTCAAGATCAGTTCCAGTCCTGGTCTTTATTCCAACAAGGTCCTACATTAGTTAATTGCCCTTTAGTAGCTTCAATTAACTACATCTGCTTGGAGTAAAAACCTGGACTGGATTTGATCTCGAGGGCCAGAGTTGAGTACCACTGCCCTAGATGATGTACTCACGTCTTCATCTTTGACATTTATATAATGTCAATAGACACAAAGTAGATCCTCATTTTTCACTTAAGGTCAGGTCATTATGTGGCATGTAGTTAGAGGTAATGAGTAGCATGAACATCAATCACAGAAGGAATAGGAGTTTCTACTGTATTTCAGTATCTTGCTGGTAAATTAGAATGGGCTAGATCAATAGAAATAGCTATCTTGTTTTAGGTGAGCTATGCATCTTTAATACATTTCCAATATAATACTAATTATGTGGGAAAAATCTGTAACCCATAAAAAAATATTCAATGTCTATATGATTTAATAATTATTGAATGGCAACAATACTACCCAAGATCAATGATAATGTTTTATAAGTGCTATATTCACATGAAAATGAACTTTTGAAATTTTTTTTGAAAAATGAAATTTTTAGTTTGTGAGGAAGTCAATAATAATCTTGAAAATGTAAGAAAGGATGTTTAAATAAAAGCTGCAGTGGCTCCCGAGTGGCACATCAGTTAATTGCACTCTGCGAGGAGTGCGCCCTATAGCCTGGAGGTCAGTGATTCAAATCCAGGCTATTCCATTTCTAACCATGGACGGGAGTTCCCAGGGGGCAGCGCACAATTGGCCAAGTGGGGGGAGTGCCTAGGTTGCCCAGGGTGTCCTTGGCTCACTGTGCACCAGCAACCCCTGTAGACTGGCCAGGCACCTGCATGTCTACCTATAAGCTACCCAGAGCTGTGTGGCAACTGATGCTGCACCTCTGAGGTGGCTGCATGGTGGGCCTGCAGAGTGAAAAGAAGTGGACTGATGACAGCACATGTTTTGAAGGACGTGTCTGTCCATCTTCATCTCTCCCGGGTCAGTGCAGGAGTGGCAGCAGTGAGCCAGGTTACAAATAATTTTTTAATTTGGTGATTCCAAATAAAAAAATAAAAAATAAGTAATAATATTAATAAATACATAAAAGCTGCTGCACAGTGCTATCTCCTGCGTGTGCCAGGAAGAAAGATAAGGTTTTATAAGGTGAGGAGCTGATTTTAATTACAAAGATGGACTGGAGTGCCCATTAGTGTGTTTCTGTAGATCATTTATTCAAGTTCATTTTTGTTAAATACTGGAGGCTGCCCATTGTCCCTGGCTCATGAGTAAGTATGCATTACATTAGTATAATGTGTATGCACTCTCTTTCAAAAGTGGCCCTTATCACTGATCAAAAGTAAAGAAAAATTGAAATCTAAATTATATAAAAACAAACGTAGGATTTGCTATTAAACCCAAAACAACCAAACAATACTTCATAATTAAACCTAACCTTGTCGCTAATTGACAGTGAATAAACACAGATTATATTCAATCTAACCTAAATGCATGTTACTTCAAATGCAGTCATTAAGGACTATCTTACGTAAAAGAATGTTGTATTTGAATTATTAAAGCCTATTTTAAACTGTAACTGAAAAATTATGTATCACAAATAAAAACATTAAATCAGGAAGAAAAAAATATATAGTGTAATATACAGCAAACAAAACAATATAGTCCCTGTGTTGCTAACTGAACTAACAGTACTGATAAATATCAGATCACACATTTTGATGCTAATTTATACAAAATAGTGAAGTTGTTAGACCCCTGACATGTATAGTAATAGGATACAGCAGGATGCTTTCTGAAGCTTCTGCTCTTGTTGTCATGTCTAATCAAACATTTTACCAAGACGACTGTGTTACACTAATGCTTTACAGTGTACAGTCAACGGGGCTGGTAGATTTCACAACTGTGACCTTAATGACTGGATGAGTGAGCATTCTTTTTTTTGTCACAGCAGCCTGGATCTTTTATTTTTTATTATGTAACACTGTGCATGGGCACATGCAAGAGTATACATCCCAACAGTCCCTTAGAACTGGACCTTTAATATCTGAATAGCAAGAAAAAAATAAAAAAAAAACTCCTGACTATCGTTTCACTCAACTCCTTTGGGTAACAAATAAAAAAATTAAAAAAAAATGTTATGAGGTTTAGAACAAGATTGACAAAATCAATACATAAACATGAAACTCAAGGATGCCAAATACACAGCAAATCCCTGAAAAGAGGTTAGGTGTCCATTTCAGCCTTGTGTTCTTTACAATGTGATTGACCACATGGGAATACTGAATTGCTGTAGCAAGAAATTAGTTTTACTTGACCAATTTGCAAGACTATTAATTTAAAGTGCTCTGAAATGCTTTTTGTATATTAACAAGTACATGGATTCAATTCCAGGATAAAAATGTGAAACTTTTTTCCATTAAATAAATGTTAATTTCACAAATGCAGAGCCATATGCAGCAATACTGCTTTGCTTCGAGTTTTACATTTTTATTTATTTGTAGAAATGCTCTACAAACGAGTGGACATGTGTTCATGACTTGGTTAACATAAAGAAGCAATCTCTGAGTTCTCGAATATAAGTACACTGAAACTCATTTGATATCTCTATGTTTTTAAAGAAGGCAGCTCACCATAAGGGAGTACTAGTGTAGCACCTCTCAATGACAAACCCACTCATAACTCATAATGTAATTGCCGTTCCAGTAATACCACTGGCACCTGCATATTGGAAAACTACAAATGCCGCGGGCACTGTTCCCATAGCAATCTGCCCTCTTCTCCCCTTTTCATACTAGACTGAAAGGCTCTCTCAGATCCTAAATCTTTTATTTGTTTTTTTAGCTCTGTCTTGAAGTCCCATGATTGCATTACTGTAGTAGCCACTGACCTTCCCAAAGGAGCCTGTGGCAGGGCGGAAGCCCTAAATGTAAAGATTGTGTGTGTTGGGAATGTAGGGTTGACAGGGAGGGGGTTAAAATTCTCCCCTGCCATAAAACGTGAGAATGTGGCTGGAGCCTTAATTGAATGATTAATGGTTAACGAGATTGGTGTGTAGGTGAATGGAACCTATGTTAAACTCTACTGTGCTGTACTGTGTTGTGCTGTGCTGTGTTGTATATACTCTATCAGTCAGTAAAGGCGACTGCCCAGCCAAACAGGGTGTGTTTAGTATTACTTTGTTTAAACCTTTTATTTTGGCCACCATGCCTCTGTTTGTTTGTCCATTTGTTTTGTGTATTAAAAGTGTGCAACAGCACTTAAACTGCAGCTATTCCCAACTCTCTGAGTCTCATTCCTCACACTATCCTGTTACAGACCCCCATTGTGCTCCCAAGATAAATTAAGTGAAACCATCCTTCTGCTTCGAAGGCTAAAACTGACATGTTTTTTTTGTTATATGCATCTGAAGGAACCAAAAAATATATGTAAAAAAGCATTACAGTGAATAGATAGTATCTGTGATAGATAATTATGCCAACTGAAATTCTCTATTTTAAGCAGCAGATCAAAATCGTACAGCAGGTCAACTTTTAATTTCTGAACTCAAGGACAGGTAGAAAGATGTGCAGTATACTTACCTGAAAAACAGATGAATATTTTTTTGCAATTTATTATAATGCATGACATTGTTTTAAATAACAAGTTGCAACCAAATGTTTTGGGTGAGCGTAAATTCATTCAAGAGAAAAAAAAAAGTTGCGAAATTGGTAAATAGTACTGAATACTGAGAGTGAAGAACACTGAAAGCAGTTTAAAGGACCTGTCACTACTGTGCTATCAATATTTGAATACTACAACTTACTGTATTATAAAAAGGTGATATTATTTTGCAGTGAGCATGTGTTGTAACAGATTCATCGTTGTCAGCAACCACACAGTGTGGGTCAGTAATCAAAAAGGCTAACAGAATGCTTGGGTACATAGCCAAAAGTGTAGAGTACAAATCCAAGGATGTTATGATGAGGTTGTATAATGCACTAGTGAGACTGCACTTGGAATACCTTGTCCACTTCTGGTCACCACAGTACCAAAGGGACATTGTGGTCCTGGACAGAGTGCAACTAAGAGCAATCAGTCAAATCACAGAACTTGTTATGTTTTTATGTCAAGTACCTTTGTTTTAAAGATCAATTCTCGGTATTACTTTCCTGTCTCATTAGCCCATCCCCTGGAGTAATTTAATAGAATCTTCAGAGCAAATTAGGGGAGATATAAGGGGACATTACTTGTAAAATGGAACCAATTGACTTATTTACATAAACAAATTATTTTTTTACAGAAAGCAACTTGAGAAAATGATTTAAAAATATCCGCAGATGAACACACTTGTCATGTTGAAACACCATCTGCATATATTAACTAATGAGAGCAAATCAATCCTCTAGTGGCTTTGTATCAACTAAGCATTCAAAAAAATTGAATATTGATGATAGTTTACTTATGATCCATACAGTTTTCCTTTAAATTAACACTTATTTTTTTCTATTAAAAAAAAAATTATAATTGGTTTCGCATTTAACTATTTAAACACTGCAGATATGTACAGGGGTCTAGGAAAGATCACTCAAAAAATGACGGACGTCTTAAAAATTACTACTCTGAAAGAGTTAAAAACCCTTAAAAAATACAACATTTATTTTATCAGACTATACAAAGGAGAACTTATTGTACTATACTATTTATAAACAATATTACATTTTCTAAACCCTAACAATTAAACTTGCGATCAAAGACTGGTTTAGTTCGGAAATAAATTGATATTCTTGTCTAAAATCACAAGAAGCCTGAAATGTAATTGTTCAGCTGTGGAAACATTATTATTATTATTTATTTTTATTTTACCAATAATTAAATCTTACTGCACTTCTTTTAAAATACAGACTTTTAAAGATTTGCTATGGCAATATATCTCCATGAATTGGCTTACTATGCAAGCACGATTTAGCAATTTAAATCAGCTTTCCCAAATACATTTTTGCATTTAAATTTGTATTATTCCTAATGATTTTCGGTTTCCTTGATGAAATTTAACCAATCCTCTTTTCTTCGGAACATTGCCACTTTCTGTCACTTTTAAATAGCTTAAAAGGCTCCAGAGGCTCACGTAGTAAAAGCTCTGCCATGTGAAGTGTGGGGTGAGCTATGTGATCAGGAGCTCACTGGTTCAAATTCCCGCCACACAGAGTTCCCGATGGTGACCCAGGAGGCCCACGGAGGCTCTGCATTGGACTTTGTGCTCTCGTTAGGTAAGGAGGAAAAAATTGGCTGGGGTTGGTTTGCCTCACCCCACCAAAGCGACCTCTACTGGTCATGCACCAGACAAGGTCAGGCGATGGCTAGTCTTCCATTGTTGCTTGGCAACATCTTCTGCTTAGGTTTTCCAGTTGAAAAGAGGCAATTGGTTAGACAGCAGAAACAGAGGATGCCCTATACAATACACATGTTACAGTGGTGAGGTGAAATTTAAATTGGGTGTTTGAAATGGGAAGAAAACTGAGGTAAATACCCAGATGAGTACCATCTTCAGAATACTGCATCAAGAACAGTGAATGAAGGGAAGGCCATACACACTATCTAGGATCGTTTCAGACTAACAAATATTTAATTAAGAGGATTTGTATCTTGTACATTCAATGAGTCAACTGCAATTACAACATTCATCTGTCTCTTTCAGGCTTCCCTTTAATGTCTTTATAATGTACTGAGCCAAAGCCATTCAGCATGGCAGTGTATGGCATGAAAGATGTCGTGTTATGTAGCTTGATTTTGATTAGTGATTAGTCTGTGTGGTTTGTGTCAGCAGGGAATATCAAAGCTCCTCAACTGCAGCCTTCTGAAACTTGGAAATATTATGTGCTGATGTGTAGAACCCTTATCCTTGATTGGGTATAATTCTGAGAGGCAATTATAAATCCTGCTGCAGGAAGTGTCTTCTTTAAGAATCAGTCCTAACAGAATGCTCTGCAAATGAGTAAACAAACACCAGCAAGGCTGCCTCAACCCCTACAATTTACTGCAACCCTATAGTGACAAGAACAACCTTCCTTGACTGGTGGGTTTAATCCATCAAAATACATCTCATGTGTTAAAGCTAAAAGCTATGAATAGTTCATATAGGGTTAAAAAGCTCAGTCTTAATATTGCAGGAAGGAATAAAAATTAAGAGATCCTAGCTTTGAATCCCAGTTTGGCTTCTAGATCTTGTGATTTCACCTCTCCCAAGCTTCGCACATCTGAGCTATCTTTATATATTTCTTAAAAGTCAAGAAAGAGGTACCAGAAATGGTTCATGTAGTTACTTGTTTTCATGTCCATCAATTAAAACAACAAAAAATGTTCAGATATGTTTTACGTTACCCCTGGTACAGGTTGAGGGCATCACACACGGAATGGCATGACTGCTGCTGCTGAGAGTTAATCGTTAACTAAAAGCTTACAGTACAGCAGCAATATATGAAATCAAAGGCTGCAAAGCACGAAACTGGCAGAAATACTGGAGAACCATTGTGTTCCTCGCTTTAATAACATCTTATAAATATGATCTAAAGAAACAAATACAACATTCCAGAAAGTAAAGAAAACAACAAATTACATGAGCTTGTTTTAAAAAGACAGAAACAGGTGTCTACTAATTAATTAGAAGGCTAAGGGCTTAAAGAATGCGTGCAATTATAACACACACCTAATTTGAGCATTTAGGAGAAAAACATTAAATGGGTGAATACATAATGAAACAATCTTTTAAGCCATCTGTGGAACATTGATAAAGATTAATTATGTGTAACTTTTTAATTGAAATGTGCTATTATAAAAGTACAAGCAATCTAACACATTTTACTGTAAAATTATTTATGTTACTTGATTACTACAGTAGATGGAACCACAGTGCACTTAAGATGTCCTGTTATTCAGAAGCACTTGATTAAATATCCTGTCCTATGCACTGCAATCACTACCTAGAATGAGCTTTCAGCTATGCTGAAATATTGTGGTGGTGCTAAAAATCTTGGTGATTAACAGATGTGGCTTTCCGAACTCAAGGAATGAACTGCTCTGAAAAAAAAATTTTATATATTTAATAGAATATATATACTATATCTATATATATATATATATATTATATCTATAGATATATATATATATATATATATATATATATATATATTGAAATCTAATTTGAACTTTAGATAGCTTTCCTTTGAATCTCCTTTGAAATATGAATAATTTCAAATGCATAATATGCATAACATCAGGGCTGGACTTAGTCTGTGTGGGGTCCTAGACTGGGGCCTTATGCGGTGATACATCACCCCCCCCCCCCCACCCCCCCCAAAATAAAAAAAATTCCAATTAAAAAAACTAAGAATATCCACACACATTACATCAATAAAATGGCAGACTACTGCTCATCTTCAGTAATCAAGTAGGCAAGCCATACTGCATGTGTGCTGCCACTTAAGTGAAATAAAAACTTTATCATTTTAATATAAATCTAAAATTATATTTGACGATCTAATTTTCAAATCCACGTTTGGATACTACACATTCAGCTGCAGTTCGAAGTGCTATAATAGCTACTTAACTGTAAGAAAAAAGTCTCCAGTAAAACTTTAGAAGAAGATGCTTCACTGTCCTGCGCCATGTATTGGTTTTCTTGGGTGGAATGTAAAGAGGGACAATCTATTGATTAGCTTATCAGACAGCTAACCCTTAGATGTTGCATTTTTTAAAATACATGTTGGTAACGCTTATATTGCGTGGCACAAATTCATGTTAAATAGATATGCAAGTGCATATTAAATTAATGTTAAATTAATATTTAATAAATAAGAAATAGCTGGTTTCTTGCTAAATGTTAACCAAATGTCGATTGCAAATGTAAAATGTATTATGTTTTGTTACCCTTGAAAATGTGTAATAATTTCCCATTGTGTACATGTCCTTATTGCAAATACAGTTAATCTGACTTAAATGTTATTGGAAAGTAACAAGGAATAATTTAACGTAAAATTTAATATGCAATTGCATATCTATTAATTATTAATTTAACATTAATTTAATATGCAATTGCATATCTATTGAATATAAATTTATGCCACGCAATATAAAGCGTTACCTGATTTGTTTATGATCTTTATACTTGCGTGAGGGGCCATAGGCCGCCACCTTGCTTGCCTTGCTCTAAGGCCGGCCCTGCATAACATACAATGTGCATACAGCACTAGTGTTTAAAGCATGGTTAATTATACATTATTATTTTACTGTCCACATCATCCTTTCCTTTTATTTTATTAAATTAAATTTAGTTTTCTGTTTTTTTTGGGGGGGGGGGTTGGAAGAAAAGTTAGCGTTAATAGGATTTAAATGATAGCAGATGGAATTACTAATGCCACTTTGATAAATTAATGATGTCCTTTTGGGTAGCAAGGTTATGAAAGCTGACAACTCTAGCTCAGCATGTGAATGTATCTTTAGCGTACTAAAGTTTAAATTCACAGCCACGCTGAAATAAGGCTTGGGTTCTTATCTTTGTAACAAGAACACCATTTGTGACGTGAAAGAAGTGCCTACAGAGTTAAAACAGTTGTTGTATTGTGTGCCTTTTCTTTGGGACCACATAATGTATTTTCTTTTTTTTCTTAAAGAAGAACAATGGGATCTCAACAAGCTATTATTACTTTTTATGTTTTTATTTATATTTATTTGATTCGAATGTCACCTCACAGTTGCAATCCACATATTGATCAGGATTGAGGATCAATGGCACCCTCCATTCCCATTGTCGAGCTAATAAGGATACACATCTATAGACTCTACCAGAATGATTTCTTTGTGCATAGCTATGCCTGTTTATGTTTGTGTGTGTGTGTGTGTGTGTGTGTGTGTGTGTGTGTGTGTGTGTGTGTGTGTGTGTGTGTGTGTGTGTATGTGTGTGTATTTCAAATTTTAAACATACTTACGTGACTGGATGAGTTTAAAGTTAAAGGAGCAATAATGTCACAAAATCTGTCATTTTCCACAGGGCACCACTAGCTTTTAATTTCTTTTTTTTTTTCTACGTTTAACCAAAAACTCAAATACATTTCTAGAATTTGTTTGAGCTTTGAAATGTGAAAAGTCATTTTCAGATCAATTTGTTTTCACTGGAGAAGTCTTAAATCTCACAAACTCTATAAAGTTGATCACTACAGTTTCACATTAGAAAATTATTAGATAAAGTACATTAGTTGTTTATTTTATTTATTTATTTTTGTTTTGTTTTGTTTTTACAAATTTACAAA
Organism: Polyodon spathula; assembly: GCF_017654505.1. Lineage (NCBI taxonomy): Eukaryota > Metazoa > Chordata > Actinopteri > Acipenseriformes > Polyodontidae > Polyodon > Polyodon spathula. Next base: position 43,748,271 of record NC_054543.1, read on the forward strand.
CGTCTTGCTGAATATGTTTTTCTAAATACGTTTTGTGTGCTACAGTTTCTGAGTCATACAACTGAATAAATTAAACAAAATAAATATTTAAAAAACAACATTTGCTATAAAGAAAGTGAAGGGCTGCATGTAATTGACAGAGTGAAGAATGAACATTCAAAGTTACAAAATGTTATGTGGCTGTAATCTAACAAATATTTATTACAATGCATAATGAAGTTTGTTTTCTTGTTTTCACTTATCATATCTGCTTTGCAGCACAGTTCATCCACCACATTAACTTTGCTTCTCCTACACAAATATTCACTTCAAACTGCTCCCAGGCAAAAGTTGATAATGAAATATAGGAGGAGATTAGGGAATTAAGTAAAAACACAAATGCAGGATTCAGACTGGAAATTAAATCAAACCATCAAGCCTGCAGGCATTAACGAAAACAGCTACGGATTAGCAGAGATCACCATACTACCGGTTTAAAGTATTTGAGAATCTTACTATGTATTTCCATTTTTAAAAGATCAATGCCGTTTTTAAAGTGTGGGTGTGTTGGCTTTGTTATTTTCCATTGTCTGAGAGGTTTCCTGCAATCTCTATTAAAGATCTACTAAAGAATGGAACAGTCCCTGGAAGAAGCCAGCCTGTGAGCTGCACTGTCAGGAAGTGTCTGAGTGATGAATGGGGGGCAGCTTGGGCCGTGAGGACTCTGATGTGAGCTGCTGAAGTTTACATCACTCTCCTGAGTGTTTGTGAAAGGTTATTAAAGACATTTAAATCACATAGTTGTGCCTTGGAAACTTCCCAAACTATCACTGTGCATTGTATGGACTGAATGGAAGCCCTCTGCACTGAGGTATTCATTGAAAACAGCACAGTTGTGATGCAGTTGTGAAACTGTGAAGCTGTGGATTACTTGTGGTGGGTGATAAACCAAAAAAAACAAAAAACAAATGCATGTTGTCTAACTTCTGGCAACATGTAACAAAACTGAATGTAGCATTATAAAACTATATTTTCCTAAATGGACTAAAAGTTCCATATGGTCACATCGGAGGACTATTGGTTCCTGATATTATTTAAAAAGCAACCCTGTCCACCATAAGTATTCAATTAGCACCTCATTGAGCGACCCAGTATTGCATGTGCAACACACTCATACAGCACAGCAACATATACATACAACACAGCAACATACAGATGTAACACAGCAACATGCACATACAACATAGCAACATATACATACAACATACACATACAACACAGCAACATATACAGTGCCGAGAAAAAGTTTGTGTACCCCAATGATAATTATGGAAATTCCATAGTTTTACCATGATAGCCTAAACCCCATCAAAATGTTGTGGCAGGACCAGAAGCAAGCTGTCCATGCAAGGAAACCCTCAAATGTCACCAAGTTGAAGCACTTCTGTAAGGAGGAATGGGCCAAAATTCCTCAAAACTGATAGGAGAGACTGACCAACAGTTACAGGAAATACTTAGTTGAAGTCATTGCTGCTCAAGGGGGTGCCACCAGTTACTGAATCTAAAGGTTCACATCCTTTTTCACACGTGGATATTGAATGTTGAATCCTTTGTGGATACATAAATGTTGAAAAAATATATAAAAGTATATAAGTGATACGTTTCTTTTGATGCTCAGATATAAGTGACACATTTCTTTTGATGCTCAGTATAATTATGTTTTACACAAAGCCCTTTTTCTTTGTAAAAATTGATTCTCCTGTTTAGTTTTGTGTTATTAAATATTTTTTTCCCCCAACTTGAAGCCTGACTGCACAAGTTCTTTCCCTGACACATCATATTCCTGTGGGGAGCCTAATCAAATGCACAGCAACACTAGGTAAGTACAACCACCTTCCAAAAGGCCTCATTAGGACAACCAGTTTAAAGCCCTCACCCTACCGCTGGTGTCTGTCTATAATATTCCCATTTAATGTAAACAAAACACTGCAATGACAAACTGCTATTTCCACTTCTTATATCTATCATGACAGCTCCGTTTTTTTTTTATTTCCCCAAAAGAGCTCAATGTTCTCTGCTTTGTAATTAAATCCAGCAAAACTATGACCCAAACGGGTATTTGTATGACTCTGGGAACATACTGCAGAACACACTGACTGTTTTTAATATATATACATATACAGTGGCATGCAAAAGTATTCAGACCTCTGATCAATTCTCTCATATTACTGAATTACAAATGGTACATTGACATTTCGTTCTGTTCGATATTTTATTTTAAATCACTTAAACTCAAAATCAATTATTGCAAGGTGACATTGGTTTTATGTTGGGAAATATTTTTAAGAAAAATAAAAAAAAACTGAAATATCTTGCTTGCATAAATATTCAACCCCCACACATTAATATTTGGTAGAGCCACCTTTCGCTGCAATAACAGCTTTAAGTCTTTTGGGGTAAGTGTGTACCAGCTTTGTACACAGTGTCGGAGTGATTTTGGCCCATTCTTCTTGACAGATTTGCTCCAGGTTGTTCAGGTTGGTTGGATGACGCTTGTGGACTGCAGTTTTCAAATAGTGCCACAGATTCTCAGTGGGATTGAGATCAGGACTTTGACTGGGACACTGTAGGACATTCACCTTTTTGTTCTTGAGCCACTCCAGTGTTGCTTTGGCCTTGTGCTTGGGATCACTGTCCTGCTGAAAGGTGAATTTCCTCCCAAGCTTCAGTTTTTTAGTAGACTGAAGCAGATTCTCTTGCAGTATTTTCCTATATTTTGCTCCATCCATTCTTCCTTCAATTGTAACAAGATGCCCAGTCCCTGCTGATGAGAAGCATCCCCACAGCATGATGCTGCCACCACCATACTTCACTGTAGGGATGGTGTGTCTTGAGGCATGGGCAGTGTTAGGTTTGCGCCACACATAGCGCTTTGAGTTTTGGCCAAAAAGCTCTATCTTGGTCTCATCTGACCACAAAACCTTTTCCCACATTGCAGCTGGGTCACTCTCATGCTTTTTGGCAAACTCCAGACGTGCTTTCAGATGGTACTTTTTGAGTAACGGCTTCTTTCTTGCCACCCTCCCATGCAGGCCAGTGTTATGCAGAGCTCTTGATATGGTTGACTGGTGCACCATTACTCCACTTCCAGCCACTGAACTCTGTAGCTCCTTCAAAGTGATTGTTGGCCTCTCTGGGGCTTCTCTCACAAGTCTTCTTGTTTGAGCGCTGAGTTTTGAGGGACAGCCTTTTCGTGGCAGTGCCTGGGTGGTGTGATGCAGCTTCCACTTCCTGATTATTGATCGAACTGTGCTCACTGGGATAGCCAAACACTTGGATATTATTTTGTACCCTTTCCCTAATCTATGCATTTGTATTACTTTATCTCTAACTTCTGTAGAATGCTCTTTGGTCTTCATTTTCCTTCAGATTCACAGCCTTGCCAATGATCCTTCAACAGTGGGGTTTTTATCCAGAAAATGTGACAGCAACTTTAATGGTTCACAGGTGGAGGCCAATGGTAAGGTAATTGTGTCCTCATTTGGGCAATTTCTTTCACTGGTGCAAACTAGAAGCTTCCACAGCACAGGGGTTGAATACTTATGCAAGCAAGATATTTCAGTTTTTTATTTTTCTTAAAAATATTTCCCAACATAAAGCAAATGTCACCTTACAATAATTGATTCTGAGTTTCAGTGTTTAAAAATAAAATATCAAACAGAATGAAATTTCAATGTACCATTTGTAATTCAGTAATATGAGAGAATTGGTCAGGGGTCTGAATACTTTTGCAAGCCACGGTATACACACACACACACACACACACACACACACACACACACACACACACACACACACACACACACACACACACACACACACACACACTGCTGTGCAAAAGTCTTAGCCATGATGCATTTTTCTACTGTGATGCTACTGTTTACTCAAAGCCTCCACTAGTGTTTTCTACTATTATAACAACCTTGACTTGCATAAAGAAGGAAAAACACTGAGTAAAATAACTTGCATCACTTGATTTTCAAGGTGTGGTATCTGAAGCACAATCAACAAGTACAGAGAAACATCATCTGTAATTGACAAACCTAGGACTGGAAGACCAAAAAAGCTGTCTAACAAGGATGAGCAATACTTGAAGATAATATCCTTAAGGAATAGAAAGAAGACAAGCATTGAATTGTAAACAGAACTGGCAGAAGGCACAGGTGTCGTTGTCCATCAAATCAACAGTCCAAAGCACCTTTGACCATGGTTCCATAGTCCAATTTCTGTGTTCCTGTGCATATTTTTGTCTTTTATTCTTGGTCCCCTTTCTTAACAAAGGTATTCTTACTGCAACACATCCTTTAAGTCCTGATTTCAAGAGTGACCTTCGTAGAGTTGATTTGATGGACAACAACATATGTGCTTTCTGCCAGTCCCGTATTTGTCAATTACAGATGATGTTTCTCTGTAAACGCTTACGTATTCCATGCACAAATAAAGCAAACTGTTTAAGGCTATTGTACTTTGCTTGGCCAATAAAGAATGAGTTGGGTTCGATATGCTTTATTTTCAAGGTCACTGCCCCTCATTTGTCATCATGTAAAGGTACATACTAATCTCCTGTACCACTGAAAGTTTGCAGAATTGCACATGCATCGAATTCAATTAGGCTGGTTTTTACTGAAAGTGTGCCTGAGTACCATTTAATTATTATTATTACAAAGCATTTCCAATCACCAAAACTATCACTGATAATCACAGCTTACCCGACATTAATTGTGATACAGGGTATGTATAGTATGACTGTCTGGAAGGTGCATTGGAAATACAAAATAATTCACCATGTGCTGTCTGGCAGCATACCTGAGTGCCAGTCTCAGGTGAATTATTCCTCATAAGCAACCAGTTTCATATCATGTAATGCATTTATACAACACAAGGGAGACAGGAGAAACTGCAGACAAGTAATCTACTGCAGTGCAAACAAAAAATGACTGTAATATTAACACCTTTGCTTGTACTCTGAAATATTGAATCTAAACATTAAGAAAACAAACAAGCTTTCAGGCATTGCATTCTCTCAGGCTCCCGTAATAAACAAAATTGCAGTTATTTCAGGGCCTTCTTCATTTCAAAGATCAAAACATTTATTTTTCTAAATTGATCTTTAGTATGCCTGTTCACTTAGACCTCACAAATGTAAATGAACAAAACCTTATTGGAAAATAATGGGTTAATAGAACATGAGATAGAAAAAAGATTCTAGAATGTATATCATGAGACAAAGCATTGTATCCACACTGTAAAGGGAAGGGGGTTTGGATACTCACACTTGGACTGTCTCCAGCCTTTCCTTCAGTGTGTACAAGGCTGTACTGTGACATGTCCTTGTGTCTCTCCTTTCCATAATGGACATACGCCTTATGTTGGTAGAAATCCATAATAGACATGGGGCTCACAATACAACTCTTCTTCACAGCATGCTCATCTTGATCAACTGTGGAAAAGGTTCCAAAGAATATACTGTAGATACATTTCCAACTATTGGAATTCATCAATGGGAATATGGACAGACAACTGAAAAGGGGGACAGACAAATAAGGCAGACAACAAATCCATGCTGTATATATAAAAAACAGATAGGCAGCAGAATAGAAAGGGAATGAGGTGCAGTCTAGTTAAAGAGAAGCAGACAGAGGTAGGCATACTGTACATCAGTTTATTGTTAGGGTTACCGTGCGTGTTGCTTTTCATTTGGTCTAAAAGCACTTCCTGACCAGTTCCAATCTCTTTTGATTCATACTCAGGCTCAGTTTCGCTATCGCTGCTGCTGGCTGAATATGTGCACTCCAGTAGCGTTCTATCCTGTACAAGCAAGAAGACAGGTGTTAGATTAACACACAGATTGCTCCATTATAAAGGTGTATTCCACAGTGTCTGTATTCTGCACCATATGCTAAAATACAGATGCATTTTATCAATACATCATTTTTTGTTATTCTAAGGGGAATGTCTGACACAGAATCGTAATTCAAGATTCTTATCCCATATACACCGTTCAAGTTTGTGTGATGCGTTTACTGTGAGTGTGAGGTATAAGGAATGTGATTTTCATCCCTAAAGAGACTGGTATTAGTTTTAACTGTATGTGTGATTATTCTACATTATGAAAGCTACAGTATATAGAGGGAGCATTGTTTTCCTGATTGTAATTCAATGCACACAGTTTTAACAGTTCTTCCTAGGTATTGCCTTAGATTATTGGTGCCTAGCAGTGGGGGAGGAAGCTGAAGGATAAAGCTTATTAATAGTATCCCCATTCTTACAGTTTGCAGACTGCTTTGGTCCTGACTGTTCTTCCTCTTCTCAGCCTGCTTCTCGTGGCTGTCAGGAGTCTTGGCAGAAACTGGGTTCGGCTTCTTTACACACACTCCCTTGGGTTTCATTATGCCTGCAATTGTGAAGAAACACATTACTCTAATGTTTATTTTAAACAGAGACGATGCTGAAAGTCAGAAGATGGATCACTGTGAGCTAGTGTTTTTATTCATTCTGTACTCTTACTTTCCCTAATTTTCTCTTTTGTTGATCATCTTAGATGTCCTCAGCACACTATTGCCCTTGAGTGAATCTATCTTGCAATAAATTAGCAACTAATTGTAATTGTATTACACTTGCAAAAATGTGCAACAGTAGTTTTTTTGTTTGTTTTTTTGTTTGTTTTTTTAAATCTATGGATCAAAACAATCAATGTTTAACAATATCCCTGCCATTTCCAAGGCTCTTCTTCTCTACTATGAAAACATAAAAGCGGTAAAACTTCTTTTTTTTTTTTTTTAATTACTGTTCAATGTATTGTTTGGCAGGGCATGCCTGGGATTAACTGTGAAAAGCACTAAACCTAAAAAACAGGTTTCCTTTTTTTCTCATAAGACACAAGTTGTATCGCAGTGGTTCGACACAGCATGTATAATTTCATGTATGATCAGTCCTAATCTCTATCAAATGATGGAGTCCCTACCTCATTCAGAACAGTTAACACATAACTGTACAGCAAAGTGCTTTTTATTAAAAATGGTGGGATGATTAAGCATCTTCCCTGAAAACCAAAGTAAAAATGATGCAGAAAAAATATTACTCAACCTCACCTAACATGGAATACCGGTACAGTACTATTTTAACATCTACTTTGTGACAATTTAATTAAAATAAGCCCATCCAGAAAACAAAATTAGGATCAAGATTAGGGTACTCTTATCCACTTCTTGAGAGGCAATCTGTTGCTGGAATTTGTTATAATGACAGTGTTTAATCATGGAGTCTGCTCCATTGCACGCTGTGGAATTGAGGTCACACATGTGACTATTCAAGCATGGACCATATAATCTATATTCACCATAACTCTCTTTTATGAATCTCTTGTCACTGTACCTGTAATTAGCAGCATGATTATTTTAAAATGGTATCAGAGAGAACATTCTTCTCCGTTCCTTTTAACAGGCAGCAGCAGGTGTTTTTGTTGGCTAGCATATGTGGCTGTGCCTCTCAGCAGACATTTCAGTTAACATCTAACACTGTAAGTAAATGCTATTGCAACTACTTACTGATGTATTGCCTGCTCAAGTTATTCTTACATACAGTGAAACAAAGCAGTTACTTAGAGCATAAACAAATATTTAAACTATCGATTGGAATGCCTCTGCGAATGCCCCTTCTTAAGTGCTTTGAAGCTTGTTAATAAATGTGACCTCTTGCATGCATTCACTAGGGATGAAATTGGCAATAGCTCTTTTACTGCCCAAAATAATCAGGCATTCACAATGGTTAACTATGCTTGATTGTTAAATGAGGACATAGGCCTGCCAAATACCAAATGTAACCCTGAACAAATCTAAGCTCCAGATTTGCTTATTATGCTTGATTTTACAAGATATGCACAAATCAGCAAAATAAATACATGTTTTTCTTTTTCTAAAAAGGGTTTGATGCAGTATATGCCCATCTACCTGTGTAGCTTTCTTGCAAGCTTTGGACAGAGACCATGTATGGCATGAATATCCAAAAGAGCAAATGAACTGCAAAACTTTGGGAGTAAAATATAATCATGCAAAAAGCAAACAAGCAAACTGTGTACACATAAGATTTATATATTTACATAAGGAAATTCCTTAAAATCCACCAGGAACACCTTGTGGAATCTACCTTGTCGTCCTGACAAGAAGGGGTCTTGTCACAAACTGTGAATATATATATATATAGATAGATATATATATATATATATATTATATAATATATAGATATATAAAAAAAAAAAAAAAAATAATTAAATATATATTAATAACTCTCTATAATGCACATATAGTGAAGCAAAAATGTAACATCCTTGAATTAACCATGCATAAAACAAGAAAAAAAGTAACATTCCCATTCATGGATCATTTTAATTAGCAGTTTTTAAACTATAAATAGCCTGGCTAAACGATGGTCGGAAATTTAGTTTGAAGCGACAGACAAGCAAACCAAGTGCGAGAAGGAGAGCGGGTCGGGTGAGGGGAAGAGGGAATGGGCTTGGCCCAGGCTTGGCTGCCGTAGCAGGGCTGAAATATCTTGTCTCCTAGAGAAAGCTGCAGCTCCTCACAGCAAAAAAAGTAAATACATTAGGAAAGAACCACGTAATATGCCTAATATTTATTTAGTTATAAAATAAATGCTGACTAAGATGTCTGATTTATAAAGTGCCAGCGCAGCTTTTCTTCAGTTCAGATACTGTATCAAAAGGGAGAGGCAGAAATGGAAGCTAGACTGAGAAGTTTCAACAACACCGGTACTGTATTTACTGTAGAAATATTGCATGAATCACTAGTATAGGGAATTGGGGGACATGCTGTAGGAGCATTATATCCGAGGCACTTTATAATCGAGAGCCTTATAGCGAGAGAGCATTGTACACACCGTATGGGGCTGGTACTGTAACTTACCTGAGGTGGTTGGCAAGGGAAGCCGGCTCTGAAGAGTATGCCCAGCTTTGGCAGCCATGCTAGGCTCAGACATTGAGTGACAAACAGCACTTGGCTGTTGTTGACAAGTCTCAGAGGTGGGAGGCACTTTTCGTTCCCGGGGTTTGGCCTTTGGTAGAGTGGTTTCAGGCAGGATTTCACCTGGATCTGGGGAGACAGTTACTACCTTCTCAGGGTTGGATTGGGATTTGGGGAGATGTCTTCCGGTCACCCTAGTGACTGAGTCAGGGAGGGGGAAAGTTCCTATCCCACTGTCCAGGGTTCTCATCTGGCAGCTTGACCCTAAGGTACAGGAGAAGCATGTGATGGGGGGGTGGAGACAAAGAAAGCACGAGAGTCACAGGCAACGAAAGGGGTTATGGGAAAAAAGGGTCTCTTGGGAAGGTTTAAAAAAAAAAAAAAAAAAAAAAACATTATTTACAACAGATTACGAAAAATGTTAAAGTTAAACAGTCAGTTGTATTTCTGAAACTTCAGTGGGCAAACCAATTGAACAACGTGTTCTGAACTGCTACCAACCTAGATAATTGCCATTAATTGTTCTAATACCATGGTCCATGGCTAGCTGGAGAGCAAGAACATTTTTAGGACATAAGCATTTATGTTTAATATTCAAAAATGAATCTGCCATTTGAACCGTCCTCACTTTTTGAAATATTTAGTGATCGATATGAACAATAACGAATCTCCAAACCAGACTTCCCATACAACAGATGGCTGGATTTTTTGGATGCAGAATCCTTCCTTCCTGCTATGCACTGCAGTTTTTTTTTTATCCTTGTGATCCCAGCCTGAGTTACTGAGCATAATGTTGGCTAATGACTATCAGTGGCTGCTGCATAAATCAAGTTTATGCCCAGATTTGAAATGCACATTATATAATACTATCTCCTGCTAACAATTAAAGGGTTATTAAAAGCATATGGTGTTAAAAGTATCCATTGTGAAATTACTTCCTCTTCCAACATTTCCCATCTGATATTGTAATCCTTTTCTGAAGAAATTAGATAATTAGAATTTACCATGCACAGTGTAGATATATGGTTTTCATTTATGAATATATGTGTTTATTTATGATTACTTGAATTGAATTTGAATTCTGTAAGTGTTCCAAAAAATGCATGTGAAATGGAGAGAAACGGTTATATTTCATTTCTGAAAAACAGAGTTGTTGTTTATGCTAGATGTTCCTTATTGCACAAATAGTTGAGAAATGTCAGTAAAAAAAAAAAAAAAAAAAAACCCCACAAAGTACAAATTCACTTTAAAAATTGAATTGGGTCATAATGTGTGGAACCCAAGAGAGTTTACAGATCCTTTAATTTATGGCCAGTTCTCAATCATGCTGAACACAGATTCTTAAAGTATAACGCTGTACCAGGCATTACTATCTTCAGGCAATGGTTCAAGACTTCATCAGAAAAAAAGATTGAAAATTGATTTAATTCTACAGTCTCCATGCTGAATGTGATTCTCAGGCTAGTAACCCGCATCTCTTATATAAAACCCTCAAGGTGTTGTAATGCTTTATTGAGTTGGTGGTGCAGAGATAAAGCAAACATCATTCCTTCATCCGATCATGTGTAAAAAGAACCAGCCAACCACTGACTCACTGATAAGATGATGGCTATTTGATTGCTAAAGTGATGTCATTGAGCTGATGAACAGATTCAGATGACAAAGATTAATTGCTTCCTTGCGTATTGGCATTTTCTTGAAGAACAGGAATATCATTAAAAAATAATAAAGAGATCATCAATTTCATGGCTGGTCAGTTATCTTCTCAATTTCAATGGAAAGTATTACAAAACCATAATCGCTAACATTTAAAATACAGACCAGATGTAACAAATGGATAGATGCGGTTGTATCTGCTGCGGTTGTCCAATCTCATTTTAATGCTTAGGTGACTTATTACACGAATCAGAAATCTTCATACATAAAAGAATATGCGCAAATGAGTTGTCATGAGAGTGGAATAACCAGGGCTTTTACATAGTCTTTTTTCCATCTTATTAGCAGAGAGTCATTCTCACTGTGCCTTGTTTTTTTCCTTTTATTTCCCTTTGATTTTTCATTTTGTCTCCTGTGAAGCCATTTACCCTACAACAACGATATACATTCACATTCTTCCCTCCAGGTAACAGGACCCACTTGGGACTTACTCACATTCCGTATGAATCTATGTATGTCATACGTTAGTTCATGAATCACACGGCTCAGGAATCTGACAATTTCAATAAATATATAACTACAGGGAAAAAAAAAAAACACATTTCTTTGAAGCGCTTAAGAAGAAGAAAAAACACATTAACTTTCTGTATGCTTGGCTAATCCCTTGAATCATTAATCTACTAAAAAATCATTATAAACCCAAAAGAATGGGCAAGGCCAAGGCTATTCAATTATTTCAAAATGAGGAGTCAGCAAAACTGCAGAGAATGTTGGCTTCCCAGCCAGTTTAAAAATACTTAACACTTTAATTAGTCAACCACATGGGGGTTCATATCAATAAAGCACTTCAGTTCAAATCGCTTACACAGGCTGATGAGAATCAAAATACTTCCAAGGTAATCATGTCTTTGGAAAGTTATTAGGGTATTCAAAGACATACAGTTTGTTTTTGTGAAAGAACAAAAAATACACATACATATGTAAACAAAGCCACCGTTTTACATATATCACACATGTTATTTGAAATGTAGGTTTTGGCAAATTTAGAGCAACGTTCTCAATGACAGAAAAGTCATTTCAATATGTACAGTCTTCTTTTTACTCTGCAGGACATCTTATTTTCAGAATATGACGATTCAGTCTTATTGCCAGGGAAATGAATCAGTGCATTATCAATGTCTTAAGTATTTTTGTAAGTATGCAAAGTAGCACTACAGCCTTTCAATGAAGTCATACTCAGACTGGTTTCATTAGATGGCTCTTTAAATTTATTGCAGATCTATAATTGCTTTTTAAATTGAAAACATTTCAAGCAGTTTTTCACTATTACTTACGTATGACACATTCATTTAAGAGCTTTGGGAGCCATTTTATTTAACTATGGCTAAGCCAGGCTGACATCTAAACAATCATATAATGAGTTGTGCACGTTTAGCAAATGCGCTTTAAAACTAATTAGAAATTCCAGATCAGAGACATGTATATAATAATAATAATAATAATAATAATAATAATAATAATAATAATAATAATAATTTAATATATTTGCCACCTTGAAGTTATATTGCAACAGTGCAATTGCAAATTCTGTCATCCAAATTTCACAACCTCACAATAGTGTGACGGCCAACTTAAAGGCCTTCTGAAAGCCCAGGCATTGATTTCTGATACCCTTTTGTTTAGAGCTAAGGATATATTTTGTTCACCATTGTTCTCTATCAGGAAAGCTTTTGCTGAAATGGTTTGCCCACTGGTAATTAAAATGTACTCTCCATACCTAGCATATGATCTTGACAAGAAGGTTCGTGGATGGTCTCTTCATCATCGTCTGCCATAATGTTGATCTTCTGTGTCACAATCTTGGTCTGTTTGTTAAAATAAATAAATAAATAATAAATGAATAAATAAATAAAGTTTGCTTCATTATTTGCAAACTGAAGATATTCAATCAGCACCTACCCAAAATAGGTGTAAAAACATGTTTAAATATCACAGTGCTTTGCTCCTCACTGAAAATCAGTACTCCACATAGTGGATCTGGAGCAAGTCTATTGTTTTCTATTCACGCACAACGTTGAACTTCATTAAATGCACACTATTACACAGCTGATGGTTTATAGGACCTTTGTGCTACTATTGCAGTACATTACCTTTCCTGTGCTAGCTCCTACCTCGCAGATATACAACTTTAATGAGTACTAACCTCTGGAACTGTACCTCCTTATGTAATACTCTAATACTGCAGTTTCTGACCAAGTGCCAAAGTAACCTGTAACTATCTAGAAACATTTGCATTAAAATGTAAGGTGTATGTACAACATTGTGGAAATATTGTCTCCTTAAAGATAGTTATTAAATGATTGTCTCCTTTCTTAATTCAATTATCACAACTTGAAAATAGGCATGTTGCTTTTCCCACAAGCAACTATTTGATTTTCCCCTTATCCAAAACGATTGCTGCTTCTACAGTATTTAAACAGGAGACCTGGTACATATGAGATTTAGTTCAGATCTACAGTTCAATTGCCAATACAACACAGGGTTCAATGCAATTGTCTTTTTAGCTGGAAGGAAATGTACGGAGAGAAACGACAAGGTGACAATGAGACAATACAGTGTGTGCTCCGTTTAAAATGTCACATTATCAGTGCTATTGTTTCTGTAAAGTGCCCAGTGCCAGGGAAGGAGTTCTTCATGATTTCAAGTAAAGGTTATAATGGGCTAAGAATGGTGTATATAACGCAATAACGTGCATTTGTCACATATTACATGACAACTGCTCTCCTATTGTTTTCTGTGTATGCCAGCCGTTCTGCTATGGCTCAATAACAAAAACAATGACATTAATTATTGACCCCTGTTCTAAAACCACTCATTACTGATGAAACGCTTCACAGGAACGCTAACTCTTTCAATGGACTACAATGGTGATTTCAGACAAACAGGGGTAAATAAATAACTTTAAAAAGTGGTATCATAATAGTGACTTCCACTATTACCTTGTATCAGCAATGCTAATATCCCTTCAATAGACCACGCCTCTGGTAATGGTCTGCATATAAAAAAAAAGTACTCATTATGGTATACTATAGATGATACACTATAGTTATTATTTTTATTAAATAACACACACACACACACATGCACACACATATATTAGCTCAAAGAGCAAAACTGAAAGCATATGAAATAAAAGGTTTTTAACAAATGTATACAAAAGGTTTAAAAGATTCAAATATATTTTATTTTCAGTACGTTTTGGGCAAAAGCCCTTCCACAGCTGCCTAAAAATTAGTTGTTTACTTACCCGAAATATCCTGAAAATTATATATATATATATATATATATATATATATATATATATATATATATATATATATATATATATATGAAAGCTCTACCAGCAGTGTAAAAAAGAAACCACTAATGCAAAATGTAGCTTTTTTTTTTTGTTGTATTTCTGTTGAGTGAAGATATAACCAGAGCTGTCAGGATAGTATTAAATGGGGCATTGTTAAATTGAGTGGCTCTGATAAGGGGCTCCGCTTTGTTATCAAAATTCTACATCAGTCGGATTGAATTTCCTGCATATTGCAGTTCCAGACTTTCATGCTCCCTCTCCCTCTCCCTCTCTCTCTCTCTCTCTCTCTCTCTCTCTCTCTCTCTCTCTCTCTCTCTCTCTCTCTCTCTCTCTCTCTCTCTCTTACTGACACGGCAAGGTCAGTCTAACATATGTCTATGGGTCCAGCTACATCACTTTTTCATGATGCAAAAAAAATCTACATCTTTTGTAAAAAAATAAAATAAAAAGAAGTTGGTGATTACAGGGATGAGAGAAAGGAAGGTTTTCAAACAAAATGCACACATATCATATATCATTAAAAAAAGTTAATGACTGCTTGTATTTACTAATATATGATTTTTTATTATAATATATATATATATCTATATATATATATATATATATATATATATAATATATATACCATTTGGGAACCTTGAAGAACAAGAGTGAAAGCAAAGACAGAAAGCTAGCTATGTTATTCCATTTAACAAGGAAAGTGGCTGGGAAAAAAACAACAGAAAATTATTGCAGTAATTAGTATGGCTTCAAAAGAAGATGTACTTCTTAATGCTGATCTCCATGGCAACTGTTACTAAATGAACTATTCATATTTTTAAAGGTAAAATGCCATAAGTACAGAATAAATTAATTATATACTTAATGTTGTCATTCAGTTTTAAATATCCTTTTTTTAGTATTTAAATACATTTTGAAACTGCTAATGATCATCTATGAATCATGAAGTGTTGTATTTCCCTTTTTCATTACCATCTGGCTCTACTGGTTCAGATTCTTTAAAGCATGCCAATTAGAAAGTTCCTCCAGAGTAGGGCTGTGCAGAGTTCACTATCATTTTCCAGAGGATTTGTGCTACCTCCAGCCTCCAAAACAATCAAAAACAGAGGAGACTTGAGACAAATTCAGGAAACTAAAATGACAAATAATAGAGCTTCATTGTTCTTCATCTATACACTGTGATCTTTTACCATCAGCTTTTTTTTTTTTTTAAAATAAATTAATAAATAAATAAAACAAGGCAGAGAAAATAAATGAAACCTAGTAGCTATTTGATAAGCCGAAGGGTCGTTTTGAGTGGTTTACATTATCCTTTGTTTGAATACCCTTTGATAAAATCCACAGCACTATTCCACCATGAATTTTATCAAAGGGAAAGCACAGAATTATTGAAAACAAAATAAATAAATAAATAAATAAAACTTGAAGAACAAACTTTAAGCAACAGAACCAACCAGAATGCAGTCACTGTATTAAAATACCTTTTTTGGTCTTATCTTTTCAAATGTCCTAATTTTCCCAGCTAGGTTCATTAAAGCAGCTTAAAGAGCAATAGCTATTTTCAAAAACATTTCCCTTTAGACAAATGTCATCCTATTCATCCAAATTACACAGAGCTCCCTGTGTATTGAGCAACAGTTACTGGAACATCCCTCACGGCAAATGCCACCAATGTTGTGTTCTCTTTTCAACTTACAATCAATGTCACACATACAATTAAGTATACATATGTGGCATTTAAACACATTCTATCTGGGCACCTTCATTAGCTAGCATGGTGCCTAGGTAACTCAAAAACGCTTGTGTGCTGTGTCTAGCTAAATGTAACAAGAACCCAGATGATTTTTTTTAGATGGCTTTGCGGCTATTTAAGTTCTATACCACCTCAAACCACCTCAAACATAAATCCTTAATTGAAACTGTGTGTCACAGATAAAATATGTTGTTTTTAGAAAAGAATGAAAGGATGGTGCCTTGAAAAGTAGTGGTTTTAGTTACATGCAACCCATGCAATTGGATGGGGCCCCAAGGCAGAAAGGGGGCCCCTGTTGTCGTGGCTCGGTTACTATAAAAAACGTTTATTTACCTCAAGTCTGCACCAGAATGAATTACTTATTAGTCATTTTCCCATTCTTTGTATATATACATCAAAAGCCATAACCAGAAAAAAAACATGTTGGGATTTAAAGCCGTGAGCAAGTTTAAGTCAGTATGTGCCGTGTATCATGTAAGCTGTGATTTAAGTTAAAAACAGAAAGACATTTAAAAATGTTAACACACTATAAACAGTGTTGCTGACTGTGCTTCAAACCTGAGGGGAATACAAGTGTCTCATGCACACAGGGCAGCATGTTTGAATGAACCTGGAAACAAATTAAAATAAATGCGTTTCCAGTATTTACATCGTCCTCGCCTCTTATGATTCTCGATTACATTTACAAGGGAAGTTTGCTGGATCTGTATCTAACCTCAGTATTGCCTTGCATATGCTTTTGACTATGTCTGTTGCAGCAGGGTCAGGGAGAGAAGTTTTTCTTGCCTGAACATGAAATGAATAAAAAACTATTTGCTTTCTACAATGTCGCAGGAGCATTTGACTGGAGTCGAGCAGATACTGATCGTGCACCAGATTTGCACAAAACTGGGTTATTCGGTTATTTTACAGACTTTACCACTGCGAAAGCACGAAAGGTTAACTTCTGTCTCTGAGAGTGTGTTTTTTTGTGAATGGTGTAGTAAAATGCAATACATTTGTTAGTGTCGTTGTGGCTATGTTTAATAGTCATGGTATCGTAGCATAGTATTACTGGTAAGAATAGGTAATAGGGGCCCCGGAATCAATCTTTGCATGGGGTCACTACGGGATAAGCACCGCCACTGACTTTATATGTGGTCCAGGGGTCTTGATAACACAGTTTAAGGTCTACCAAGGTTTAGTTGGTTCATTTTCTAAACAGTGACTGGAGGACATGTTCTGTCAAATGGTTAAAATCATTTTTACAATCTGACCAGAAGAAACTTACCACAGTTTCATTGTGCATTTCCATATCTGCCTTCATTTCGCTGTTTATCTTGTGGTGCCCTTGGGTGCTGATAGGGATGGTGGGAAGAGATGAGTCTGGGGAGCTGCCCTTCGACACACTCCTGTAGGAAATGTGATTTGATCAATTTTCTGTCTGCTGAGAAGCTGTCTTATCAACTCTGCAGGTAGAAAGCGGTTTCACTGATATATGACACCATCCTCCTTCAATCCACTGGCTTCTCCCACTGCTTTAATGTTCAAAGTAACCTCTTTTCATCTTTCTGTCTCTTTACCCTTTGAGTGATAAATGTTTCTAACTAGCCTTGATAAAATCTGTCGATTACAATTTGACGTAGTATATCAATTTACTGGAGCGCACATAATGATATATTTTTCTATCTGAGATTGCTTCTGGACACAGAGGCGAAGCATGGATCACGTTTGTTGACTACCTCGATGGCCTAAGGTTGAAGTGACGATGAACACTTCATCCAAGAGCTGTCTCAAAGGAAGAGCTGGGCTTTTTGATAAAGCTACCACAAAAAATGCATCATGTTCAGTAAACTTTCAAGAGAAATATGGTGACACGATATGAAATATGAAAATACATTAAATCAAAATAAAAAAAACAAGCTATATTGCAGTTAAAGTGATGTAAAGCAGCTGATAAATTTGTATTAAAGTAATATCAATTTAACAAAAAAATTAAATAACAATAATTTCCATGTGTAAAGCACCCGTGGCATTTACCTAGTGTTTCTATCCAATGTCCCTGCACCTACAGTACAATGTTTGATAAGATGTTCCAGTTTATATTTTGTCTTGGAACTTGTAGTAGTTATAAAGCATATTAAAAGTTCATACTAATATAACTCACCAGAAGAGCTACAATTAAACAATATGTGCCTTACTTCAACCTTCAGTCTCCCCAGCTCCTCCTTTTTGGCTGTACTGAGCAATAGATGAGAATGATGAACTGGGTTCATGTATATCATTAATCTAGAACTCTGATTCTAAAACCGTGGCTCCTGTTTTAGTCTGGTTTAACACCAATATTTTTTTTTTCTTAAGATTAATAAAAGCTCTATCTTACCCTGTCCTTTATGTCAAGCATCAGTTTTTAACTAACAAAGCTCTTTTTTAATGAATAATAATTGTATGTACAGTACCTGTTCAGTAGGTCCTTCATAAATTGGTCCTTGGTTGTAGAAGGCTGAAGCTGTTTCATTGGTGGACCTATCTTACTATTGCAGTGATCCATGATTGAAACCACTTTATCATTATTCTCTGGTTTTGTTGAATGCCCATGACTATCTTTGCACTGTTCATTTTTCTTATCTTTCTTTTTGTCTGGCTTTATCTGCTTGTTCCCCAGTACAGATCTAATCTTGACTTCTTTCTTCTCTTCTTTTGCTTTGTAGGTTTCAGCTTTTTTGTTACTTAGTGCAGGGAGCTTACTTTTGCGGAAACCAAACCAGCTGGCCAATGAAGAACCAGTTTTTAGTTTTGTCTCTGTGACCTGCGACTTTTCCTTCCCTTGACCTTTCTGCATGTTCTCTTGAATGCCCATCATAACTTTCTCTTCTATCATGGATACCGAAGGACTGAGTTGTTCTGTTACCTCTGGCCCTCTTGTGGGGTTTTCCGACTTTTTTGCTGGTCTCATTATTTCAATTTGGCTAGGGTTTAGCAAACTGCTACCAATGCTTTCAGATGCCTGCTCCGGTAAGAAATGAGACGGTGAGACAGAATCAAACCTGTCGGCTAAAGGTAGGCTACGTGCTTCTTTTTGAGGTGGTGACTTGTTGCCCTCATACTTGGACCCGTTTCGAGGACCATCTGCTTTGGGGGTAGTTCTACTAGTAACTTTGCTTGGGCTACCTTGGTGGCTGCTTGAACTACTCATGCTTCCATAAGAGCTTTGCCTGGTGTAGGAATGGTCAACCCCCCTTGGAGAATGAGAAGGGCTTTCACTCGGACCGCTTCCAGGGGTCAGCTGAAACCCTTCAATGGAAGAGTTCTGTCTTGTTAAGGAGCTTCCCCTTCCCGTTGTGTTTGTTATGATCTGAGTACGTATCTTACCAGGCCCTTCCATTACACTGGTGCAAGTTTTATCCCCAGTGTGTGTGCTAAAGCTCTGGCTGCGGGCTTTTGCTCCATTCATTCCCAGGGCAGGCTTTAAATGGGGCTTATTTGTCACTGAAACTGACCTTTTGAACAGCCTATTTTCTCCATCTCCTTTGTCTGCAACAGGACTCTCACTGTCATTCAATACTGGTGACAGTGTTTCTTCATTCAAATAACCTTCCTGAATATCACTTCTAATCTCCTGATCAGATTTTGCAGTCACCATTTCAAAACTTCTCGTTCCCTGCGATGCATCACACTGCCTACAATTGCTTGACGTCACTGTTCCTTTGGAAGCTGTATTAATATTATCTTTTTCCTGCTTACCAGGCACTGTTATGATTTTCCTTAGCACGGGTGGAGATTTAACAAGGACTTTGAGCCCAATGGGAATACGTGTCTTTACAATTTTTTCTTCAGTGTTCTGAAGACTGTTTTCAGCACCAGGTGACGTTGGTGTCACTTGGGAACCATGTCCCTGAGTCCCATGTGGCTCAATAGTACTTTGCAAGTGACCCTGGAGAGATATTGGCAAGCTGCTAGATGTTTTGTACTGCGGCGGCAACCCATTCTCACAGGAAAGCCCATTCTTACTGGTAAATGTGCTTTGTAGTGAGGAACCTTTCTGAGGATTGTAAAAACAGGAAATGTTTTTAGAGCTCTTTGCTATAGGTTCACTGATACCCTGAGCATGGCCAGAAGTGGAAGAAGGACGAAACATTTTCACAGAAACCCTTTTAGGAGAACTTTTTGTTCGGGTCTGATGGGCTCTGGGAGAACTTTGGTGCTGCTGGGTGATATTATCTACCAATTTCTGTGGGGCTGACTCAGCACAATGACTTACATCTAATTCTGCTGAATCTTGCATAATATGAGGGCTTTGATGCTGAACATCAAGTTGGGATGGCTGATGGTGATGATGCAACAATGCAGCAGACCCTCCTCTTGAAGCATTTGAAGTACTGAGGTGGGTTCCAGGTTTAAGTGCTAGTGGAGGGGTGATTTCATAGTTCGGTCTTATCATTAAGGAGGTAGATCTGTCTGGTGGTGGAGGCGGAGAAGGAGACCTGAGTTCAGCTTGTCCAGGATCACAGTGCCTGTCTCTGGTTGGAGGCTCCCCGTAATCAACAGGTTCCATGTGTCGCCTAGGCAACAGGGGAGAACCTGGTACTCCAGTGTTAGATCCCTTTCCCCAGTCATTCCTACAGGGAATCTTGGAGCTCTGTTGAGGTTGTGCATTGTGCTTTAAAACTACCGATTCTGCCTTTAGGATCTGGTTACAACCACCCCCAGGAGATTTTATGAACCTTGATAGCTTAACTGGGGGAGAGGACGGTGACTTTTCTTGACATGAAGAACTGGATGTCCCATTGTTATTGTTGGTTTCACTCACAGATGCCTTAAAGACCTTTTGTGGCAACCCTTTGCCACTGCTTGGTATTTTGGTCAAATTTGTCCTTTGAGAGGAAGTTGTCTGCATAGAAGGTACATAATTAAGTTTGTGAGCATTATTATTGGCTGGCTTTGTTAATTTTGGTTGCTGAGGAATGTGTGACAGCAGTCTTTCAGACCGTGGGGTGTTAGTGCATACACTCGAAAGAATAACATTTTTTTTTGCCATATTGTCAGGCTGCAGTTCAGCTTTGTTTTGTGGGGATTCTAGGACTGAGTAGTTCCTCACTTTGCTTCCTTTCTGACAATTAGCCATTCCCTGAGGTACAAGCTCAGTATATTCGGCAGTGGATATGGTCTCCTGCCGGTTCACAGAAATCTCATTTCTAGTCACAGAGATGACTCCAGTCTGGTGTGAACTGAGCTCAATAGGCTCCCCGTCTTCCACATCAAATATTACAGAGATACATTCTTCAGACGAGGTCTTTCTTACCACCTTGTTCTGCTTCATCAAATTAAAAGTCTTTGGCCTACTGTCCAGTTGTGAAGAACAACTGAGATCTTTTTCACATTGTGGAAGGGGAAGGTTGTCAAACTCGTATGAAAGCCTGTTAGAGCCGCCTAGTGCTTGTTTCTCAGCAAAAGGGATCACTGCACTGCTTGTATCATCCCTACTTTCCACATGCAAGTCCTCCGGGACTTCCAGATCATCAATGTCAGAAAGCTGGAGTGCACTATCTAAGTCTGTAGGACTGGTCTTAAACTTCAACACTGGGGGCTTGAAGCTTGTACATGTTTTCTCACTCAAGAGAAGGCCGTTGAAGCTTGTTAGTTTTTCAGGTCGCTCCGAGTTGAAGTACGAGGGTTTTCTCTCCATCATTGATTTTCCACTGTTCCCCCAGCTGAACAGGCTATCAGAAACACTGTGTGTTAACTTTTTACAGAACATCCTACAGTCCTTATTTGGTAAATTGTGGGGTAGGGTGGGTGTATTTGTAGATTCGTCATCTGCATCATCGTGAGAATCAGAGTCATAGGCAATTTTTTTCACCTGCTCGCGGTTCATGCACATTCCCACAGGTTTGCTTGGCAGCTGGGACTTAGGACCACCATGACCCACACACTTTATACCGGGTGAGTATATCCCTTCGTTGGAGTTCATGCAGTCCTTGTATCCCCATTTGGATATGAGTGAAGGTGGCTCCATCGGCTTCCTCTTTTGGAGCTTTCTCAGGCCTTCCAGGATGTGGCTTTCCTTCTTTCTGGTGGGCAGCTGTTCCTCAGCAGGGCTGGAAACATTGGTGGCTGAGGAGCCAATGCTCACTGTTTTTTCCCAGTTCAGTGATGACTGTGTGGTGGGGAAAAAAGAGGAAACAAAGTTACAAAAATTTCTACTTGCACTTTGCTATTACACAGTTCAATCTGATTGATATTCTTGGTTCTGACTCAGCTATCTATATTTTAGAGGTATAGCATCCATTAACTCAAATCGTGAGCTTTTTGTCCCTTTCCCCTTCATTGTTGACTTTCGATATCACTGTAGGCTATAATAATGACTTTGACAACCCATCAATCAACCTGCAATTACAGTCTCTGACAGCTCTCCGAGGTAGCCTGGTAAAACACTAATGGCTGTTTTCTGGTTAAAAAAAAAAAAAAGAAACCTCTATGAGGATTGTGGATGGTCTTTGCAGTGCTTTAAAAGGGACATGGTTTTTCTATATGCAGTATATAATTTAGTTAATATCTTTTAACACATGGTATTCAAGATGTTCAAAAGTATCTGTGGTCAGAGCACAGTTGGGTTGCTGAATTAATTTCAAGATCCTGTCTAAGGAAAGTGAATTCAAACAATACAAAGCATCTGATGACAAACTGAATAATATAAACCTTACAGTGAAAATTATTCCTTCAGCAGCAACTCCTCAAACATTCACTCGCGCACACCATCCCACACAGACTCACAGAAAATCAATGTGCTATCTCTTTGTTCATGCATATCTCTACAGAGAGTTCATTCAAAGAATATAGCCCTTATATTGTACTTCATGGGTCTCGGATGTGGTAACAGTGTTATCTTCTGGTAGTTCCAAGCTGCATGATTTGAAAAATGTTGCCTATCTATGAAGATATACTTGATGCACTGCATTTATTTTGTTATTTCAGACCATAAAATAAGGAGTGTAACGTAACCTATAACCCTATAATGTCAATATCCCTAGTGCAGTGGTAAATCATATCCACACAAACACATGTTTTTTTAATCCTCAAAATACTTGAAATCAACTACGTTGTTCAAAAAATGAGTTGTTTTACCCTTTTGCTGCATAATTTTCCATCATTCCAAGTGCAGGAGCCACTGGAATATTCGCTGCAGGCACTCGACAGGGAGCGTTCACTGCTGCTGCAGCTGCTGCGGGGGTACAGTTGTGTTGGTACTGTCAAACTTAATTGACTCTGGCATTTGAAGACGGGTATTTCAGATTTTACATTCTGCTGGGACTCCTGCAAACACACAAAGAGATGTAATTGCCATGTGCATAAAAATAGAATATATATATATATATATATATATATATATATATATATATATATATATATATATATATATAGTAAAGTAGATAGGAAACCAGTAAGACTAAACTCTGACATAAAACAAGCAAAGTACATTGGTCCAGGCCCATTTCAATAATACTAGAGCTTTACACACATTGTTTTTTTGTATTTTGTTTTTTTTTTAACAAACGTTGTACATTACAGGGGATTTTAAAACATTACAAACTTTTGTTATATATGAGGTTGGGGGAAAAAAAAAAACATTAACTTTTGACCATTAAAATCTGCATCCTATATACACACACTCTGCAACTGCAAGGCATATTGATGCATGAATAAACATATACCAAAGGGAAGATATTCTTGACCTGAATAATGTTCATTTGAAGAAGGTGGGCATCATCTAAGGTTGGTGCTTAAACTTAAAAATGTTAGCATGCTAGGGTGTTAATACTCGACACCAAGTGGTTGTGGGTTCACATCTCAGCACTGTCAGGAAGATAATTGGCTCAGATCTCACTAGAAATACATTGGCTTCTGGGTGCCAGTCCCATAGTTCTCATTTGCTATAGTGCAAGCAGCAGACTCGGACTATAGCCAGCTAAAATGAGACCAAATTAGCCAAGTGCCCGCAGTTGGCCCGGTGGTAGGCAGTGATCCATACTGGGCACAGGGTTTAGTCTTATCTGGACGACAGCTGCTATTAGACCATATTAAGATTTACTATGAGGGATGCAAAAGAACCTGCAATCTAGGAAACATGCAAATCATAGTTATAAAAGTGCATAGCCATAATTCATATCTTTCTAAACCTGACTATCTTTTACAAAGCCTAAACTTGTTGAATAATATTCTATTTATTCAATTATGTTGATGGAGAGCAGTAAATGCTGCGCCTAACTTAACTATTTGCCAATAAATCTAGTACTTTGTCACTGCATTGTATTGAAAATGAAATGAGGGAGTATTAGATTAAATACTTTGTCGATATTAGGAGAGACATTATACACTAGGAAACAAACATACAGCATCTATTTATAAGAAAAGAAAAAAAAGGATGATCTGAGCAGTGAGCAACACCGCTTATTCTTAATACAGTCAGTATTTTTAGTAAATGATTATACTCTCATCAAACCAGGAGGGGCTGAAAGCAGTTTTGTAAAGCTTTTAAAAAAAAAATTAAAAACGAGAAACATGACTTGTAATTAAAAATCTATAGACATCCCTTTTCAATGAAGCTGCCTACTGGATTTTTTGGTGCATCAATCATTAGCAGAGTTAATGTGTTGTGTGTTTGCACCATATCAACCCCCAGTCTGCTGTGGGCTATGCTTTCTAATAACTTGGGCTTTAACACATAATTTGGTTTTATGATTCTAAAACTGGTTGGATTGGAAAACATCCTCCACTTTGTCACTATATATTACGCCACTGAGACTGTTTGTGGGTTGCTTGCTTTTAACTTGTAAAATTTTATCTGGCTACGTATTGGGTTTATGGTACATTTGTCTTTATTTTAAACGCAATACCAAAATAGCAATCACACACTCCAGAGCTTGGCAAGGTCAATGCAATAGCAGTGCAAGCACTTTTTGACAACTGCATTAAGCTTAAAAATATATAACAGATGAGGCACTATAGGCTGGACAAGTTAAATTAATTTAGAAGCTCGAAAGATGGTCCACTGAGAACGAAACTCCTCCATTGAAGTCTAATTTTGGTTTCCTATCTACTTCAATTCTTTATGTAAGGAACTCTACCATCCATCTTTGTGTCAGCTCCAGGCAGCTGAAGCTCACTGCCTTTGCAGCTTATTGACACCCTGCGCTTGCCTGCAGTACTCTAGTAGTTATCACCATTCTCCAAAAGGGATTTTGGTTGACTGTGACTAAAAGCTCAGCTCTAAGCAAGAGAGCAATGGATAACTCACATTTTCTATTGCATTGTATTGTGTCGGTGAAACTGAAAACGTATGGCAGTACAACTTTGAAATCTGTCACTCTGTGTGTTAATAACACTCATCAACCCATAACCCGGCTATCAAAATGGTTATCAGTTTGGTATTTTTGTAATTGAGCAGTTGGCTGGATTAAGGTAGCCTTTTCTACCACTTAAGGGCAGTAGTGGCTGCAGTCATGCTGTAATGATTTTACGTACAGCATCATTCATTTAGCAGATGTTTATCCAAAAGCTAAACAAATAATTGCACCAAATATTTTTTCAAACCAATGGCTAAATGAGATCTTATGTCCCTTGAATTATCCAAGCAGCAGGCTGAACTGTATTACAGATTACAACAGTTAGGTCCAAGCAGAGCAGAAAGGTTAATGTGTTCGTTATTATTGGATCTTACACCTCAGGTCCACCTAACCAGTGCTTTTACATGATCTTATGTGCTTTCTTTTTTATGACACAACAAACCTTAGTTCTATGGTAATTGTAATAGATATAGAGTACAAGTTAAGCAACTTTAAAATCATATTTGATCATTTTAACACATGTAGATGTGCTCAGCCAGGCCTCCTGGCTATATTGGTCTAATACAAATCTGATTGAATAAACAGTATTTACTTTTCCAAGCCAATAAACAGGGAGAGGAAATCTGTAGAAATGAGAAACTGCATCAGCTATTATTAAGCCCTCATAACTCCACAAAAACCTCTACATAAATGAATCAAACTTAAATAAGCTTTTCAAGACTTTTCAATGGCAAAAATGCAATTTAAAACACATTCAAACCTTATAATAAAAAAATAAAAAAGCCCTGATTTACTTTCAAAAGGTCTTGCCAGCAAGACATTGAAACCATGCTAAAGTATGTTGGCCTGCATAATGATACCCCCTACCCCCAAATATGCTGAGCAAATGCATTTTAAAAAGTTCAAACTTAATATATCATAAAAGATGGACGAGGAATGTGTTACACTGTCTTTTACAAAGGGCTTCTTGGACATTTCTCAGAGACAATGAGTTGAAATCAATACCCAAAACAGTGTCCCAGGGAAATGACTGAAATTTATTCCTCTTTGAAATGAGTGACACTTTGTACTCACTCTATCAACCAGGGACATGATATTGAATTTCAGAGAGGATAGCGTATTTAATCTCTGATAATGTTTTTGGAGCAAGAGCATTATTTTTCATCTGTGATAGTTGGGCAAGTTCTGCAGGATAGAGTGCTTTATAATAAACAGGAATGGGGTTTTAATAAAATAGCTGCTTACATGACTGTCAGTTTCTGTGGTTCGTAACTGCAGGAAGCTTTTATTCCTCTCAGAGTCAGACAGCAGGTCTCCGGCCGACAGGTCCATGATGCGCGAGTGGAGTTTCTGCAATACAGAGGACCAGAAATGTAACAAGGGAATAGGAGAACTGTGGCAAGAGTAAACACTCATCCACCAACACAGTTTAAACTTAGATAAAGTATGTTTTTCTGCTGCAGTATTACAAATCCCCATAGTTTCCCAAAGGAAGCACATAGAAAGAGTAGCTCATCTAAATATACTTTATGAATTGGAAAACAGCTTCTTAGCTTCAAAAAGTCATAGATTTTGGTATGTTTTAAATTACATTACAGCAAAATAATGGAGAAGACAGCAGTGCTATTAGCACCCTTAAGTTACTCTAAATTGATAACCTTGCGATGTGCAGCAGCTGCTTTAGATGAGATTGCTTCAGAGAAGGTGGGGGAGTTTAAAAGTGACCCTTTTCTAAATACCATTGATCTGGCACAGGGCTTTTTTACACAGGTTTAACTCAAAGTCATTAATGTCATCTGTTAGGAATAATTAATGTGAATCGAAAATAATTGCATTGGGGAGCTGGGGACTCCAAGGATTTGTATGCATTCATATTCACACACTACTTGATTATATACTCTTGTTCCTTTTTTGTATTGCACTCGGGAGGAATGCTAAACCAAACATATTTCCACATATTAGTCTGCAGACTAATTACTAACAGATTTCTGCCTGTATTTCTTCAGAAAGTTGCAAAGCCAGTGGCACCTGAATTTTTTTTTAGCATATTGGTCACATTCTGGTTCTTGTAAAAGACAAGAAGTCACCTTCAGATACTGATGGGCTGTACTCAGGAAACTGTGTAGGCTACTATAACAACAACAGGCTGGTAACCACTGAATTTAAACTTGTATACAGAAGCTGTGCCACCCAAGAAAAAAAAAAAAAAAAAAAAAACTCCATGTAAAGATCTAATTGAATACCTTTCTACTTCAAGGTTATGTTAGTGTATAAAAAAGCAGAATTTTAATTTAAAAAAAATAAATAAATTATAAAACAAATTCCTTAAGTTTCAAGTTTGAAAGTTTTCTTATAATGCTGCTTTTTTTTCCCACAAAGATGCTACAAATTTTGCCCAGAGTAAACAACTTGATTTAATTGATGCCTATTTGTTTTTATTTTCTTCAAGTGTCTCACAATATATCAATGATATAATTGGGACACTGTAGGTACATTTTTATTCCCTTTTTCAAGCACAACTCAGTAAAAGAGAAATTCACTAGGAACTTATCCCCTGTCTGAATAAAAATCAAGCTTTTGAACTAGCGATGCCAATGGGGAAGCACATTACAGCCAGAATGGATCCAACACAGATGTGGAAATTAAGAGTTCATTCAATACAAAAAAAAAATAGAAAATACATGATAGTGTACCTCATAGTTTCAGAAACTCTGGAAAAAACTGAAGTAAAAAAATAAAAAAAGTTCTGCGTTTTATGACTACAGATAGTCTTTTTTTTTCTTTTGTAACAGTGTAACAAAAGTACTGCAACATGTGGTACATCCAAATGGTAAGCCTTGCAGACAGACAGAGATCCAAATCTCTGCTCGCAATGCATAAAGAGCTCAGGATGCTGTTGTATTCCCCTGCATGTTCCATGACTTTCCTTTCTTTTTGATCACCAACAATGTGAATAACTTCAGTGAAAATGCTACATAAAAGCAGCCAACTGTCAGGCTGTACCCAGCAACAGCGAAACACGTCTGACAGCTAAGGACCTCAGGGCAAGGGACCACACAACTTGATCAGTCAGTTTCCAAGACATCCTCATAAGATTAGATATTTGTCAGTGTTTACTGTTGTGTGGATTATGCAAGTGCAGGGAATTATAAAGTACTGTGCACAGAAGAATCTGCTTAACAAGACAAATCCACCGCTGGCTTTAAGGCAACTGCATCATGTTTCCTTCAGATTTTGAAAACTTGTTACACTTCATTGCAGATGATAGCGCCTGACAATTGGAAGAATGGATGAAGGAAGGCACCCAACTTGAATTTAAAAAATCTCAAAGGACATACAACAGTAAGGTATTAGACTGAGGATTTGTTGAATAAACATAAATAGCAGTATAATCAATCAAGATTCTACTGAGTCGCTTGCCATTTTCATAAAGCTAGTTTGATTAGCTTCTCTTCAATCCCACAGGACTTACCAGTGCTTAGAATTGCCACTGGACCAAAAAGCTGTGCAATGGGGTAATCTTTAATCTTAGCTTCTTGGCCTGAACACGATCGATCTTTTTGTTGTTTTTGTTTTCTTGGGTTTTTTTTGCAGACAAGGTCAGAACAGGTGAAAATAGACCTTAAAAATATAATATAATATAACAAAACTCAGCTGATGATATGCATGTGCTTTATGTTGCAGAACTTTAAATTGGCAGGGTCTAAAATTACATTTACATTCTTCTTCTTCTTCCCATAAATGAATCCACTCCTCTGTTCATCAACAGTAACAACATTCTATTTTGTTACCATTTCCTAATAATGCAAACAGCATGCTGCCATTGAAAATCTGATGAACATGTGGTCATTGACTTGTACTGTTTGAGAAGTTTCCGACTGCCATTGTGCAAAGCTACAAATGTGCTATCAGTGTTATAAAACTGCTTAAATTTGCAACTCTGCATGTCAAAAACATGATAATCCAATAAACCTGTCATGCTGAGGGCAGAATGGGTCACCCAGCAAGCTCATCTTGAAGATTAAATACACAGAACAGAAACACATCAGGATATTTTACATAAAAGCATAAATAACAACACATTTTTTCTGCAATTACTGAACAGATAATTTCCATGTGTTGTGTGCCCTGCCTCTGTATTAGATCTTGCCTTTGCTTGTTAACAAGTCAACTGGTAGCTTTCAAAATTAGCTAGCTTTCAACTTCTGTCTCGCGTGAGCAAACCCTCCTCTACATTCTTTCCAATTATAATCCACTTGTATGCCAGGGACTGACAAGGACACCCTGCCATAGGGCCCCATTGTATAAATCAATTCTTATGAAAATACTTAATAAAATCTGTCCTGATAAACTATACTCTGGGATTTTTAGGACACATGCTGCTGTCTGAATTATAATACTGCTACATATTACATGATAAATATAACCACTCAAACAGAGCCTTTGATCACCTTTCACAAACCCATCCTTATTAAAGTGAGATCCCTTAATAATATTCCTGAAAACTAACTTGCAAATATACTGCATGATGTCTCTATAAAGCTAGAGACCATATGGGTTTATGTTTTTAGCAATGCTGAAACTACAGTGTTGATGAACGTGTTCATGTATGCAAGCCACAGGCCTTCCATAAAAAGTATTCAGGCAAGCCAAAGCCAAGTCACAAGGCCATGTCTAGTGTCTGCAGTTGAAAAGTGCCATGAAAATTACTAACGGCATAGCTCAATTCAAACACAATCTATACATTTTTTTTTTTCAGGTGGCACCTAGTTTACTGCATGCTCCACTTTTATCATCAGAAAGAGCACAAGCATGGTAGTGAACAGAAAGAGTATTATTGCCTAACCCTGTCGCTTTCTAAATCACAGGATTATTTTTGCTCATTAGGAACTGTGAAATTGCTGAGGAGCCCAGAATCAGGTTTGAATGCACCTCCACCTCCTACCTGCCTAAAACAGCCTTTCTGAGAGCTTTCCTTTCCACTGGAGCAGCTTAACTCTGAGCTCAGACTATATAATTAGGGACTGGTTGCCAAGTATGATTTGAGTTTTGCTAGTCTGGCTCCTGTCCACTGGGATCAGTAAAAAACAACAGTTTTCATTACCAGGTTGTGAACATCCATCAAACTGGAATTTAATTCCCTCAATCCAGTTTAAAGTTGATAGGTGCTAAGGAGGGAGGTTTTCCAAAAAATTTGAAAAGGTGCATTGTATCTACCATCAACCATAAATGCTTGACACCCCTGAAATACTACCCCACTATACCTACCCATTTCGCTTTGGCCCTTTTAATTTGTGAAAATGTAACAACATCCCAGGGCACTTGTCGTAGAGCAGCAGAGAAATTGAGCCCAAAGCTTCAGGCATACTCCCCTGGGAAGCCTTAGTTGCTCATCCTTGCATGGACTCAACAGTGCCTTGGGATAATAGTCATGCTCATATGCCCAAGATGCACAAACCTCTGTAAACACATGGAAAAAGTCCCTCCTTTTGGAAACATCATAATGTTAAAAGAAAAATAAAGTAGCATGACTCAATGGAAAACTACAAAAGACACATCAAGAACTGAATCAATCAAAAAATACAGCACTTACTACTCACCTGTTACACAGTACTATTCAATCATTCTTTTCATCCCTAGGCACCACTATTTTAATAAATGTCCCTTATTTTAAATACTTATATAGTGCACCTCTGAAAAGTTTAATGTCTCCACAGAACAGGCAAATCACATTCATTTCTTGTTCATGACTCCAGGAGTCAGAAATAATCTAAAACAATTAAGTAAACCTCAATAAGATCTTATTATTGACATAAATGTTGATTGATGTTGGCTTCTACAGAATTGGAATCTGCAGATCAATTCTCTTATTAGATTCTTTCTCGCTGCTGCCACAATCATTTTATTACACAGGTTGGTGCTATCAAAAGCTGCCTTATCACTTTATAATGGGTTAGGTGTTGTCACTTGTCTGTGGTATCCGTTTGTGTTTCACATTTTCAGCTGCGTTAAGCAGCACATCTAAGCTAAAGCAATCAGACTTTTGCCTTGAGCAATACTGTAACTACTATACTTTATTTGAATTAGGAATAAGGACTTGACCTAACGAATTAACACATTTAGGTGGTGCAACAATACTATGCCTAAGGACGATTTTTTTTTTTTTTTTTTTTTTTTTTTTTCATCAATAAACAGCAGTCCCTATATTTCCTTGTAATTAGTTTTTTTTTTTTTTTTTTTTTTTTTTTTTTTTTTTTTTTTATATTTTCAATCATTCAGTCTCCTAATTTAAAATAGTATGTTGGCAATTTCTTTTTTAATTATGAATAATGAAAGCAAATTCTATTTTACATAATCTGAAAAGGTGTTGAAACTCTTTTTGCTAATTATCTTAAAAATTGGCAAACACTACATTAAAATCACTGTATTTAACATATCTAGCTATCTATCTATGTATCTATCTATCTACCTATCGATCTAGCTATCTATATAATACTACTGTATATGGGCTACAGTGTGTGACGAGTCCCTGAGATTAAATATGTTCTCAATATGCACTGCAGCCCATATGATATTTTTTAAATGCCATGGATTTTAAAAACATGATAAACAATGCTGTTGTTTAAGATATCTATCAATACTACTCTGAACAGAACATACCTTTCTGGGTTCATACTCCTTTCATAATGCATAAACGACAATAGCAAGTGTTGAATTCGGAGCAGTGTTGTAGCAATCTTTAAAAAGACACCACTTACTAGGTCTATAAAGAAAAGCCAAGGCATGCAGCTCAAGGAAATGTAGCTCTTTATTATGCAGCAATCCCCAGGCTTACAGTCTAACCAGAGCCTCTGCAATATGACTTTATGATATCACAAATGTACAATACAAGTTTTTCCCCTGCATGGGCCACAGTGTAAATATAGCTGCTATCAATGGAATATGTTAATATATATTTACTGTCCCATTGTTTTTCTTTATTCTAATTTTAATAGTTTTCTGTTGAAATTGTAATCTACAGATGCATATGTTTAGGATTAAAAACTGTGTTATTTAGTTTAGTTCATATTACATTCTTATATAAATGTAATTATTTAAAAATGTATAAAGCCTATGCCTGCTACTCTTTAGCAGCCTGTAAATAACATATGTTAATAAAAAGATAAAATGCCCCTGTTATTTATAAAATTGATTATTAACATACTTTTGTTTATTTTATACATACACAGCCTAAATCTGAAAAACACCAAAAATGCCCCTCTAAAAAAAAAAATTTAAAAAGCACCATCTTTTTGCCATTAAAAAAAGATTTCTTCCAATGTACTTGCAGACCCCACTTTGCAGTCATTGCTTTTACACTCTGCTGCAGCCGTATTTCTTAATGAAACACCAGCCCTCTGGTCGAGACCTGGCATATGGGTGCCATTTTGATCTTCAAGGATGCTAATAAAAGCTGTGCAGATTTTTGAAAAATGAATGCCATTATTAAACTCTAACCTTTCTACCATGGGGTGGGGGAGTAAGTAGAGATAGTAGGACTGAAACTGAGACACATCTGAATCAATATTTTGCAGTGAAGAAAGACAGTTTTACTATTTTAGGAAGTTCAGAGCCTATGGGGGTCATTCTCGCAAGCAATTCCATCCTCCAAAGTGCATTAAAGTGCATTTCAAATTCATGCTGCTTCAGTCACAGCTAAATCGACTTTTTTCATTTAGCCACATAGCTACATGAACAAGTACAGAACACACACACACACACACACACACACACACACACACATATATATATATCTATTTTATAATTCATATATGATTTTTTCAAAGTTATGGCAGGGCAACTTCTTCATTCATAGAGTTCACACAAACTATTTAAACATTTCAAAAGATTTGATTAAAAACGTGTGTGTATGTGTTTGGAGAATATGTAGAACAATCATCATCAATCTCCTAAAGATACATCTAAAAGATACATGTAGGAAATTAATAAACTAGTTCTATGGGAGCCTCCGTAAACTGGACTTCAGTCATCTTGAACAACAGTGTTAAAAAAACAAACAAACATATTATACACTAAACAACGAAGTACTGGCTCATTCAGAATAAAATGTCCCACCAGATTGCATTTTTTATTTTTGCCCAGTCAGAAGAGCAGTCATGACTTCAGGCATAAAGCCTAATGGTGCAAGACCGGCTTTAGCTATGCCTTGGGCTACCTGCTTAAATTATGCTAAGGCACGGTGAATTATGCTTGCATGAATGCCTTTGACTTAAGTCAGGGCCCTTCATTATACCACAGAAAGGCCAATTCGAAGTCAGCTCAGAGAAATATAAATTCGGTGAATATATTCTGTCACCTGTTTTATGACTTACTTGTTAAATAGGAGGCACAAATATTTAATTTCACCATCCAGTACTGCCTGTAAAGTTTTATATTGATATGAGCATACTGTGTTTGAATTTAATTCAAGCACATTTTAAAAATGAATAGTGTTGCTGCTCCTTAATTTTTTTCCCCCTTAAATACTGTAGATTCATAATTAAAATAAAATAAACTGAATCTAATAAGTACCGAGGAATAATAATACAAACACAGAATAGTACCTCTAAATAATAAAAACAAGGCAAAAGGATTCTTGCTTTAATAATTACGCAAAATACGCTGATAATGAATACAATATTTTCTATTTGCATCAACATGTGCTTTGTACCTATTATATTGAATTACAGAGTTCATTAAATATAACCTATGTCGTTAACTAGAATACAATTCACTGTTAGAATATTGACAAATAAGACATTTTCAAAATAAATCAGTGCTGACAGTACAAAGTGATGTGTTATCCAATAGCTTTAGTAGATGAGCAATTAGAGAGTGATCGTTACAATACAGCACAACTATCAGCAAGTTTAGGAAGCAGTATCATGCAAATAGCATGACAGGGCATTGTTGTCTTTTCCATCATCAGCCTAGAAAGCCGACATGGCAATGGAACAGTTAATTCATTAATGGACCTTCTTGTTTCACAGATATTTGGTGGGCAGATCTTATCATGGGATACAGTATTTCACATCCTCAGCAGAGTCATCAATGATTTAGTCAATAGGGTCACAAGGCCTTGATACGGAACAGAATATGGCAAGTAAACCATTACTGCACTGAGGAGGCCATCTGGGAGAGCAATGAGCACATTACAAACATATGATACAATCGGCTCAGGACATTAACTTATACTATAGATGGACGTATTTCAGCCTTAACTCTCTCTGACACCAGCACCTGTGCCGATTGCCGATTGGTAGCACTCGGAGCATCACTGATTTTAGAGGGTTAATGTTATGAAGCACTGGAATTAGCAATAACTACATGGAATGGGGTGTGAATATATATATATATATATATATATATATATATATATATATATATATATATATATATATATATATATATATATGCAAACATTGCAATATGTATAGGTGTGCCCAAAATGTATGATTTGTTTTTTGAATATAAACTAAATGAAAACGCATGCCGCACTGAGGAGTAAGAACGCATGTCTGTGTTAGTCACTTTATCAAAATAATGTTCTTCATTACCCTTGTACCTTTTTTTTTGTATTTTGTTTTCACTGCAGGTGTACCATAAAGTTATATAGGAAACGGTTGTTTACATTATTTTGACAACTGTGACTTTTTTAAAATGTCGGGACACCGGGACCTTTGATGGAAAATCGGGACTGTCCCGGCTAAACTGGGACGTCTGGTCACTTTAACTACAGTGAGACCTTCTGTAAAGATAAACCAGAATACTGTAAACCAGAATACGGATAAGCCTGCACAAAACATGCACCCTCTGTTGGACAGTTAGAGCAATGCACTTCACTGCATTGCATTTAAAGAATTTACAGTGTTTCTGAATCTTTAAAATGAACTACAATTATTTTACAATATCCATCAGAGTAACTTACATAGAATATGACAATGACTGCATTATGTTCTTATAGTTGTTATTCAGACACTCCAAATCAAATTCACACAGCACACATGTTTACTAAACTGAATTAGATTTGGTTTGTTCAAATGGCTCGACAATCCATCTTGATATTTAACAGAGCAAACAATGGGGTATCTGCCTTCATCGATTACCACTGTTTTAATTACAGCATTAGCTAAATTAATTGGTCTGTTTTCTTAATTTTGCAAGTCCATTGGGAGATGCTTTATTATTGTCTCAGTCTATTAGAGCAAATGTTAACTGATGTAATAACTATCACTGGCATTTTAATTTAAAGTTATCGTTAGAATCAGGGCTATCGCAACATAACAAAATAAAACCATTCCTGGTGGTACCTTTTAAACTGGAAATATGGTATACAGTAAACTGGTTTTTAAAAACTGTGACCTTCATTGACAAAGCAGGTCTTGTCTGGGGATTATTGCCTGGTTGGTATAAAGCATAACTGAAAAACTATAATCTTTTCAACAGCAAGGTGCAGTCTTTAAGAGGTAAGCTTAAAGGTTGCAGTGCTGAAGCAGCTTACTCAGTCTTAACTGATGGATAATATTGATTTAATGTGCAAATGTCCAAGATTCTGTCAACTTTTAAGAGCCTCACGGAAGATTTGATTTTCAGCTTTCTCGAGCCTTCCATTATCTTTAATATATATATATATATATATATATATATATATATATATAATATATCATATATTATATATATATATATTTATTTATATATATCGATTTTATTTACTGTCTTAATTTAATAATAATAATAATACTACTACTAATAATAATAATAATAATAATAATAATAATAATAATAATAATAAAAGTAGATATGTTTAAACTCTGGCATCTCAGGCACATCCTAATGTGCACAAATAGGAGCAGGGCACATATCAAATTCATCTGCAAAAGGCTTAAAGAAAGACTCCTCATCAAAGGATCATACCTTTCTCTAACAATGCTTCACTCATATGAATCTGTGAACAATCACTCTTCTTTCAATTCTCAGAACTGTCCCACTCCTATCTATCTGCTAGCTGAAATTCTTTTTTCGGAGTCGCATATTGCCTGACATGGATTTCTGAGAAGCAGCAACCGATTTTAAGAAACAGACCCAAAAAAATCCATACTGTAACTAGAGTAACACTGTGGTGGACATGACTGTCAATGTTTTTAGTTTTGCTTGAATGAGAAGAGACCCATATAGAGTGAGATAGTGCATGGAGTACACCAGCCTGCTACAGAACTAACTAGAAACGGCATCCCTGGAAGCTCTCGAGAGTATAACCGACGTTGATCTTTAAATACGTACTTGAAGCAGTAAATCAGAAGCTGGCCGGACTCGCGGCTGGAACAGAACACTGAGCGTTCGATTCTGCTGCTCCAGATCAAACACCCGCGTCCGCAGTTTGAGACATTCTTCTCTGAGATCCTGCAATATAGAAACCAGCAATGAAAGCACGTGCCTTCATCCATGCTTGCTCTTATTAGGACTGACGTCATTGTATTTTGTATCATGCTCTTAATTGTACTGTCATTCTTGATATGTGTTTTTGTGTATACAACTGTAAGTTGCCCTGGGTAAGGGCATCTGCTATGAAATAAATAAATAATAATAATATCCATATGCAAAATACTAAAGCACGGTATTAAGTTCTCTTTGATTTACTAATCATGGCTATTGAATTTTTTTATTATTATTAATGTGTATAATTATGTTTATAAATTATGTTTAGATTTTTTGATTTTTTAAGTGTCAAGAAAAACATGGATCATATACATGACATATAAAATGTCTCTTAAGTTTTTTGTCGAGATATAGGTTCCTCTTAGTCTAGGTTGTCCTATGAGTAGCTAGTGATCTTTTTCAATTATTTCTCCCGTCGTTCTTCGGTTTTGTAACATCGATTATATATATATATATATATATATATATAGAAATATATATATAATATATATATATATATATATATGTGATACTATTAATAACACACTGGCTTTGCCAAGGGGAAAGACCCAGACCTTGTATTATCTATAAATAAAGAACTGTAATATAATACCAGAGGCCCATTCAAGATCCAAGCAGAACAGGGTCGACAGTATATTACAAAAGCATCATCACACTACATCCATTCCACTTTCTCAGTCTCAGTGGAAGGCATCCCGGATGTTGAGGTCTAGGTGCATTTCTGAGGCAGTGCCCTCTGTCGCTGCCAATGCTGTGTCTGACTATGACAAATCTAGAACAATGCTTTACGATTTATTAAACAGTAAAAGCATGGCAGCAGAGAATGAAAATACAATATCCTGTCAGGTTAAAAAAAAAATAGCTATTCAAATCAATAGATCGGAGGACCCTTCATTAACCTAACAGACTGCAATGCAGTCAATTTTTGATTAATTCTCCCCAACAACCAATTCAACCCTAATTTATATAGCCACCTGGGGAAGAGACCTATGTGATGTTGCATTAATACAGTTTACTGGTTCACTGAACTGTAGAAAAATATATGACACACATTAAAAAAAAATTAAAAATTCAAACCTTTTGAGTAAGCAAAGCCTGGACAACCTGATTTGCCACCTTAAATGAAAGAGAAAGAAAAATAATGATTTATTAAGGACATGTTCAATCTGACATGACATCTTATTATTATTATTATTATTATTTATTATTATTATTATTATTATTATTATTATTATTATTATTCCATATGTTACTACAAAAGAAAGTCCATTAGGTTTCTACATTTTCAAGGATATAATCAACTTTGATTTCAAGCTTCTGCTGCAGTAATAACTTTGTTGAAAGGATGCGATAAAGTCTAAGCGCTGCCGCTGGCCTTCATACTCAGCAGAGTGGAACAGATTACACGGTGAAGGTTTTCATGATGCTTAATTGTTTCTTGATCCAATATTGACAAAATGTTGCTGTATTCATGAAGGCAAGCTGCTGTTGTAAAGCACTGATGTAAATTAAAATACTCCTTTTCATCCGTCTGTGTGTGCAAGTATAATTGATTGAGAATCAGATTACATGACATTGATTGGTGTTTTTTTGTTTTGGTTTGGTTTTTTTTGCGGCTATGGAAATATAAGGAGCAGCAAATTCCCAATTAGGAAAAATAACAGTGTGCATTTGATACCGAGCAGAGTCTATAGTCTGAAAAGATAACAGGTGCTACAAACAGAGTAAGAATTGCATATCAGCTCTGTAGCTTCAAGGACCATCTATTACATTCATAGTCATCTAAACAAAACAACATTGGGTGTTTATTTTAGGGATTTAAACAGCAGTAGCAGATAATAACCCTCGAAAAATTAGAAAAATGTATTGCAGGACACCAAGGGTACACAGTACAATTGAAAATCTCTACTTTGTTCTCAGGAAACTACAAAACAGGAATAGGGTACACTATATATATATATATATATATATATATATATATATATATATATATATATATTCGTACGCACTCAGACTCAAGATGCCAACCATTGTGGTTTGAAGGGATTGGAATATACATACAGTATGCAGTGGGTGTCAAATGCTATTTTACTGGGAATAGCACATTTCAGATTTCAGCTTTTAAATCTCTGACTGCATAAAAATATGTAGAATATATTTTCCCATGAGGAAAATATTGGTGCCTGGTGAACCAATTAATAAATAGCTACCATAAATGAGACAAACGTACAGGTGATCTTTGACTTCTGCATAAGGTCCGTTTGCACATTGGATTGTAAACTGGTGATCGAACTGGCAGTGCCCCAGTTTTATATTGTAACGAAATTAAGAGCAGAATGGAATGAGTTTGATAGGCTGATTTCATAGCTCAGATGGAAATGTTTATTCATTTGCTCATCTGCAATTGGGCTTACTAGGGGTTCCATGTGTGGTGAAAAGAATGCTAATAGTGAATCTTGTTAGGGCAATAGATTGTACCTGCAGCACTGCAATTATTCTTTAAGAACTGGACCTGGCACTGGCACAGAAATACTTTTAACAGTAGTATTTACATTTGTATGTATGTGTGACACGGATTTAGCAGTGCAATCAATGTAACAGAGTAACTGTTATGGTAGTTCAGTCAAAATAATTAGGTAAAGTGTTTAGATTGCAAGTCAGAGAGCTGGAGCTGCTGTAGCCTTCCCACGTTGACATGCAGACATGGGCCCCAATGATTTGCCAACCACATTATTTTTTTAATATAATCTGTTGCTAGAAAATGAATGACATGTTGTAGCATGTGCTCATGCTATAATTATTCAAAACACTCCCTCTGCAAACAGCTTGACAACTGTACTGTACTGTAGTGTGACAAGCATATTATCAACAGGGATCCTTTTTTTGTTTACATTAAGTGTCTCTAACTACTGTGTTTACATAGTAGCTACTTAGTAAATACATGTGTACTTATATGTAATTACAATATTATGATGCATAGTTACAATGTACTTAATGTGTACATATTTTTGTATGATATAACCCTAATCATAACCCTAATGTTAACCCTAACTCTACACCTTACTCTAAACCTAACCCTAGCCCCATTAACCCTAACTCTTAGGGTTACATCTTTTCTGATGTAATTGTGTATTTACATATATCATGCAAAAAGATTTACTTGTTAAGTACATTGTAACTATGCATAATAACACTGTAAACATGTATTTACTTAGTAACTACTTTGTAAATACACAGTAATTAGAGACATTTAATGTAAAGTGTTACCCTTTTTTTTAATTGACTAACTTAGTTTAAATTAATTTGCGGTTCAAGCATAAGAGATAGAGATTGATTCAATACATGACCACCCAACACCAACACTTTGTTTTAAAGCACATTGCTCTAGTGATGTTCAAAGGCTATATGTTAATCATCTAAGTTGTTTTTCTTGACAATGAAGAGCTCTATGAAAAGTGATAAACAGTCCAAGAGTTCTTGAAATCTCTGAAACGCTCATGATTGGCCGTTAGTGGTGGGCAGCCGAAACCTGTAGCACCTTGGAAACAAGGTTGCAGTTGTTTTGAAAGAATATGAAAGGCTGAAGGTACTTAGCATTTTCAAAAGAGTCCTTCTATAAATAATCTGTTTGAAAACTCTGGGAAGCAACAGTTCAC
This sequence comes from Polyodon spathula, assembly GCF_017654505.1. Classification (NCBI taxonomy): domain Eukaryota; kingdom Metazoa; phylum Chordata; class Actinopteri; order Acipenseriformes; family Polyodontidae; genus Polyodon; species Polyodon spathula. The sequence continues at coordinate 43,788,512 of NC_054543.1, forward strand.
TTTTTTTTCTGTACCAGGGTACTTCTTGAAAGGGGTTTACTTTTTTGGGGCTTCACAATAAGGCCCAGACCCCCTGTCTATTTAACCGTTATGACCCTGGTTGTGAGGCGCAGTAGGCCTAAGGTGTCTGAACGGAATCTGAGGGGGTCTTCTGTTTGTTTAGAAAGCTGGGGTGCTTCTGAAAACTAGACTGCCCTTACCGAGGGTGTTCTGTCTTACCTCATCAAGACAGCGCTCATACTGCTCTCTCTGGGTTTCATTTTCCGTTGTCAGGGCCGAGTTCTCTGCCTGTTATTCAAAAAAAATAACACATACAAAAAGGAAGTGTTAAAAAAGATCTGTGTTTAATTGGACAGACAATTCAATATATTTTTTTTTTATTATACATTAACAGGGGGGTAGTATACTCCCCATCGTCATTCCATGTTTGATTTGCACAACAACCATCTCTTTTATACATGAACGCACATAAAACATTTCTGATTGTAAAACAATAACAACAAAAGCTTAATAGAAGCTGTCAAACGGTGGTTAACAACACAAAGAAACCACTCTGTCTTTAACTAAACTCAAGCTTAAGGTTCTAAACACTGCTCCTTGGCATTTCAACAACTGTGTCATGAAAGCAGCTCTCTGTTGTGGCTGGAGAACTGTTTAATACTTGTTATTTGCAGAACTGTTTCCAGAGGCAAAATCAATCAGCAGTGGTGATTCCAATAGCAAAGCAGTTTTGTGGGCACTGATTGAAACAGACAGTCTTACAAATTGCATCTGGGAAGGAATATGTTTATTAAAGAAACCTCTGAAAACATAGATGAGTTTATATAAAATCACCCTAAAGTGAAATTTAAACAAATATTTGCTGTTCTTTACATTTCAGTGTCTTCAGGCCCATGTTTTGAATCAAGGGCAAAGTCATAGGTGAATAAAATCATTTCAATGATATAAAAATAGCAAGAAACTACACAGAAGAAGACTTCCTGCCCGCAACTCAGACATTCTTGCTGGTTTTATGCAGTTACAATAGTTTTAATTCTTCTCTGAACGTTGTGTATTAATCATAACAATTCGTTTGGCAAGGCTGTCACAGCAAGCTTGAATCGTACAGATCCATTCCCATTTGTAGAACAAATCCATTAATCAAATGCCTACCTATGAACACAAATCAGCAATAATAGATATTTCAATACATGCAAATGATATTAGGTTTTCTAATATTTGTCTAATATTTATTAGACAGCAAAAGATCCAGATCTGTTTTTTGTCAAGATTTCTTTTTTCTAAACAATCTTCCTTCTATAAGTATCTTAGCTCAGATGCTTGAGATAGAGACCTATAACCAACAAACTGCTTAATGCGAGATTCAATTTAAGAGTATAATTCCCAGTCGGTCCCGGGCTATGACACTCACAATCCTCAAGCAAAATAAATAGGTGTCGGAGGCCTTGTTATTTTTACACTGTGGTGGTTACACAGATGGATGCTACTTCTTGACTGTGGGCCAATTCAAAAGAGTTCTGTAAATACACACATACCACTATAAACATATACTGTATTGGACTGTACAGTATAATCATTTAATAAAACATATACCTAATACCTATACTTGATAACCTAGGGAATTAAATGTCAGGCACATTCTCATTCTGATACTGTTTGTTACAAATCCAGCAAAGAGAAACCAGGCAAGGGTAAAGCAGATATATTAAGCCTCAGCCAAGGATAGAACAGAAATGAGAGTTTAAAGGCCATGTGTCAACCTGAAACCTAAGCAGCAAATCAGATTTTATTTTGGAAGTATCACTGCTAAAGGTCAAAAAGATTCCGGTCGTGATGCTGCACTTTAAAGGTGCAAGCAGCATTTTAGAAAATGGGCTTGACGTGAGTATGTCCTTATTATTGATACAGGACTGCTTCTCTTCTTGGAGTAAAGCCTATCGATTTACACAGGTTTTCATTTGTCAAAGTCTGCAGAGCACATTAGAGGTTGTCAAACTTCTTCAAACCAGCTCAATCATGTTTATTTCAGCCTGTGTTTTAAAATAACAGCTTTCGTTGCATCATAGAGGATGCACACAACGAAATTATAAGCTTTGATTCTCTTTCCTGTGTTTTCTTTCAAGCACTTTCAAGTTTATGGAATATCTACAGTACTCCATGAACCTTCACAGCATGCTCAATGTTTTTGTTTTTGAACACTCTAAATGATGTGTGCTTAAATGATGAAAAATATTTACTGTATTCTAGTACCATACTTGCTGAAGAGTACAGTAAATCTTTTAGACGTAAGAGCAAATATCAAGTAATGACTATGCCTATAATTACAGTTTTAACTAAGTTCAGCACTATTTTAACTGCACTCTTTGTTATTGTTCAGTTTAACTTTGACCAATGAACAGTGCCCCATCTGCACTGTATTTGTCTCAAGCTTGTATCTTTCCGAACAGACCTCTCATCAGACAAAAAACTGATCTTTGCTGTGAAACTTTTCAGTGTACAAAACAACTGAAGTTAAGTATAAATCAAGCCCTGCTTTCCTCTAGCTGCTGTGGGATGCATCTGGAAATTGGCTCAGCTAACATGAAACATGCAATTTGTAGTTCAAAGGGGCATAGCTTAAAAAATAACTGCATGTCATGTTAGCAGCTGTTTCTTAAACTTAAAAAAGCCATCTTGATTCATATGAAAATTTTCAATTTTTTTTTTCACAGTACCTTTATGTGGCATACTGCAAATAACACTATTTCAGCAGCCTGCCTAATTAGCTTTAGTGTGACATATTGTTTCTGAACATGTGCTGTACAAGGTGACACATTAAGTTGTTGTTTCTTTCATATTTAAATTTTTCAATATAGACATGTTTTAATGAGGCTCAGGTACACTTGATAGTGTCATAAAGAAAGAATGGCTAATTGTACTTGCTTGGGTGGTTTTAATTATATAGAATGCACTTGACAGATTCCAGTTCCTTTTGGCCAAGAATATTTACGATCCATCTAAAGAGTGTCTCGCTTACAACATACTTAACATGGGTACATGTGGTTTGTAACATCAACAACAAATTAAACACATTTGCTGTTAAATTTACAGCTGAAGTGTTGTACCACTATTGACAAATGTAGTACTTCAACTTCCTGTTATAATAAATATGTAGATGTGAAATGAAATTATTGGGCTGGGTGAATAAACTATAGTGTGGTCTGGGATTTGTATTTCACCATGCTGTATTTGGAAATGTGATGCATCTGTTGATAACCCAGTTGAAGTCTTTGGCAGTCCCATTCATCCATACAAAAAGTTTTGTTTTCATGAATCAATGATGTTAAAAGGGCAGAATCACACAATTAACTGTTTATTCAACTGACACAAAGCCTAGGAGGGGGACTCGGTAGCGGAAGTGAGTGCTTTTGTGACCAAGTTAATTAAAGATTCGTTTGAGGCCCAGTCACCCACAAGCAATGTGATTTGCTTCACATGAATTGGGCCATTCAATGGGAATCTTCCCCCTACCGCTGTTTTTCAAATCTATTGAAAAACAGAAAATACATGCTTTTGTGTTTATTGTGTCACTGTTTTATCTACGACTGCGTTTCGCTCCTATGAATGAATCACTTTTGTTTCTTATGCAGTTTGATTTTAATTTATTTATTTTTTATTAGGTTATGCATGTTCTAATGCTGCTGCATTTACCAAATAGTAAGAATGGGAAAACAGAAAATTTAAATTTACATGATTCTTCAAATTCTCGTTTGTGCTCTGCTGCAGCTCAGAGGAAATTATAATAATAGTATATTTTAATGCTTACTTTTTAAAAAGCAATTTTCGTTCCAATATGTTCTCCTATTTCAAATGTCCTAGATTGACTCCATTTTGAATTTCGATTTTGCAGAAAGTAGCTTGCTATGAACATTGTTAAATAGCCTGCTAGACCTTTTTTTTTAACATATTCTGCTGTCACTTGGGCTTGCCTGATGAGTAACTTAACAAGGCAATTACATTATCATTGGTCACTAAGGCATACTTTTAATACACCTTCTAGTCTAGAATATATTATTTAAAAATGCAGTCAAAGGAAAATGGTGCAGGAAAAAAACAAACAAAAACAAAACAAAGCAATATCATAAATGAAGCAGTCGACATTCTGCAGGACATCCTTTTGCAATATATATATATATAGTTGCTACTTTTGACATGGAGAGATACCAGTTATCATGGCTTTAGGCCTATTGTCTGGCACCAGAATGAACACAACCAGACCAGAGTACAATAGCTTGATAAAAAGCAATTACGTTTTCAGAAAACTTATTTTTTTCAGTATCTGTTTGGTTCTTTACAAAAATCTTCTGCAAATACAACATTACTCTCTCCACTGGGATAATATAGCTGACTTGTGGGTACACGGCACACAGCCACCCTCATTAGAGCTGTGCTGTTAGCAGCACAGGGTATCTGAAGAGCTGTTTGGAGTATGAAATATGAACAGTGGTGTTTGATCAGAACAGCTGCACTAAAGAAGGGTTTTCCAGCCATTAATATATGATGGCTGTAATACAAAGGGCTGTTTTTATATTTATTCTACTTCTTTTACCTTATGCTCACAGTCGCTACAGGACTATATGGATCAGAAGACGAGAACCCTTTTATCTTTGCACAGACAGGTGCACCTGGAGCAAAGTGCACAACACAATATTTCCATGTTGGTTTGACGCTGATTAGAGGGAAGCACCTTCTGCCGGGGAGAGATGCCAACTGCTTTTCTGTACTTAATCCACTATCTGTGGGGGTTACGTTTGCCACATGTGCCAGTAGGAATACAGTACTACAGCTGTGTGATGTGAGCCCAGACTGCCACTACTATGCAAGGGAGCAGGACAACATCATATCCAGCTCATTGTGAGTGTGTGTCTGGCAAATTTGTAACATTCATGCAGTCAGAGAAACAACGTGTACAACACAATGCAAGGGCCGTCTTTTATATGTGATCAGAGAACTGTTTCCTTTAATAATTACGAATGTCTCAGATCCTACAGCATTAGAAAATAAAAACTATACAATAGTTCTATTTCCATTTGAAGATGAGTATGCTTTGTAAAAATGGTAGCTGCACCTTGAAGATGCTGCTGCTGCTGCTGCAGTTGAGTAATTGGTGACTAAATTGGCTACAGCTAAGATTAATGAACTTGGATGAAAGAGTATATATGCTTTGTTCAAAAGAGGGGTTGTGCATTTATAAAGTCACGTCAGTGGTTATTTTAGTATTCTTTGGAGAAAGTTCTACATCTTTAGAAGTGATAGGTCTTTAGAAATTAAACTGGATGTCAGTGTTCTGTAGGTGCAATTGTAGCTCATCACACAGTACCCGTCGCTTAACATCAATAGACTAGAGGTGATATTAAGGCCAGCACTTCTAAAGTTAGACCATGAATGTTGCTTGATATTATGAGCACACCTGCTTACACAGGAGGCTTTGATTTTCTGTTTACGCAGAGAAAAAAATGCATTCATCATTAGTATAATGATATGCGATGAAACTGCAGATTTTATTTAGATGCTGTATGTGATTTATTCTCGTTTCATGAGACTATTATAGTATTGTACAATATGAACACATCAGATAGGAATTTGTGGAATTCTCGCATAGCATTTAGCGTTAATGCTGTAATATTAAATAGGTCCTTTTTGAAACTCAAAAAAACAATTATAACAGTATAGCAAGAAACACATGTATACATTATTTTATTTGCTTTTGCAACTGCTTTAAAATAGGGACCATTCCCGTGCTGGAATATTGCACCGCAGTCCTGCCGCACTGTCCAAATTCAATGAACTTCCACCACAGGCACTATTCTATTTCACATGCCATGACCTGGCAGGAAAACGAAAGCAATTAACAGCTCTACTGACTCTTTCATTAAAGCTAGACACTCTCTAACATACAGTATTTAATTGCATAAGTCACTAAAGCATGGCAAGTTGTCTTGGATATTGCAAAATTTAAATCCAAGTGGCAGTAAATATGGACCCATTACCTCACAATTCTTTATCTTGCTTCACTCTCTGGTAAGTTTTAACAAGGTTGAACCTTGAGTTGATGTGTCACAGGGTCCTAGAGTTTTTAAGGGGTGTTTAACAAGAATGATGATGTGAGCTGGCTGGCTAAAGAATAGAGCAGGCTTTCCTAAAACCATTTTAGGAATACACACAAAAATGAAACTGGATTTGCCTCTGTTTTGCTGTGCTAAAGTACAGCGCAATGCCCTCAGAGTGGCCTGGCATTAATCAGAACCATTGAACCGTTAAAGGTCTTCATTAGTCATTGTAAGAACCACATAGGACCACATAAGAAGTACATCTTGCAACTGTAGACATACAAAAGCAAAGAAAGTCTTCACAGTTCTTTTTAGAAATAACTATTATGCTGTAGTTCACATATTAACATTCTCCCTGTTGCAGTGCAATGAAGATCCTATCAGCAATCTTGCAACAGCCATAGACGGAATTACGTTTAAGCATCCAAAAGTAGAATAGGTGGCTAACGTAATTCCATTTATGGCTATTGCATGGTTATAAACAACATATAATGCTTTTTTAACACTCTATAACATAGTTATTAAGCATCTATGCTATATTTATAAAACATGTATAAAGCATTAATAAGCATCAACGTAATATAAAGTGTTACTGGGATTAAGTTTGTGGGTCACACTTTTTGAATACAGTCGGCACTGCCTAATCGTGATACAACTCTGGGAGACGGTTCTTCCCAATGCAATTTATGTTGTTTAATTGGGATAAAGTATTTTGAAATGATGAACGGAGATCACTTTTCAGAGGAAGACAGGGTCGCGTAGCGCAGTGCGGTGAGTACAGCTGGCATGTCAACATCTCAGGAGCCTCGTCTTGTGATAAGATGGGATTTCATTATTTTTCATTTTACATAGAAATAAAAAACAGCGATTCATTTTGTTTAGGAATAAAAAACATTGACTCATATTTTACATGATTTATTTAACATGTAATCATAATGTTATGTAATTCCATTATTTTTCTTTTCATTTATAAACAAAAAAAGTGTGACTGAGGTTGTCTCAAATGCCTCTCATTTAATTGGGAAAGTCGCTTATTCTGGATATTTTTACATCTCCCAAGGCGTCCCGATAAAGCAGTGCCAACTGTATTGGAAATAAGGTTTAGGACATGTGGAGAATGTTTAAAGAATTCATATTACTGTCATATACAGTTAACCTCAGTTCATTCGACTGGTGGATAACGCGACACCTTCGCTTAATTCGACAGACAGTCTTGGTCCCGAATTTTCTCCCTATAAAATAAATGCATCCTGCTTCAAATTTTTTTATTCAACTCCGCGCTTTACTCATAACTCAACAATTATTACCGGTACAGAAGGAATAAAAACTATTAAAAAGACTAGTGGATAACTCAACTGTCGTTTCACGTGACCTCTGACTGGAAACGGATCGTTCATTCATTCATTCGCAATTACCAAGTGCAGCTGATTACAGTACCAGCTCACAATGAGTGAGAAGCGAAAAGTTAGTTCTCGTTCAATTGGTTTTAAAGCTCAGGTTATTCAGGATAACACGCTTGTCAGCAGGACTTTCAAAGCGCATGTTTTTTGCATGCAAAACAATCGACAATGTTTGATTTCTATGTTTATTATTGTTTTTGTTCGCCGAGTTAATTCTGTATAATGTACATTTGTTAAAGTCAATACTTAAAAGTGTAGTCAACAGTTTGTGCACAGTTTGTGGTTAGATTGTTTTTGTAAAAATATCTCTGTAGTTATTTTATTAATTCTTATTTCAATGGAACTATGCAAGTTGTACCGAGTTTGTACAGTACTGTATACTGCAATTGAGTCATTCACTGCAGTTCTTTCAACCGTTTGCATAATGACATTTAACTAAAAATACTGTAATACTGTAAATGTGTGAGTTCTGTACTTATGTACACGTTAATAGCATGGCTCATGTTAACTCGACACTTCGGATAAGTCAACACTAAATGGCATCCCTGTGTGGTTTCGAGTTAACAGAGGTTGACTGTATATTTAATAGGCTAGCGCATGTGAGTTCACAAAGTGTACATTTACAGCTATGACATTTAATAGAAAACACTCTTTTCTGGGTAAGTCTCAGCCTTTGTTGTTCCAGTACATTCAAGATGATATGCTTTATGTAACCCGCTTTAGTGTTTGGGTTTTTTTTTTTTTTTTTTTGTTAATACACTTAATAAAGCACTTTGTAGCACCTAAGAAATAACACACCTGCTTACATAAAAGGAAGCGATGGTTTTCTCTTTCCACAAAGAAATAATGCATCCATCATTGCTATAATGGTATGCAATAAAACAGCAGCTTTTATTTAGATACTGTATGTGACTTTTAATTAATAGGATTTCTCTTCCTTCTAACCCGAGTGCTAGTCTGTAATTTATATCTCTACACAATTCACAAGAACGGGAACATAGCATTAAACCAACATGCAATTAAGAGCACTTTGTTCCAATTATCATTAGGTGCAATTAACATCAGTGCTTTGGTTAATGGCTGTCTGAATTCCGATCACTGGGGCTGTTTTATGTAGATTCATTCCAGAATTATTGGCAGGCTCTGGTATCTGTTATGTACAGGCCATTGAGTAGGCTTGGCTTTGATGGGTGACCTAGCCCTGTGACCATGAACCTGATCCTACCTGACCAAGTTCCTTCTTGAAATCTTGCAATGTCTTACTACATCAAAGTTGGGTTAAAAATAAGTTCCTCTGAGCATTTAGAATCTTTACTGATTAATTGGTATTTGACTACAACAGACCCAAGGTATCATCAGCGTGAAATTCCTAAGGATTTTAAACACAGAGAAATTAAATACTGTTTAGGGATCTAGTTCCTCGCTCAAGGCTATAGATTGTCAAGAACAATTGCCTTTAATACGTTGGTAAAGTATAAATAATTAAGCATTTTGCATTCATATTATATATTCATAACCGCCCTGCCCACCCTGTTTAGGAAGCAGAGAGATGGCCAAACTCTGAGCTGCAGTGTACCTCTAATGTTCGCAGCCTTTCCAGAAGCAGCGTGGTTTTGTCCTTCCCCTTCTCATTCCCGCTGCCTTCACTGTGGTAATCCACCTCTGCTGCCAGGTTCAGGTCTTCCACCGCTTCCTTTGGCTTTTTGACTCCTTCGGAAAGTTTACCCTGGGGAAGGAGCAGAAGAGCTGGGATTCTACAGCAGCTCAATCAATGCCAGACAGATAATGATTATTTAAATCCTTACTTGCAGTATGTTTTCACATATATTCATGAATTATTACCATTTTCTATTTTTAGGGTTAGGGATAGGAGTTAGCGTTAGAGTTAGGGTAGGGTTGAGGTTAAGGTTAGGGATAGGAGTTAGCGTTAGAGTTAGGGTAGGGGTTCAGGTTTGGGTAGCAAGCCAGTTCCTACTGCAGTTTAGCAGTGAGTTTGCTGTTGTTATTTCAGGATTATGCCAGACTGCAAACAAAATCAGCAACACTGCTCCCTTGGTTTCAAAGAGCCTTGCCATTTTGTAGCTTGTATGGTATCCCTTTCACTATATAGATTTGTTCTACTTTTACATTTAATATCTTTATTGCTGTGATATGCCAAATGAATTCTGAGCAACTACCTATCAATATTTTGCTAAACTTTTGTCTTTCTCTGCTTTTTCAGCTAAAAAGTACCAAATTGAATTAGCAAAACTCTTGGTATTAATGAGACAGAATATGAGTAAATCCCATTCTCAAGTAAATCACTTCACTGAAGCGAACAGTGTCATTTGTTTTACAATCACATTAAACCTTTTTCACACTCTGAATATTCGAGAATCAAAATAATGCAAATAACTGATCAAAAGCCAAATAAATTCCTGAAAAGAACACTCCTGATAATCCTTTGAGTTCTGCGTTGGATGGATCTGTTGCTTGTAGCTAACTGTTAATTAAACCAACCATTATAATACTGCATTCTCTTGCAATTTCATATAGCAAGACTTTTGAACTCTGTTCCATGCTCACAGTTTCAATAAAAGTATTTTGGATGCCAGCTAATTACAATCTCAAACCAAACAGCAATGTCCCATTGTTTGTTGGACACCTGTAACATGGTTACGGCTGATCTACAGTTGCTCATCTAAGAGTCAAGCTCAGTCAACACCTCTATCAATAGGGTCAGCAGTGCTTTAGACTGGTGTGTTAACAGCTTGTTTACAGTATTCAGATGAAGCAGGCCCTGCTGTGCCGATGGTTATTGTGTTACCTTTACTGTAGCGCTTTCTTTCACCTGACAGTTTAATATATTTGGCAGGGTGCAATCAGCTAGCTTTACAAATGATTTCAGCACTGGCCTGCGTCAGATAGGTTGTGGTCAAGTTAATGCAGACAGTTTTTTTAATGTTATAAATGCAAATTCCCCATTTGCATGGATCTATTCATGCTGATTAATGTTCGCCCATTATTCCCTTTGAGCCTGTCATTTAAATAATCACTAGCTATCAGCCATTCTGTCTCACCCACACATTTACGCGATAAAACCGCTGATTATTTCTTTATTACCCGCTCCATCAATCAGAAATATTCCGGGCAAGTTCAAATATGTCACATTCCCAAGGTAACGTTTTAGAGCCAACGTAGATCCAACCAGTCCTTTAAAAGGATAAGTGATATTTCTGCTAATTAAATATGAATTAGAAACTGTGAGTAATTTGCATTCATAATATACTATCCCCCCCAGTATCCATTACAACAGGGGACCCCCCCCCACCTCCCCACCCATACTTCCAAATGCTCTCATTTACATCTCCTGACAGTTAGGACCACAGATTGATGAATGGAACAAGTGTAATATTCTTAGATGCAAAACAACCACATTATGTGATTTGCCTAAGGGCCTGCCATTTTACAACTGTGATTCCCCACATACAACCGATATAATCAATTAAAGATTTAAAACCATTCACAGGCTGCAGCTGCAAAGCAGTTTTATTCATATTATTTAGATGCAAACAAACGATTAGCAAGTAAATTGTGGAATTTCAGATAACTGATTCACCTATGCATAATTTATGCTATCTAATGCATCTTTTAGCTGTACTGATACCGACCTACATCAGTGTCTGTTCATAAGGTTGCATATGTGTAACTCTTTCAATAAAGCTTGACAGTATCTCATTTCCATTTGAAAAGGCTTGCAGCAATGCATTTGTGAACAGTATCTGACCTTGCAGCACCAGTGCACAAATTAATTACTCTTAAAGTTAGATTGTTTATTAACTAGAATGGATGTCTAAGACAGTAAAACACACCAATTTGTACACTCCCACCTATGAAGCTGTAAACACATTTAATAAAAAAAACCCCAGTGAAGCGCAAATTATTTCTGCTAACTCCTCGACCTTGATAAATAACAGAAGGCTAATCATTTTGAATGTGCAAGCACTGTAAACCTCTTTTACGGTCTCTTTTATTAGTTGCTGTCAGGGTGGCCAAAATGTAATCAATGATGAACAAAGCTTAAAACTGATGTGTTGCATTGACAAACTTGCATCCATTAAAGTCATTACATGGACATCAGCTGAACAAATATTGGGGGTTACTGTACCTGACAACAGCCACTTAGCACTAAATATGAATGTGTTGATTAAACAGCCGCATGTTTTTTAGGGAACACATGCAGCCAGTGAACATGACTTGAACTACTGTACAGGGTGTGAGGACAGTTTATTTTTGTCATATGGAAAATTAGATTCCAGACGTTCTTTTCACCACCAGGATTTTTTTGCATCTGAAGACCGCTTGTGATATATGCCTGTTAGGGTGATACTGTCACTCCTTTTCAGAAAATTGCAACTCCTTCTAACATAAAGGGATTCAACCTTTTGGATGGAGGTTTGGTTTAAAAGTGAGAATAATCTCTCTTTTCGAGCTACGGTTTCATGAATGACCGACTTTATTTAACCCAACAGAACACACTTTAATTGTAGGAACTCACTGTTTGGTATTATTAAAAATGGGAACCATTTAGACTCAGTAACTGAAGTGCATTAACACTGCTTCATATTCAGGACTGCAGTGTTCTTTCTAAAGGGCCAGGGTAACTGTTAAATCTGTCCCTAATAAAATACCTTATAGACCTTCATAATGTCCACCGTGTCCACAGCAGTCTGATCCAGGGCCCCCTGGTTCTGCAGTAAATTCCGCACTGTCTCTTCCATCCTGCGGAAAAAACGACAAGCCACAAAAGTCAGCAATGCTATAAAATATAAGATCGATAGCACTATTGTTTTGAAGGGGTAATTGGGAATCTTCCTGAAAATTAACAGTAAATGTTGTTAAAGGTTTACTATTTCTCCTGTGCAGTTACTGCGAGGCATAGAATGAATATTTTACTGAGAACATTTAAATAGTAAATGAAATATGAAACTAGATTGCACCTATTTTATTTTTTTTACCATCAATAATATATATTAAGTACTGCCTTTGCATTTTTATATCAACTAAAAGCACAGTATTTTTTGCTATTTTAAGGTAGTCGTTATTGCACTCAGAAATTATGGAATCAAACACTTGACAATAGATCTTTTTAGCAACCATTTAACTATCCTTACATATAGTGCTACCAGATTATATATATATATATATATATATTGCCTCATATTCATAAAACTATGAATATTTCATCACGTGATGCATAAACACCCTTTACTGTCAAAAAAGATCACTCATCAAGATGTAAGAATAAGAGACCAATTTTCTCATTAACATATTTGTCTAACACATGCCTCAGACTAGGCGGAGAATGAGATACATCTTTATGGTATAATTTCCTAAAATAATTTCTGCGTTTAAGAACATGTATTTAAGCCAATGGTAATAATAAAGTAAAAACACTAATCATATCACTGAAAATGGAATGAGAACCAGTGAATTTAAAGAAAATAGTGTGTGTAATAAATTATCCCATTAAAAAAAGTCACTTTACATCTGTTATTCCCGCTCAGTTCGTGGTGGTATATGGACTTGGCATTGGGTAAAGTCTAGTGAACAACAGACCCAGATCCTTGGAGATGAGTATCAACCAGCGGCTTCAGAGCCGTAGAACTCACTAATTGTTAAATCGTAGAAATAATTAATATGTTATTTTAATCAAGTGTTGAAAGATCTGACATTGAATCTAATATTAGCTATAGGAACTCAATCTAATAATAGCTATAGGAACTAAATATTGTACATGAATTGGGTGGGAACGGCAGATGTAAGGCAACTTTTAATTGGATAATTTATTACACATACTGTTTTCTTTAAATTCAGTGGTTCTCGGTGTAATAAATATAATTACAACACATACTAAAATAAAATTAGAATGTGTATCCAATATTTGAAACGTGTACTAAATTACACATTTAACCTGTGTGTGCAATTAATTAATTTATTTATTTTAAACCTGTCTGCCTCCAGACATGTCCCATAGCCATTAACGCTGTAAATAGACGATGTATGCCATTGACGTCTTAAGTAGGGGACACAGCTCATTTGCATATCTCTGATAACTGGTTAGTAAAATATCTCAGTAACAATCCATGATACCTTGCTTAATGCCCAGAAATTAACACCATCATTTACGTTTTCGTTTTTTTGAACAATTATTAATTTTCCAATTTTCTCCCAATTTGGAATGCTCAATTATTATTCAACCTGGTTCACTGTTACAACCCCCAAACTAATTCAGGAGAGACGAAGACGAGCACTCGCATCCTCTGAAATGAGTGCTGTCAGCTGTCTACTTTTTTTCACTTTGTAAGCCATATCCAGAATTTACAACGTTGGAGGATCACGCAGTTCTGAATGTACAGTCGTTACAGTACTGTACAGTCCAGCCTGCAGGTCCCCGGCCAGGGGTTGCTGGTGTGTGGTAAGCCAAGGACTCCCTAGCTGATCTAACCATTACCCTGCCTGGGCAGTGCTTGGCCATTGTGCCATCCACAGTCAGCAGTGGCATAGCTTGGAATTGAACCGGCGATCTCCAAGCTATCGGGTGCATCCTACACTCCGGGTGGAGTGCCTTTACCAGATGCGCCACTCGGGAGCACCTATTACCACCACCTTTTATGAATATGGCCCACTGTTTAGTGTTAGAAACAGAAATGTGGTATCCTTTACAAATTGTCATGACTCCTGATAAAGTGACATTTGCCGTTAGATTAAAATGCATTTTAATGGAACTCTCCAAATCTAGCCCTCCTATATTTTTTTCGTTGTGTCGAACACATTAGGGCTCACTTATTATATTCTAATGCTTGCCGACATTTTCCTTATTTTTATTGCAGTGAATTTTCCACGTGATGCGTGCGAGTGCTGGCAAAATGCATACTGAATAGCTGCCCCATCTGTTGGCCAACTGTGAATAAGAATAAAGCGCTTGTAACCTCAGTGTGGGGAGTGCAGGGCTCAGCAGCAGATTGAAGCAACTTCTGTTTAGAGGCTGACCTTAATCAGCTCTGACTCTGCCCGGGGGACAACAGTCCCTGTGTTGGACTGGTTATGTCACAGATTTTACAGCAGCAAGATTAGCAACAATTATGCAAAAATTTATTTGTACAAATGTGAATATAGATATGTCTAGGGATATGTTTCTGTTTGTATACTGCATGTTCAAACATACATGGGATGCTGGAGAGTGCACAAAATAAAATGTAAAAGTAATTTGTGATTTGTATTTGATTTCTATTTACACTGAATGTTTCTGCCAAGATAGCAACCCATAAATAAAAAAATAAATTAAAAACTTCAAGCTGTTCCATACCCAAGGGCTGAGCTGACTGCGTTGGAAGTGCCCAAACAGTTATTTTAGGATCTTAAACAGTCCGTGGAATAAAATGAGTGAGGCCTTCAATAAATGCTGATTCATTAGATTGTCTCAATTGTCTAAAAGCTCTTAAAATTCCTGTAGGCAGGTGCAGGATATCAGAGTAAAATTGATTTCTTCACTCACATTTTTACATGTGAATGCCTGCTCATTGAATGCTGCCAAGTGGCACTGCATACACTTGCATACACTCTTCTGGGTATTAAGCATCTGGGTGGCAAATATGTCTCTCTTGTTAGAGGTAACATCTGCCCTATAGATATTTCAACACAATGAATTACTTAATTAAAATTACACTTTGTGAATCAATACATTTTAATATCAAAGATATTAAGTATATTTGACCACAGACATATGTAGTATATTTGCAGCCCCTGGCTTTCTTTAATATTTAACTATATTTCAGTGTATGGATGGCCATACATTAGTTTTTGGTCACATGGTCAACCGCGGTTAGACATTCTTAAAATGAAAAGATACTAACTAAATAACAGTAAAACCTCTTGTTTCCACACTGATTTATCTAATAGCTAGCTGATGGAAGTTGCTTACAGTCTGCAGCCAATACTGTGGCAGAAAATTAATGTTAAACCAGCTTTGTTATATTTGATTAGTGATTAGACATAGTTATGCAATTTTTGTATACAGTTTGGAATTATTCAGATCATTACTCAAGATTTACTGCTGAAAAAAAAAAAACACCCCCACCCCCACAACCAAAAGTCATGCACCAGCAGGCCTAGTACAGGGCCTCTGCAGTGCAGTGTTTGCATTAGATTTTCTGGCACTGGTCAGAGTTCAGTATCAGATGGAGCCACGGTTCATCGTGGGCCAAGCTGACTTTCTATTGCAATCACAGTTGTAAACACTGGAACTCTGCTACTGTAGCTGTGCCATCTTAAATTGTGTCACTGAGTAATCACTGTCCTTTGGTCTTCTATATAGGACTGTGACACATTAGCTGAGCAGTTCAGACTCCAGCAAGTGATGCAGCTGCAAGATATAGTGTCCCTACTTTTAAGGGTCGAGGATTTGAAGACTTTTTAAATTACATTTGCCAGACCAAGGAGGGATTAGCCAGGCCTGGGTTTTTAACCTGTACTGTGAAACTGAGCACTGGAAATTTAAAGCAACCTTAAAGAAGAGTTGTACACATCTCATGCAGTAGTCAGGGCCAGGTCAGTTCTATCTGTTTACTGTATGTTCTATTAATAGCAATGTAACTACTGATATCAACCACCAAATCCAACATGATTACATCACGAACAATGGCAGCATTAAGCAGACATACAATAGGGTCACTGAATGAACAGTATTAATAACTAGTGTTTCCTTCATTTGAATTCAATGTGAACTGAAAATTTAAGTGGGGAACATGTGTGTTAGTTCCGTTGTAATTTGTGAGATTTCAGATCAAGTCACCTTAGTGAGTTATCAGTCAGCTTGTATTTGTTCTTTCTGCTTCTGTTACACACGTTGAACTAACCTCCACTCCCTGGCGGTCCCCGTCCGTGTATTCTATAAACTCTGGCCTGTGCAGTAACCAATGAAACAGCTGCTACACTACAGTGTTAATGGAAAAACTTTGTGACACTTCAGTCTGCATAGAAAGCCCCAGCAAATCTGCGAGTCACGTTCCTTTGCAGACGTCTGAACTGCAGTGAAATTAAAGACATGCCAGAATCTCATTTGTTCTGATGGCTGAGTTACACGAGCTGTTAAGCTGGAAACATAGTATTAGGGGATCTCATTAACCAGGATTCCAGTTTTTACAAACGAGACTATTGCCTCTGAACTTGATATTTCTTCTGGTTAGAGCTTGGCACTGCACACACAAACACAATATACAGTGTGGAAAAGTTAATGGCAAAACATTTGGCTTTAGTGAGATTAAAGGGAATAGAAATATTGCAATTTTTCTGCTTTAAACCTTACTAAAAGTTCTAATTATTTCCATTAAAATACAGAGACAAGAAGCTGCGAAATAGTAAATGTGTAAGATGTACTCTTATAGCCCCTGACCCCTGATTACATTCTGAAAATCCCTCAGAAAATCCATCTATTTAGAATTAGCCTCAAGAAAAGGGATTTAGTAATGCTAAAAGCCTCGATATGCAACACAAACCTAGTATTTTTCCTGCCTGCTTAATCTTCCAAACAGATCAGCACAGGAAAACATTTTAAACCACCACAGATTTTATGGATATGATGACTTAAAACACATTCCACATGTTCTGCAGTGATTTGTGTACTGGAACATAAGTAAATAAGAAATTCATGGAAAATTGCCCTTATATACATTTCAGTTAGATGCGTTGCTGATTTTAAATTCTGCTCGCTATTTACTGGATGTTTACTCAGGATAGTGTTTTCTCAAAGATACATTAGGAAACACGAGCCAACTAGTTTTATTTCCTTCTGTATTATGTTAAGGATGCTGATGTTCCTACTTTGCTCTTTGTTTATATGGCATTTAAAGCTACTCTATGGTACAGTTTTGAATTAAAGTACAGTATTCATTATAACAAGTGCAGCATCATTTGTATATGAATAGTACATTCACTGTATAGGTCTCACCTTACCTGAAGGCTACCAATGCAATAAAGCTGACACAAGCCTCTAAATTAAATAATACACCTTTTTGATAATCCCGTATTTCTGCTGACTAACTCTTCGAATTTTAAACCTGAGTGTAACATAACAGGATTGAATCTGTCATGGTCATTACATTTGAAGTCCAAGTAGCCGCCCTGCAAAAGAAAGGAAACATATAACTGAACTACATTAACCCTTCAGATTTATAGCTATGGTCAAAAGCTTTGTATCACCCTGTAGAATAAACACATTTTGCTTTATAAAGTCGAATGATTAACCAGCTGAATAAAGTTAAGTTAACATATTGAATTACACACTGCTTTGTAGTTTTCCATATACTTACGAAAGACAAATAACATTTACTGTACCGGTACTACTACTATGGCTTCTAGTAGACTTTTGCGGTATCATTTTATTTCTTTGATTGCATGATGTTAAATAAAAGATCTAAAAAATTATGTTCATATATATATATATATATATATATATATATATATATATATATATATATATATATATATATATATTTTGTGATATATTTTGTGAGGGAGCAGAGAAAGCGTGGTCCTAGGGAACACAGGAGGGAACCTCCCAGAAGGTTGCAGGCTGAACAGCCTTAATTGTACCATGGGGTTAATTGTATTACTGATAATTGTTAATTGTTTGCCAGCTGGCAATAATTGTAAATTCAAGCCAGCTGTAATGTATAAAAAGACAGCAGCCTGTCTGCTCTGGGCTGCTGTTGTATGAAGAGCCTGACGGTGTGTCACAAAAGAAAAGAAATAAAAAAGAAAAGGTACTGGTACTAGTAAATCCCTTTTGTGAGAAGTGTGTTTTCATTTTAAATCGGTAAGCAGAGTAGCTGCCTGATTTGTTAGTGTAAGGTTCTTGTGGAAGAGTTTAGTTTAGTACCCCAAACGGAGTTAGGTTTTATTTTTGTCTATGAAAATAAAAATAGCTCAACCACGTTTTGAAAAATCAGGTTTTTTGTGTGTGGCTGGGTCATTAAAGTGCTGAAAAAGAACCGAAGGACTGAAATCCTTCACTATATATATATATTAATTGTCGCAATCCTAAAAGTCTAGGTGATGCAAAATTTTTGGCCACATCTCCTGACTTTGCCTTTAGCCTGTCTGAATTGCTCCCTGTTCTAAACTCTAAAACCCACTGGGTATTTTAAATTATAGCCCACCCTTTCAGAGTTTGGAAATGGAACACTGCTTAAACCAATTCATGTGACTTCAGAGAATTCAATATAAAACACTGCCAATCCTGAATTACACCTTTCCTTCCAGGTGGCCTCTACAGATCCCGTTTAAAAAGAACTCAACCTTTTGCTGATATATTTTTTCTTTCTTTACAATTCAAGATGGTCTGACATGTGGGTTTAGAATTCTCTGCTCTAAATGTGCTTGCAGTAAATCATTACTACTTCTCTTGATATGCTCACTGCTGTGTCTAGTTTTATTCTAACTGTAATTTTGTGGTTAATCTTGGATAGAATATATTAAATAAAACACATGTGTATTATGCTTTCAAAGAAACTGGCAATAACATAGCAAATCATAACCCAGCAGCGTTACATCTCTAGGAGGCAGATGTAATCAAAAAAGCATGTACATCTGCAGTTTATAATACATGTTACTTTGGGCACAAATCCATTAAACTTCCAAATAGAGGACAATAGTACAAGTAGTAAAAGCCCTTCATTTAAAACAAATGCATACCAAACATCTAAAAGTGTGATTGAAATCTGCCATTGAGCAAGAAAATAACACAGGTACTATATTTATTTATGTATTTATTTCTGTACTAAATCATTCCCAATTACCTCAGCACATTACCAGTGCATTTTTGGCACCTGCATTATAAGCACAATACACAAACATGTTTTTAATCTCCATTATGTTGTAATCAGATTTAGTTTGTCCCACAATCATAGAGGAACGTGGGTCTATAGTCTGAATTTACAAGCTTGACTGCATTTAATAGCAACAGTAAAAATACGTTTTTGGTAGATGTGCCATGTTACCATCATTTTACAGGATGGCTCCTCTTGTGTAAATTAGCCAAAGCATTTCTTTGCCATTTCAGACACATACTGGATTGGCAGCACTCCTCCCCAGATGGTAAATACTAAACCCATCAATAAGGAAGTGACCCCCCACTGTGCACAACCAGCCTCTGGAGTCTTGCCACAGTGAGGGTTTGGGTCCCTGGCTGAGTGACTCGTAGCATGTAGATTCAGGCATGCAAACATCTGAAAGCTCAGGCGAGCCACAATAACAGTAGCAGTCAGCTGTCTCTTGGATTTCTGTCGAAATAAAACGTTGTCTGTGAACAATATACAGTTTACTCTAAGCTTAAAATATTTAAAATATGCAGCAGATGGAGTGTTTATATAACATATATTGTAGGAGGTGAAATCTCTTTGTCATTGACTTTCAAAATCCAAATCTGTATATCCTGCAATGAAAACTGTCCGGTTTTGATATTCAGAGACATCACAAAGGCCTCTTTGACAATATTGTTACTACTATGTTACGTTTCTCAATAAAACTAATCAGACTTGCTTTCCAATGTTCTTTAACTTAGTTTGGGGGTTGTCCAGTCCCATCTGCTTACACTGACACCCAAGCATCTTTCAGTTATTGTATCATTGATTTACACAGATTGCACCACACCACACAGTACTTGCACCACTAAACTGTCCGAATCCTCCTCAAAAACACACCAGCTTTATTGACGTGTAATTGATGGGCTACTTAAGCAAGCCCCTTTAATTTAGCTTTATTTTTCTAATCTCTTTTGAAGTTTGAAACATGGAGTTGGAGTCAGATGGAGTTTGATTTTGGAAACAACTGGAAACATGAGAAAATATGTATATACATTCATTAGTTAATATAAACACACTTTGTAAATAGTTAATATTAACAAAGAAAAAAGATAGGATTGCTATTTAGTGACTAGATTTCAATGAGTAATACTGTATGACTAAAAATTAGAGCGCACGGAAATAAACAATTCTGGTAAATGCCACACATTAGTTTTAAATACAAACTAGAGCAGTAAGTGGTTATGGTCATAACCTATAATTAACATGCAATGCATAGACATTTGACAGTCAGACCAACCTGATACAGGTCAAGCTCCAGGGAAAATGAGCTAATTACCCCATCATCAGTAACTTAACAGCATAGCTCTCACTGGAACAATAACAACCTTCAAGCTTGATGAAACAGTAGGTACGCTGTTTCCTTAGTCCAGGTCATGTGTCACAATGCATGATCATCATTTGATGCCAAAAAGTAATATTCTTTTTCAAGACAAGCCTGCTGCAAAATCCGTTAACTCCGACTCTGTTTAACAATATAAGGTTTATTCGAAAGTCCGTGGATACTTGTAGGCTTCCCAAGTGTCCCACAGGCTGACTCAAAAGTTTTCAACTGAAAAAGGAATGGCAACATGAAAAAGCTACCACTTTGTTTCAAGTTAAATCTCCTTCAGAAAAACCCATAAAACACCAGGAGGCTGTCGTGCATGTTAGGAAAGGGTAGCGTTACAAAGTTTCAAAACAGGCGACCAATGGCTTTTTTTTTTTCTTTTTTGCGGGAACTCTGACCTTTCAATGAGATACACATGAAAGAGAGGCACAGGAAGCACACACACAGACTTCTGTAATAGTCCCCAGCTCAAAGCATGGTGGTTTTTATCAACTGTTTTTCATACAAGAAGAATAAAATAAATGATCATTTAAAATCTTAGCTGCTGGATTAGTACTGTATTATGAATATTGCAATATTAAAGTAATTCCTATGTATGTTGCTACTTTTCAATTACCCCTAAGTGCTAAATAAAAATACTGCATGACTTTTACAGCAAAGTACTATGAGAAGGCATCTTTGGATGTTGCTGCAGAAGCCTAAGCCTAAAGAAATCTGACTATAATCTGAATGTATAAAGGTGTCATCTAAATTATTGAAGTACATACAAATAATAGATTTGAAAATAGTGAAACCTTATGTATGACTGGACAGAATGTTCCTCTTTTGGAGTTAACTAGGTTTGTATTCCAGTCATGGAACAGCCACTGTGATATTTGCAATGAGGTGATCTGTAAATAAGGATACATTATCATTCTGTCACATTACATAAACTTGCCCTCTTGCAAACTTATTCTGTGATTGGTTTGGCTGGTCAAACGCAGTTAGCCTCAGAGCAAGATCTGAACACAGCTTAAGCTTCAGTGTCTCTGTTGTTTCTGAGTACATATCAGCACCTGTGTACTACTGTACTTAAACATCTTCTTTATTCTACTGAACGCTCCCATCTAACTGTGTGCAATTACTGACACAATTCAGACTTTTCACTTGAACACAATCTTGAAATAGACTAGGATCCTGTCCCAATAGCACAGACACTTTGCAGGGTCAAACCCCAGGAGAGGTGTCTGTGACGGATGTTTTTAGTCTTCATGACATAGCTAGAAGCCCACGTTAGTGTCTCACAGGAGCGAGTAGCACAGTGTTATCCCAGAGTGTGGTGTTACTATTTTGATTTGAGTTTGCTTTTTATTTTGCTCATTGACAACTGAAAATGGAATACTGTGGTCAAAGTAGGACACACTGCATGCCACATTTTGTTTGTTTGAAATAATCTTGTGTCTTGCCTTTGCTTACATTTTTCTGTATATATAGCATTTCACTGAATTTGCAAAGGTGTGCTACCCAGACAGTTTACCAGATTTGACTGTCAAATAAAATACACAAGTGAAGTCCTTTTAACTGCTCAGGGTGTAAATGTGTAACAATTATAAGAAATATATTTATGCAACGGGAACCTACTTCAGTGTAGACAGGGTAAAGGTAAGTCTATTCCTGTGAATCCTCACAGTTTCAGTGAAGTCACTGATCTTTCAGATGTCTTCATCAGCATGAAGCCAGCAGCTCAGTGACAGCATGCCAACTACTAAATCAGGCAACAATCCGTGTGATCTGAGCAGAGCTGCCCTACGTTCCCAGAAATCTGACCTCTTACATATCCTGTAAAGGTCTGTAATGAGTATGTCTAATCCTTTGCAGAACCAAATTTACAGCCTGGGAATCTATTGAAGAATTGACTGTGGTCTTAGTTCAGTTCCAGTATTAGGTTAGTATCATCTATAAGCTAAAATAGCAGCAGGCTGAACAAAATAGACTTCAATTTCTGTAATTAAATATAGTGGTAATACTGTATAATTCTCTTTTTGTAAAAGGGATCAAAACAAAGTAAAACAGTTTAATACTTTAACATGTAAATGTACCGGTTACATACTGTTTACCAAAACAATAAGCACTGTTTTTTATATGTAGGCCGCTGTATTAAATGTTGAATACAGGTCTCTTTTACGGTATCTGTTTACAACATATGTTTTTTTTAAAGATAGCTTTTTTTATAGGGTACAATTGTTTGAAATTACAGTACCTTTCAGTTGTGCCTTTCAACACTGTATTGCATATTCTGTAAATGGGATTGGTGCACAAGAATAGTATTCAAGTAAACTCTTTATTCAGCTAAGTGGCATGCAGCTAAGTATACTGCAAATCTACCTACCTTTTAATTGAGACTGCATCGTGCTGAGATACGACACATGTAGTAGGTGTTACATAGTACAGGAGGAGTCCATGCAGTAACTGCTTACTAGGGTAGCAGGAAATTATCAATTAACCTTTGCTGCTAAATATATAGCACAGCTGGGCTTTTAATAGCCACTGGTTGTGGGGAGCAGGGAACTACTTAACTAAAACTTCCTGTGAAAGTTTTGTCAAAAAAAAGCTCTCTGGTACTTTTAGCCACACAGAAAGGGCAAAGGTAACTTGACTAGAATTTCAATATACAGAGCCAGCTAGAATTCCTTTCTGATGTCTATGAAGGTAGTTATGCTGTTCAAAGGCAGCTTGGAGGAACCTCGTCTACCTGCACCACTAATGACTTGAGCAGACTGTTAGCTTCACAGGGCATTTAATGTGCAGCAGCTCTAAAGAAAACAGGAGATGAAAAGGTCGCAACACTAGGTACTTATTTGTTCTGCTTTGAATGAAGACATTTATTACCCTCTCTTTACTATGTCTCACAGCTCTCCAGATTTCAAAAGTCCAAAAATATCTTTCAAAGCCTCAAGTGATTTTAGGCAGGGAAAGTGAAATCTATGTGCATAATGATGAGGAACTAGCTCCCCAATACTGCACAATAACAGATGATGTTTATGGACTTTTTATGATTACGTTCCAGGGTATTTACATTTATTTTGAAGGACTGCTTCCATTTAAATTCAGTTTAAAATTGGCGCTATTTGAAATACACTAACTGCCAATGCAGAGGACATTTACAACATCATTGACAAATTGTAAAATACTTTTATAGTGCCATCTGACATACTTAAACAGCCTAAAAACAACCTATAAAGAACCACAGGAAAAACATCAAGTTCTTTGGCAGTGTTATAGTTCAGACAATTTGTATGCATTATTCAAGTTTATTATGCGTTATTCCATTTTTAAAGTAATTCCACAGCATTAAAATTCACAGAAAAACATCACAGAGACTAAAGGTGATGGCACAAGCCAAGGATACCAGCTAAACTGTAACAAACTAGAGAGAGAGAGAGAGAGAGAGAGAGAGAGAGAGAGAGAGAGAGAGAGAGAGAGAGAGAGAGAGGAGAGAGAGAGAGAGAGAGAGGAGAGAGAGAGAGAGAGAGAGAGAGAGAGAGAGAGAGAGAGAGAGAGAGAGACAGAGACAGAGAGAGAGAATACACTGTTTTAGATTCATAAGAGTTAGATTTGACAGTACTGACAAAGAGTGGTAGGTAGGTAGGTAGGTAGGTAGGTGAAGTTCTCAGTACCTGACGACAGCTTCTCTCAGCTTCTGCCTGAAATCTGTCTCTTCAGAGAGGGATCTCAGTGGGACTTTCCTCCTGTTTGGTGTCCTCCAGGACATTGTCATTTACAGCTCCCTTGCCTGACTGGGACAGATGACTTCTCACAATAGGGCTTTCTCGAGGACTGAGTGGCTGCTGATGCTGCTGCTGCTGCTCTTGTTTACAGGAGCATTAGCTTGGCCCCACACTGTGAAGGATAGGAACTCTTCCGCATGGAGCCTTCATTACTCATACATTTCAAATGTACTGCACACAGCGCACAGATTAAGATTCCTTCGGTTCATCACTCTCATCCTGCTCTCAGCTTCAAAAGTCCACTACAGAGCATTACTTCCAACCACAGGCTTGCCAGCACCTGACTTACATCATCATTTAGAATGCATCTCCCACTAATCCCAGAGTTTAATAACAACATACTGTGAAACCCGGAGCCTTGCCCCGAGCAGGGAAGCCGGCAGTCACGTGACTCACAGGAGTTTCCTCCCCTTTGAATTTCAGCTTGAGGGCTGCCAACTAAGTTGTTCCTTTGTGTGAAACAATGATTTTCTTTTACTGTCCTTTGGGGAGCAGACACACACACACAAACACACTCTCTCTCTCTCTCTCTCTCTCTCTCTCTCTCTCTCTCTCTCTCTCTCTCTCTCTCTCTCTGTTAACTTAAAACACGCCAGATCTGTGGGAGCAACATACTCGATTATGTACAGTTGGTGTTGTACAGCAACGAACGTATGGGGAGGACGGTGTTACTAGGATCTAACGTTTTGTTGAATCTGATGTTGTGTGAAGAATTAGCCTGGGTTTTATTATTTTTTTTAGTTTGTCTGTTTTTTTGCTACCTCCCAGTTGAAGAATACATACCACAGACAAACAACTACATCATTTCAATGTAAAGCTCTCTTGAGTGGCAGTAAGCTCAGTTAATAAGAAGGAATCTAACTGCTTAATAGGTCATTAACAAGAGGAATCAGTCTGGATGTCTCTTAAGCCCATGGCAGTGCACCCTGCAGAGAATGCCCTCTGTTTAGTTTAAACATAAAACTGGACCAACCTTAAGCCTAGAACAGAGTATTTTAAGAATTAAAAAAAATAAACTTTTAGAGAACGTTTTCTAAACATTTAATGAAGCTGTGCCTGTTTTTTGCACGCAACAAAATAACCAACAGTTTTGGCACCACCAAAGTCTCAAAATTGGCATTCTGAAATATTTGTGCGCATTTAGTTTTAATACAACTATAAACTGATCTTCTTACTTGCTGTAATCCCTGCATTTATTTTCTTAATACCACCAAATATTAAGGATGCATACATTACTTACTAGCATATTATTTCCCTTTAAACACCACTGTAACAAACAAAATGTCTTTCTCAATGAAAAAAAAAAACCTTACTAACCTTTTAGATCCACTAAATACCTACAGTACGTGAACTGTACAAATCTATCCTGCATTCCTATGCTCTGGCAGTAAACTTCACGACTGGGTGGAATGGAACTTTTCCCAATGGCAATGAAGACTTCTGAAGGGAACATAGAATGCCAACATTAGCAAGCACAGAGACAATACGAGGTGCACCTCAACTGATGGCGTGGTTATGAAATGTAGATAAAAAGCAAAGAGCTGGACACCTAGCCTGGTGTGTCTATGAAGATGTAAACAGAAATATGATGGAGGTACTCAAGTGAGGAATTATGGTTATGAGCTGAAAAAGAAACATACTGCCCAGTGGGTTAGAATTGTTTATAGTAGCCAGGTGTTCTGGCAAAACGGCCTTAGGGTGATGTCATACAAAACAATGGAGCCCTCTCTTACATTGACTGGCCTGGAGCCTTGTTTACTTTAGGAGTTGCAGAAAGAATACCCCGTCACTCTGCACTTTATACTACATTTAAAGCAATTGTGTTTGCATGTTCCAGAGCTCCGTCCTTCCATTTTTCAGTGTGTTGAAGTGCACTATTCCTGTGGATTACATGTTTGTCTGTGCAATTCATATACTATGCAATGGAAAGAGAACAAGAGGTTATAAACTTCAAATCAGCATCAGCACACATTTTTATATCTTAATACTGCTTACAAGACCCTAAATTAAATGTCTGGGATGTTTAGTTCTGGAGTTTTTTGGGGAACGTTTTCCTTTCAGATTAATGGGGTGAAATGTTAAATAAAACCCTGATATGTGAGTTATCTGCTAAACCTTAAAAGATTTGATTAAATTGACCAGGCAGACTGATCCTACAGTAAATGTGTTAAGTCTGCAGGCAACAGTAGATACTGAATTTCCTGGGCCAGAAGTTTTTTTTTTTTACTATCGCTATGGGTCCTTGTCACAAAATTTGAACTCATGCCTATTTAACAAATGTTATTTCAAAGTGTGTGTTTTTTTAATTAAAAAAAAAAAAAGTTTGCTATCAATTAAACTTGTTTTTCTTTGGCTTCTTTAACAGCAGTCTTTGGAACAGTTTCATGATTGTCAAACTTTGTTTTCATTCATAAACAACATAGACTGAAAAAAAAAAACTTTCCTTAAATAACTCAGGGAATTAAAAGCATGAAAACAGCCCTATTTTCTCCTTCAAGTCAATAAAAATAAGTTACATTTAAAAAGTATTGGCCACTTGTTATTCAGTTCTCTGATGGCTTAATTTTCATTAAAATCCCTTCCTGAGAAAAGATGATGTCACCACTAAAACAAAGAATCACTCACACCCCCAGAGATATATTCTCTGTAGATTTATATGGGTTCATTCATACACTATCCATATGAGTGACAATTTCCATCTAAATAGAAGCCATTTAAGACTTCTACCATATCACATGTAATTGCAAGCATTTAAAAAAAAAACCTCATAAATAACAAAAGAAGGTTCTATTTTTCACAACTAGTCTCACTTTAGGTGACAATTGCCTTTCCCATCTAACCATCACAGAAAATTAAGATAATTACTTCTTTTTTTCCCATCCAAACGATTCAATCCTGTGAAGGTCTTTGTATACTATCCAAACAAAGTGATCATGTTTTTTTTTTTGTTTTTTTTTTACTTTCTTGCATACAAAACTACAAAACAAAACTCCAGACTATGTAGTCTATAGCAATTGTACCATTTAAAAAAAGCCAAGAGGCACCCATATTATATCGCTGTTATCTTTGGAGTTTTTCTACAGGAAACAACAAAGGGGCCATGTATGTCTGTGAGGAGCGGGCAGTACATGGTTTGTGGCCCCATAGAGAGACACTGCACTGCCTTTGGCACACGTGGGTATCTTCTCTGTCAGATCTCCTCAGTCCCAGGCAGCCCTTGAGTTTGTGGGGAGTTGTAACAGTAGTGTAACAGTACTGTATGCCTGGGTTGATTATGCTAATTCCCGCCAACAGCCTTCAAAATCAATTAGTTAAAGCAAGTAACCTGAGTAAGAACAACACAAGCAGAATACAAGAGACTATTCATCGGATGACCACGTTGGTCTGCAGAGATCCTAAGAAACTATTCATCAGATGACCGTGTTGGTCTGCAGAGATCCTAAAGCTTTGGAACGACCTAATGTCTCAATCAAATAATATTTTATAAAAAGGCCACAGGGGATATTTAAAAAACCCATCCTGTCACTAACTTGTAACATGTGACATTTAAGGTCATTCAGTGGAACAACTGCACCTTTAATCAAACTAATGCTTCTCTTATGTGTTAAATATGGGCAATATCCTAATTTGTAGAATAAAAACCTATAATAAATAAACTACCTTTTTGTTTCGAATTGAATTATTTTTTTTTTTTAAAGGAAACAACACATTTCTAAAATATAGCATTTGTTTATTAAAAAGAATAACAAGGATAGTCATTGATACTTAATTACTTATTTAATTATAATGGTATGTTTATTTATTTATTTATTTATTTATTTTATTTAATCAATTACCTAGATAACATGTAGTTTCAAAATCACAAATAAGCACAGATAAATAAAAAAAAAGTCAATGTCACTGAAGAATCTCCATTCCTTAAATCAAAGCAAACATTTCAAATACAGTCTTGCTATCTAAGTAACAAAACTGTAAGGCTTTTGAAACTCTTGCCTATATATTGCCCTGGCCTTGTAGGGAGTAACTAGCTTTTCTTAACTCAGAGTGTAGCTTTGATGATAATACTTTTGTTTTCATATGAGTTCTTTCTGCTTAATAAGTTATTTTGAGCAATAACTAAACCAATTAAAACTGGTTCTATAACCATTTACTTTTGTTAAAAGTGACATGATATAATTTTAGGTAAAGTGTCACAGAACACCTAATAACAAAATATAGAACTGAGTCACAAGGTTTTTCCAGTTTTTATTGTTATAAAGAAACAGGCTTGTAACCAACTGGTACCCAGTTCAAATCCCAGCTCAGCCATTGACTCATTGTGTGACCCTGAGCAAGTCACTTAACCTCCTTGTGCTCCGTCTTTGGGGTGAGATGTTGTTGAAAGTGTCTCTGCAGCTGATGCATAGTTCACACACCGTAGTCTCGTATCTTGTAAAGTGCTTTGTGATGGTGGTCCACTATGAAAGGCGCAATATAAAAAAAAAGATTATTATTATTAGTAGTATTTATTATGAAATCCCTTGCTTATGTACCCTTTAAATGGTAAAAAAATATTTGAAACTGTCTGTAAACATTGTGTGGTTTTCCTGTTTAATGTAAGCTCAGAATCAATGCAGGATTATTTAACTTAAAAGTAAGCTGTGCATAGATGGTGTACATCAGCAGTTTGCAATCACCAGCCTTGTCGTTGGACTTTGTGATGTGTGGGTATAGCGCTTTGCTGCCTGTGAGAATTTAGTAAAACTCTTAAATGTAACTTCTTGTTATCTGGGTTTCTGCTGACCATGGTGAAGTGAAGAAACAAAGATGTTAACTATTAATGTGTTTTGTCTCACACCAGGCTAGGGAAATTGGTCAAGGAAATTACTTAAGCTAGCTGTATATCTGTGGTACCAAGTAATTTATGTGCTCAGCTCAGAAAATTCAACACTGATGCCACCTCAGACATACCATCTCTGTACCAGGGCAGCACAGAACACCATCAACTGAGACTTGTGTAAGATCACCGATGTATCTTATTTGATTTGCTTTGCTCCTGTTTGTATTTTGATTCCTGAATAAACTCTTTACGATGGACTTTATCTGAAGAAGACTGATTGATTATTTTATGAAGAAAACAAACCTTACAAAACTGATATGACAAAACAAGTCAAATGGTTTCTGATTCATCACATTAGGTGGCGATTGTTATCTGTTTATAGAGGGTTTCCAAGATATAAAGTCCACTGTCTTGCTAGAGCACTTACCTAACTTATAAATACATATCGACTCCAAGAGGTTGATTAAAAATAAACACATCTGCCATCATACGAGTACTGCAGTGCTCTGATAATTATAGCTGAGCAAAGCACTATTTGCACAATTCCTGATTTTGATCGAGGAGGATGTGAGCTCTCGCTGTGATGATGTTGTATTCATTAGTCTTTCTCTGGAAAACATTAACATTTTCCAGATTGCTGAAGCACCAGACTGCTACTAGAATTCTACTTGGCAATACTGCAGGGACGAATAATTGTCCTCAGCGCTCTATTAACTTTCTCTTGTATTGAGTGTGAAGGTTTCCATGGAAACCAGGATAGTACTAAGGGGATAGGTAAGCCAAATTATATTCTCCTAAGTGCTGTTGGAAGAGAATGAGAACCTGCTATGGCAAACCTGCCAAATATCATTTTCCTGTAACCAGAAGAGCTCAATTTCAAAAAAGGTCTACCTGACCACGAAGTTGCGATGATCTGTTTATTTTTCTACATGGCCTGTTCCATAGTGGACAATTCAGCTTTAGTCTGTGGTTATGGCCTACACAGGTGTCAAAATTGCTTTGTCTATAAATAGCACATAAAACCCTCAAATAAAATGTTGCGACACATTTGGGGGCATACAATACTATGCCCAAGTTAAGTAAAGACATGTGTGGATCATTGAAATTGTACTATTTGGATGAATCTGCAATTCCTGATTTTGATCGAGGAGGATGTGAGCTCTCGCTGTGATGATGTTGTATTCATTAGTCTTTCTCTGGAAAACATTAACATTTTCCAGATTGCTGAAGCACCGGATTGCTCTGGTATTCATGTTAGCAATTATGTTACAGATGTGTAGATTGTCTATGGAAACAGGGTGATTTGGCAAATGCATGTGGAAGCAGGGTAATGGGATAATCACACAGCGCTGTTTATCAGTGGGTCTTCTATGGCGGTTTTGATGTGCAATTCCAACATACAGGAATATTTGTTAAAATTAGATTTTCCCATTTAGCTGTATCGCTACAAATGTTTAAAAAACATTCATGTTTTTCATTCAGCTGTAGCTCTATAATGTTTGAATGTGTTAAGTCCTGGAGTTTTAAATTAGTTTGGAATTTTATTTGAATATATTTATTTGTTCAGTGAACATTCGCCATTTAAATCTGTTGGATGATACACTGATATGAAATGTTGGACCCTTTTCATGAAACCTTTTTTATTGCTTTAATTTTTTATAATAGATTAATGTTAGGTGCATGCCTCACTAATCTATGTTTAGTTACAGAAGAACACGTAGCTGGTCCAAAGAGCAGATAACCAATGATGGAGAGTTGTGTATGTTTTGCAGGCCTGAAGACTGGAAGGAAATCAATTCATTCTTATTATTTACACTAGAGAGGACATGGAAGGTATTAAAATCCTTTTTGAATTATATCTACAGCTGTTTGACTCTTAAGGGACCCGCTTATGGGCACTGGGAAGCCTACATAGTCATGCTTCAGGCAAGTTCAGTCAGCAGCAACTACAATCTGAGGTTATATCATTTCACTAAATTACAATTATAAAAGACTGTAACTCCTTTCCTCCTGCAATTATAACACCCAAACCCCAAATTAAAGCGTTCACAACACAAATGTACCCAATATGACCAATAGTAGGTAATCCATTTTCTTTGTACACATTTTGTTCAAACTTCAATGGCGCCACACATTGCCAAACACACATTTTTAGCGGTGTGTCTACAGGACCACAAGCTTTACACAACTCTAGTTAAAAGAAAATGATAAACATAAAAACCTAAATGACATCCACACTTTTACCCACCACAGCTAGGAAAGAAATCTCGCTTGATATACTCCATTAATTTAAATCTGCCAGGCTGAAATCATAAAGCATTAGCGGCATGCCATTAACTGTATTGCAGTCTTAAAGGTCTTATTTACGGACTTCTGGATATCTTTTGAAAACATGTCCAGTATAAGAGAACCAAGGATGTTCTGTGCCAATTTCAATATCATCTTTGCTACTTTGGTAGGAGCTGAATTGTATTCAACTAAGTAATTTTCAACAATATAGTCTGCACCATACTTTGAATCACAAAGGCCGACTGACTTTCTTACAGCCGCTGATTGCTAACAAGGCTTTTAGAATTCTACTTGGCAATACTGCAGGGACGAATAATTGTCCTCAGCGCTCTATTAACTTTCTCTTGTATTGAGTGTGAAGGTTTCCATGGAAACCAGGATAGTACTAAGGGGATAGGTAAGCCAAATTATATTCTCCTAAGTGCTGTTGGAAGCGAATGAGAACCTGCAATGGCAAACCTGCCAAATATCATTTTCCTGTAACCAGAAGAGCTCAATTTCAAAAAAGGTCTACCTGACCACGAAGTTGCGATGATCTGTTTATTTTTCTACATGGCCTGTTCCATAGTGGACAATTCAGCTTTAGTCTGTGGTTATGGCCTACACAGGTGTCAAAATTGCTTTGTCTATAAATAGCACATAAAACCCTCAAATAAAATGTTGCGACACATTTGGGGGCATACAATACTATGCCCAAGTTAAGTAAAGACATGTGTGGATCATTGAAATTGTGCTAAAACAAGTTGTGAAGTTCAACAACAAAGATACACATTAAAAATCGTTGAAGTTGGAATGGTTTCAGAAGCAACAACAAATGCTGTGCGCAGGTTCTATTATAGCAGCTAATGTTTTTATACAAGAGATGCAGATTCTATTTGCTACTGCATGATATAGTACTGCTGATAAGAAGCTTAGTCTAACTGCAGACAATGATATCCCTCAGAAATCCCAGACCTAGTTAACAGGGCCTTCCTTAAGGCTATAGGGTAATAAATATGGAAAATACTGTGCATTGTTTGTTAAATTCCACAATTCAATTTGGGGCATGACATCCTAGTTTCATATTTACTGCAAACAAAAGTGTTATTGTTTTGTCCTTAATTTCCCATTGCAGCCAGGAGGGAGGTAGCAAAATTCTAAACAGCTGCTTTTATTCAACTCTCAAAGCTGCCCCATGCCCTGACTTTTTTTTTTTTTAATAAAGAAAAACACTATTTGCTACACAGCAGTGGGGTGTGTTTTCTATTCTCTAGACTCTCCTTTATGTGCCCGTTGAAGTCCTGTCTATTTCTAAACTTTTCCGTAAAGGTCTGTTTTGTAAGTGTTACAATCCTGGGATGCCAGAGGATTTGAAACAGACGCAATCAGGCTAGTTAGTGTAATTCTTGTTACAAAAAGGATTCTTGTGAAGCTCAATCCATGTGGCTTCAAAGGTGTTAATAAATACATGGATGACTGCAGGAGCACATGCACTAGAGATTGTAATAGTCAGGAAACAAAGACCAGAACCATGCATCTGCACTGCAGCTGACTCTCCATTCTGAACATTCTTCAAAGAAACAAAACTCTAAGAAGGTTCTGAGACTGTAAAACAACAACAAAAAAATGATAAATCTTTACGGCATTTAAACAAGGATATGTAATTGTAGGTCCTTTTGTTTATATATAAGGTAGACTAAGATATTTTCATATTGTCCCAGCCAACCTTTATGACTTACAATTGAAAGTTTCACTGTTTCAAAAGGGCTTGCTTTAAAAGAATGTTCTTTAGTAGAGTTCCTTTATATGCTTGGATACATTGTACAGCAATTTCTATGCATTCCTTCTTAAATTGACATTCACTCTTCTGCTTTGCTGGTTTTACTTAGAAAGAATGATCTCTTTAAAAGCATTGAAAATGTTTAGGTTTTTGAATTGCATTTTAAGTTCCCTCAACAAGATGAAGGCATTGTACCATCAAGCTTCTTATGAATGTTATTACATTGAATATTACTGACAAACTGGCTCATAAAGCTTTTGTCTTAATGGCCATGGAAATCAGTGCAGGTTCCTTTTTTTTCTGTCGGTGCTTTAATTATAGTCAACCTTGAGAAAGATGTTGGCACAATATCTCCCGACAGTCCGTATCGCTGGACTCAGCTCTTATGAAAAGAACCTTGATTAAACTTTAAACTCTAAAATTAAAACGCTGAGTTGAATTTTGATACATTGAGAGCCTAATGCTTATTTTGCTGACTGAGTCACAGTGTACATACCCTGAGCTTCACATGACAACCCTGACATGCAGATCTGATGCCAGCCTCCCTCACTGCTGCTGGTAATCATTGAGGAAGGGTCACCTGACCCTCCAGAACTATTTAATCACCCTGGAGTCTTATAACGTTGAATCAGTGCCACCCTGGAAAAATATGGCATGCAGAAAAAGGGTGAAAAGGCATTCCCAGAAAGACATAGCTGATAATAGCACAGTGAAAAAGTTTTGTCTGTCTTTGAGTAAAAACATGACTGCTTTGCCGGCGGCAGACACAAATTACTTGTTTCTTTCCTATGGACCTCATACAAGAGCCCTTCATGGCAAACAAGAGATATATGTAAAAAAAATAAAAAATAAACAGAACAGCACCAATTACTCAGCACCACTGTCAGTAAGTACAGTGAAACACTGCCAGCTATTAACTCCAGTCTCCTAAACCCCTGGCAGGTGTGCGTCCCAACCGAATCCCCCGTTCCCCCCCCCCCCCCCCCCCCCCCCCCCCCCCCCCCACCACCACCACCCACCCCACCCCCCCCCCCCCCAAGCACACTAAATAATGCAACGCTTGGAGTATAGTAATTCAGCATTGAGCACATGTGCAAGGCAAACTGAAAGCATCATTTAATGAGGATCGCGACACATCACATTTGTCAGACCCCCTACAGGTCCCTGATGGATCGTTTCCTACTTGTCCAACAGCAAGGTTCCTAAAAAGCTCCAGGCTGTTTCCTGGTAACAGATGCAGGCCCCTGGAAACAGAGGCCGAGTGGCTAGCTGTTCCTGCCTGCCCTGTTTTATAAAACAAAATACTTTTTCAAAGACCTTATAACAACAGTCAACCATAAAAAATAAAGTCTGTGACACAGATCTGACCTAAGAGGCTGTAGTACCAGCCAGGTTAAAATGTGTTTGTGCACAACTGGTTATTTAGATCAAAACGACACAAAGGAAGGGAGAAAGAAAGAATAGTATATTGTTGGTTGAAAGTATTTAATTAGTTATTGTTTCTATGTTTTACACAATCTGTATATCAGAAATATACTTTATATGCAAGAGAATTTAATGTTTTACAAAGGCACTTTAAAACAGGTTTTAATACACACGCTTTTTCAGCCAGCTTCATAGTTACCAATAGTCTGGAGGCAAAGAAGTTACACAAATTGATTTAAAGTCATCCAATCTTC
Organism: Polyodon spathula; assembly: GCF_017654505.1. Lineage (NCBI taxonomy): Eukaryota > Metazoa > Chordata > Actinopteri > Acipenseriformes > Polyodontidae > Polyodon > Polyodon spathula. The sequence goes on from NC_054543.1 coordinate 43,823,544, forward strand.
GACTTCTGTTTGTCAGACATACTGTATATTAGAAGACAGCATAGTACCGCTCCAGATGAGACTAAATGCAAAAGCACGGGACCAGCAGCTATAAGATAACCTCTGGATGCTTTTCTCATTATGCTGTCTCTGGCTCGTTACATTTGTACTGGTTTAAGGCAAGGCAGTCAAACTTTTGTAATCAGAACCTACATATAAAACTGTTTGAGAGAATGTCTAAGGGGCTGGTTGAAAATAACTCCTCTGTCAATACTGATGAAATATCCTGTTATGGTGGAGACATCAGCATATTGTAATAGAGCTCAAAAACCCAAATAACCCTATACTACTAACAGAACAGAGAGACAGAAAAAACTAAATTGAAGATATTCTATAATCTCCATTAATAATGTAGATACACTGCAAAAGTAGTGCAGAGCAATACAAAGCTATTATAATAAAGTGCTGAATTATGCTATAATAAACATGTGGTGTTATTATTATTATTATTATTATTATTATTATTATTATTATTATTATTATTATTATTATTATTATTATTATTATTATTATCATTTAGCAGGCGCTTTTATCCAAAGCCACTTAGAGACTAGGGGGTGAACTATGCATCAACAACTGTTGCTGCTGCATAGTCACTTACAATTGGACCTCTGTTTTACATCTCATCTGAAGGACAGGAGACATGGTCTTGGACAGTATGTTGGTCTTGTACCTGGAGAGCTGCTGCTGCAATGAAATCATGTGAGCTGTGCTCTGCTCCGACTCCACTGTCACCTCCCCTAATCGTTTCTCACTCTCGAGTCTCAAACGTCTTTCTTCCTCCAACTCGTGTATCAGCTTCTCTCGCTGCAACAAAAAAAAAAGAAAACAGAAATGAATCTGTTCAACACACATTACGCCCGATAATTTCCCAGACCTCATCCACCCATAACTTGAAACATTCTGCTTCAGTACCTGTAATGATACCAGAAGGAATGGTAAAGTTCTTGGGAGGGACTGTAAAGGGACTTGACTTGTAGGTAACTCATGGTAGAGCTGGGATTGGCAAACAAGATTTAACCACAAGGCCACATTATCTATGATTTACATTCTAACTCAAAGCTGTTAAAACTGAATATTCTAATTCCTCAGATTTTAATAAGAACCTCTTAGTGTCAAAATGATTTTGCTAAGCCTCTTAAAAGCAAGTTTTTGCTCCTTTTCACGTTCCAATGGGTTTTGTCCTATAAGGCTAAAGCCTATTTAGAAGAGCTTTTGCAAATAGAGAGAAAGGCATGTGACACAGGAATGATTGCTGCATTTTAATTCTGGACACTTGAAAGATTAGAAAAACAAAAGCCATCATAATCACTGACTGTAACAGGTAAATATTTGCCCATTAAGGGGGATGGATGGCTTTTAGACATTAATATGTTTAATATGTTGCTTAGTTGATATGCAAAAAACATCATTCTGTTAATAGTGCAAAACCAAGCTAAAAAGGGTTTACATTCTGCACTGATGAACAGATTTAAAAGCCTTGTACAGATGAAGTATTACCATTCCCTATTTACAGACTGTAACAAACCGAGGTGTGCTTGCCACATGCAGGACCATCTTCACTTGTCTTTTTGTGTAAAGAGAAACCACTGGACCACCGGTCGATTGCTGAACAGGGCTGTGCCTATATATTTATACAAAACAAACAAAGTACTAACAGCACCAGTACTAGCTAAACCTTGTCAAGTTCCCTAACTATTACCGGGCAGTAATTGTTTACTGGTTTCCAAAACCTAGATACTTTTACAAACTTAGATACTTTTACCTATCAGGTCTGCCCCCCCTCCCCATGTATTACAGCCTGATTCAAAGGAACAAAACAAATCAGCTTGAAGACATTGCTGAATAAGTAGGTGTGAAATGGGAGGTTGCAAGCGACTGGATGAAATATGTGTACACTTGAAACAGAATTAAATAGGGAATAAGGATTTTCCGTCAAATAATTTTTTAAATACTATAGAGCCAAAATGGCCATCTTGGCGAAACAACTCAACTGAAGTGTATGTAGGTTATATGGACTTGTGGCAGAGCGATTGCCCTGCACAAGTGGGAATTAGTGTTGGATTTATTGTGTCTTTTTGGATTTTTTTTTTTTTTTTTTAATTAAATTATTGGTTACAGCCGAGTGCTACATTGAGTTAGGCTGCCTGCTAGGCTTGGTTGAGGGGCAGGGCAGCAAGTGATTGGCTGTGCTGGTCCTCAATCAGCAGATGGGCGGGTTTTGACCGAGTGTCCATCGGCATAAAAACATCCGGTGGAGATGGCATGAGGCGGTAGCAACATCATGCTGCAGAGAGGTCGAGAGGGCCGAGAGGGCCGAGAGGGCTGAGAGGGACGAGAGGGCCGAGAGGGCCCGCAGGCCCCGCTCTGCAGGAATGACAGCTTAGCAACTCTGAAACTGCAAGTGGCCATATGAAGCAGCAGGAGTCGTCGTATGAATACTGGCTCATCAGTAGGTTAGTTTAGGGGATAGTGATCTCATGTAATGTATAGCGAGTGTAGCCGGTTCCTGGAACGGGATGCCTTGTTTATAAGGCTAGCGCCCGCCGTGTGTGGCACCATTTATGTGTAGTTTTTGTACTGTGTTTTATTTAGCTTTTTTGTACAGCTTTCTGTATGTGTCCTCCATGGCTGGTAACGTCACATGAACATCTTTACTTTTTGTTTTTGTGAATAAATCCTGCGCACCTATGCCAGCGTTTCAACTCCACACCCAGTCGTCTGTCTGTGCTGCTTAATCAGCGGTTACCACACACGTGACACAAGCACCCTGTCACAGTACTGTGTGTGTGTGTCTGTGTGTCTATATATATATATATATATATATATATATATATATATATATATATATATATATATATATATATATATATATATATATATATATATGACTGCAGCATATGTTGTTTTAGAAAAATGCTGTGCTGATGTGTTCATTTAAAAATGTTAAACTGTTGAACTTTAAACCGCAACACAATCAAAGGATGTATACGAGTAATAAGAGGTCAAAAAGTCATCTTATTATTATTATTATTATTGTGGATCTGTTAAATCTTGCAAATGATTCCTTGTTACATAAATCCATACATACATTCACAGGAATTAGTGCACTGAATACAACAGTTTTCCCAAGCTTTAGATAAACCTGATGATCCCCCCTCCCCAGCAATCAGTACAAATCTAGAGCTTCCGTTGCTGTATGAGAAGCCAGGGATAATCTGTGCAAAATGAAAATGCGTCCTCATAACTTGATAGACGTAATGCAATCAAGACTGCACGGCAGGGATTTTGTGACAGCAGACTTTGACTAAATTGTACCTGTCTCAGAAATATAAATGCACGCAGTCACACTCTGGATATTTTAAAAGCACCCAGAAAACGAGTCTTAAAAATTGTGTGGAATTATTTGATCAACTGGGTTTACAAACCACATCAGAGTAAAAGTTGTTCTCAGCCCAATACTGTGTCTCATTATACTACAAATCTCTTCTAATCTTTATTGCACAGGCATGCCATTTCATTGACTGCAGCTGTGTAGCAACTGTAAAGCCAGTATCTGAGATTAAGACAACGTGGTGGTGAAAAGGACACCGGTAATAGAACTTAGAAAATCATAGGTTACAGCTGTGTACAAAATATTACAGACTAACTCTGACCTGTCTCTATAACCCATATGAGGTCAGAGGTCCATCTCGTGATCAAAATAAGCATAAAGAGTTTATAGATCAATGAAAACGTGAAGTTACTACTTCAGATGGTCCCAAAATGTCACATTACTACAACATGTCAGCCAGTTTAGGTCATAGGTCAAAGTGAAGGGTGCTGTTAGATTCTTAATACTTAATAACAAGACAATTGTTTGAGATTCTCAAAGCTTTTTACACTAAAAAGAGTTTGGTCAATTTTAATATAATATAAATAATATAATATAATATAAAAGCAACAAAAATAGAAGTAAGAACACAAGCTCAAAGCGTTATAGGAAAGGGGATGCGAACAGACCCCAGGTATTTTAGAGAACTGAACTCCTTTGAAAATCTGTCTAATGCAAAAAATTTATCTATGATAGGAATTCAATAGAAAAAGAAAACAAATACTGCTTGAAATCTATGGGATATGGGCATGTAGAACTAAAATTAAAGCAGCTATCTGGCCTTAAACAAATGCATCCCTTACAGACACATCTCACTGTCATGACAAATTCCAGCTACGGTCTTATCTCGAATAGTAAAGAGTTGTGTCCAAGTGATTTTATTTCCAACTTTTTCCTAGAAGGCTGGGAAGTAGGAAGCGAACTCTGCAGGGATGTGATGAATTGAGGTGAGATAATAATCCTTTCCTTGCCAATCACTGGACATACTGCATAACGAAGGACAAATAAGATGTTAGCTATCCGATTGACGATTTTATCTGGTATTGGAAGTGCCTAAAATATGCTTGATGTTTATGCGATTTAATTTAAGGTTAAAGTTACATTTCAGCCATCACCTCTCGATAACTTTGTAAAACTCAGGTTTAAAGCATTCCTGTAACCATTTACAGGAATTGTAACCATTTACTTGTCTCCTATAACTCAGCCCTCAGAACCACTAAAGTACCACATAATACATTTTTTCTTATTTCTTACATGCCCTGGGGGTCGTGTTGCAAATAGTTTAATGGTTAAAATCTGTTGTACCATCTGAATTTAGAGAAAATACATGTTTACACAGCTTTAGACATCTAAACATCTGAGTCAGCAAGATGACTGAAATAGAAAACTGCACACAAGGTGAACAAGAAGAAGAATGCATTACATAAGATAACTGTACTACTATTGTGGCAGTCGTGAAGGGGAAAAAGCTCAGCCACACATTCCTCTTTTGGGATGCTCAGTAAGCATGACAATCACAATCAAATGTATGTTGGGTGTAGCACTAGGAGTCTTCTGCTGTAATAAACCATTCCTGCTATACATCTTTCATACTCTATCAATAAAATGTCAGAAAGCATACTGAAAATTAATGTCACATTTCTAACATGCATTTCTATACCCCAAGGATGCAGGCTAGAAGCAATCCTTACATGCAATATAAACATAAATATTTCAAAGTGAGATCCTTCATGATATAGCTTCCTGATATAATAATAACAAGTCTTTGGTATACATACTGAGTTACCGATACCTATTACTTGATAGGAATCTCGCTATGTATTTATTTGTTGAGGGAAGCTACATTATATGGGTCTAGTTTAATACCCTAACTTGTCACCGGCAGCCTTGTTTAGAATGTGCTATTTTCAAGCGGATTTCACACGTTTCACAGAAACAGACCAATAGGGCATCCACACCTAAACCCAAGTATTATTTTATGCTGGTGTTTGTATGTGAATGTGTTTGTTTTGATTTGTGGATGTTTTTTTTGTTTTTTTTGTTTTTTTAATCTGTGTAACATGCATAAGCTCATTAAAGCATGAAATTGTTTCTGTTTAGAAATGGTCCATTCACAGATATACAAGAGGTCAATACACAATTATTTACTTTTTGTTACATTGCAGAGTTTGCACTTTTCTGTTATTGTTGTAACAAGAATAGATAACTGTGTAGCTTTTGGGGAATTTCTATTAGAATGTGCTATATTTGCACCAGAGTTTAACGGCCCCATTGCCTTAGGACTCAAAGAGTTCCAAGACCTTTAAGATACTGCTGATTTAATTAAAGGGAATACCTAAACAGAACTCTATGCTTCAGCCCATAAAAACAGTACAAATCATTCCTGTAGTTAAACACAGTACTCGCCTTGTCATCTATGACTGATTACCCTAAATGCCTTGGAAACCTATTTGTTAGCCTAAATTGAAATTAGCCGATCCATTTCACTAGAAAATGTACCGATATAAAATTTGACAGCTCGATAATGCACATACTGTACCACATGCATGACTTTTTTTTCTGAAAGACACTGCAGTGGCGCAATACTGCCACCCAGTGGAAGAAAATGGCCACTTTAAAATTTCAGTTCAAGATAATGCAGGAGTACACTGTAAACCTCAGTCATTCTTAATACATGTAATCAAGTTACATTAACATAAAAAATCATAACACTCATTCATTTTTAGTCAGTTGAACATTCAAATTTACTTTATTTGTTCAAACGTAAAATGGTTTAGGTAGAATCAGGGGATGAGATTCCCATCAGCCCTTGTTTGTTGTTTATTGTGTTGTTGGTGTATGTGCGGTTGCACAAGTGTGTTGTGTCTGCTTGTCTCTTTTGCCCTCCGTCTGCTTCCTTACATGTGTTCTCCTTGTGTTCAGTGGTCAGTCTTTGAATGTGAGCTCCGTCCCTTCTCCCTCTGCCTGGTTCCAGCACATGTAAATGCTGCCATTAGCACATAAGCAGAAGTTCTGCACTGGCAGCTAATAAAATTGCTTGTTGATTACACCTTCTGTTGCCTCAGCTAACTTTTTTATTGTTTAAATGAAATAAAATTGTTCAAACTAACTTGACTGTTAAAAAGTAAATCTAACGCTAATGGATTAAGTTAAATGAATATACATGCTATGAGTTTAGGCAGCCCCAGAGAAAGCTATAAACAAACTACCTATATTTCAAGATCGAGACTACAACTTGGCATCATTTATTTTATCCCAGCCTTCAACTGTAACCCAAAACGTGAAACATTTTATCACGAAACCCCTAAAATTAAAGTGTGGCAGTTTTCAAATGAGACTGAATAGAAACACTCTGATGTCAAATCTCATGGTGCTTCCCCCCCCATTATGTGTTTTATTATAACAATTCCCAAGCTGCTTTTAACCGGCTAAATAACATTGTGAAAACACAGTTTGGTCCGAATGGGATTAATTTACCAGTATCCCGCAAACCTCAAGAACAGAGGGCCTCCACGAAGCAAAGGTTCGCCTTTACTGGTGCTTCCCTCCATATAAGAGCTGGATAAAATGCTGCTGAAAAGCTGTTTAATTACGTGAAGCAAGCTGCCAGGCCGCATAAAATCCAAGTCACCACTAAAACCTCTCATGGTCTTGAAGAGACCAATAAATTGCAGGATACTATGTGAACCAGTCTTACAATCTTTCAGAGACCTACATGAGACATAATAGTGGAAATAAATCCACCACTACAGTAACATAAACCACCCGTCAGCATGCTTGAAGCATGACCAACATCTGCATCGGAGCGAGTCACTTCTCTACTTTTAAAGGTTTGCTTAACCCTCCAGAGTGAGGTTACCCAGCAGACTGGGTATTTAACATGAGGGAAATAAAGACCTGCTGGTTTCAATTAAGAGGCATCCCATTACATCATCCAGCTCTCCCTCATTATCAGTTCTATCTCATTCTGCAATGTCAGTATATTTATGAATCACATATAAAGAAAGGCATGATTTACTTCAACAGACCAATAAAATACAACAGTCTGGTAACATGAAGAGAAAAAACACTTATTAGAAATAACACATCAGCCATGAGACACAAAGTGACAGTGAAGGCTAATGCAGCATTGAAAGAAATACTGTCTTCCATCTAGCACATACATATGTGGAATGCAGCCTAATAGAAACATGTTATATTTGTCTGCATTTCCATTAGAAAAAGTCTATCAGTGACATATGCCTCCCGGACCCCCGCCATGACTTCAAAAGCAAAAGTTGAGATAAGAATAATATAAAGAAAACAGAGATCCATGCCCTACATCCACTGTGTGCGCATGTACAAACGTTTTCACCAAAACTGGACGTACAGATCTAGATATATCTAAATAGACTTTCATGCAGCCGCCCTTGTTATACATCCCATTTGTCCATATGGAGGTAAAAAGGCAAAGTGTCTGGTTTCTCCTGAATTAGAATCTACAGAATAGCTCTCACCCAGTGAACAGGGAGACTCTCACCCAGAGTCAACATTTTGCAATTTAAAGCATGCACTGGATCCTGATCTAACCCTACCCCTAATCCTGAACCCTTGAGAAAAACAAAATCGAGTTTTTGCTCTTCAAAGAACAATATACTGTACCCTGCACTGTACTGTATCACACCATGGTGCTAGACCCGTCCTTTTTTTTTTTTTTTTTTTGTGCTGTTCGTTTTTGTTTGTACCAACCTGTAACTTAAGAGAATCAGCCCTGACAATATATGAATACATCAGATGCTAATGGTGACAGTGGTATTGTGGGCTTGTTCTTCTGACATCATATTCCCTTTTACATAAAGGCCCTGCTAGATGATGCCATCTCATTAAAAATAACCCTGGGGGTTACAACAATAATTTAAAACTTTACTGGCAAGCTCTATATTTAGTTTTGTTTAAACTTTATGCAGTCTGTCTAATTTGCAGGGTTTTTTTTTAAATTGTATTTAATCAAATATTCACATATAAAATGTGTGTTAATTTTGGAGTATAGCCAAGCTATTTTAATACAGAACAGATGAACAGTTTCTTCATCCTAGACATTTAGTTTCTTTTGCCAAAATAGTTATTTATTTATTTATTTTTTATCATACTCTAATTGTTAGCATATTTAGCTTCTGTAAATGAGATTAATATCAGTACAGTATCCTGATATTAAGCTATAGATCAATGCGTGCTGTACCGTGTGCTAGATGACCGCGACTGGATTTATGCATCACGAGCCAAAAGCGAGGGCGCCAACGAAAGTCAAGGGCATCTACCACACGGTAGAGCCCGCATCGAGAGGGCTCTATCGCTATTAGAAAATGATTTATTTCTTTATTTTCCCTTTAAAAAAACCTTTAAAACCTATATTTAAAATGATATTTTGCCGTGTAACCTTCCGCTGAGGAAAATAGTCCTAATATCGTTAGACTATAAAAACCAATACACGCAGAGAAAACGTTATTATTATTATTATTATTATTATTATTATTATTATTATTATTATTATTATTATTATTTTTATTATCATACTAATATATTTATGTATTGGGTTCTTAGTATTTCTTAATATAATTTATCTGGACATCAATTGTTAAATAGTCCGTGTATTATGGTGTCAGCGTCGAAACTTGTTGTTGGAGGCGGGGCGTCATTCAAGCAGGCAGGGAGTGGATTGGCTGGTGCGGAAGAACTGAAACAGGGTTGGGAGTTTGACTGGCTGGTTTTGAGGGAGGGTGTTGTTTGGATCCAGCTGATGACATAATTGTGGACCAATCCAGTAGCTGCTAATTGAGCCTTCCTTACGGTGTCCTGCAGACATGATTTTGCTTGTCACTAGACCAGCGTCAGAAAGTATGTTTAAATAGTTTGTTATGTTATCAGATTAGTTGTAGATTATAGTGGTAAGGAAAAAAGCCGGTATTCATGGGCGGATTGATTTAAAATTTAATTCGCAGTTAAGCACGCCAACGTTCCAGCGGGCATCTATGCAATAGGAAGGCTGCTAGTTCTGGAAGCTGATTGGTTGTTTGCACTCAATCATTTTCTAATATTGTTTACTGCAGAGAATTAACATAATGTAAACTAATGAGTATAGACGAAATGACAGTTATTTAGAAACTCTATTTGAAAACTCTTGGAGAAGCCTAATGCATTGTGAGTGTGTTAATTTGAACATTGCATTATAAATTGACCAAATTGATATTGCATTGATATTAAATAGGTCAGTACTTTCCATAATTTAATCACAAACAATAATGCATTACTGTATATAATTGAGTTGTCTCGTCACCCCCCCAAAAAAAAACAGTTTAACAGTATACTGTATTACACTATATATCCATTGATCCACACAGCTTTTGTATTTCTTTAACCAAAACAAACAAGTAGTGTTCCCTTCCTGTAGATGGCGCTGTTACCCTGAAGTAATATGTGATACAGGAATTCCTATGGATTTCACGACAACAGGAACAAAAAGGTGGAGCAGATATGAAATACCATAGTTTCAGTAAAAAAAAAAAAAAAAAATGCATGTATTTTTTATAACATTAACATGCATTGACTTTTGATTCTGTTCCCTACTGATCTGAAGATGACAGTTCAATAATAAAAAAAGCATACTGGCTTTAATAATAGTCTGTAAAACACAGCTGCAGCCTGCAACATAGTTAAATGATCTGTGCACCCTCTACTGGGGCAAGCATGATAATACCAACTGATTTTATAGTGAAGTTCACTGCAGTAGACCCTCACTAACCTTACAGTATACTTTGTACCACTCTGTCATAATGAAATACTTGCAGATAACAGATTTAGGAACTCAGTTTCCACAAAGGTGAATCTAAATAGCAACACAGTGACCTGCACGTGTATTGTATAGTGAGTGTCTGTCATCGTTTGAAATGAGCTTGGCTAAGAAAGCAAGGCTAGACTAGAGCAGGCATGCTTGTTATGGTACAGGTTTGCAAGAGTCTACTCTACCATATCTGTGTAAACCAAACCAAAACAGACAAAACTGTGCAATAATATATATTTAAAAAAAAAAAAGTTATGTAGTGAAGTATTCATTTTTTAAATCTTTCTAGTTTTGACTTAATTACTTCGCCCAAACCTCGCACTAGTCTAGTGTCTGCCTATTGTCTTTATTTCTGCAGCACTTACTCAGAAATAATGTAGTTTTGAATCTTTTCCTTCTTAAAGTGCCTCTACGTTTTAACAAAAGAAAACAACCTGTTAAACCACAGAGCAGGAACTGGCTTATTTTATTTCCAATTTAAGCTCTTTGATGGATAGAGTGTCAAGACAGAAACTTCACACAGCATTGCAAATTTATCGCTAAATGACAAGTGATAAAATGCTAAAATGAAGAGCAATCACATAAAACTCTTGGGTCGTAACTAACTACTCTCTTCTCTTATGTATCTTTCATAATCTGCCACCTGAACCCACTTACAAGCTATAACCAGAATCTAATTGTTCCAGAGTGGGCTTTAAATTAATTAGCGGCTGGTAGCACCGGCACAAATATAACCCATCCATAAATCAATCCCTTGTGGCATCATTACAGCAAGGTGGGGGGGCTATTCTTTGGGGACTCCCCCCCCCCCATTCACTTTATGCTGTATGTTTCTGATGAAGGGTGCAGGTGTGAAATGGATGCAGAATGACGCCACTCTTTGCCATGTGTAAATCCACAGTTAGAAACAGGTTCAAGCAGAGCCTATACATACAGACATAAAAGACAATATCATATCAGCTTTGATGTTCATAAATAAATCATGTTAGTATTTTCATTGTGTTCAGCTGTCTCTCCAAAATACAAAAAAGCAGGATTTATGTCTTTTACACTAGGGATCAAGATTCAAACCCATGCAGAATCTAATTGACAGGAATCATAAAAATCTAACAGTGCCGTGCAATGGCACAGTAAGCTAAATTAAGGTCCTGAAATAAAGCAGGAATGTAAAAAGGATCTTTAAACATTTCAGGATCTGCAGTTAAACTTGTTCCGGTACAGTGCTACCTTTTTATTTTTACCATTTAATAATTTTCTATTCAATAATTCTTGGTTTATCAGTTAGGGTATATTGACTTTATGGCATGATTTGTTTACTTTATTTTATAAGGCACCTTATATAAATTACTGATCTTAATATTCAATTTTTGATGTGGAACTCAGATCGCAAAATCACAAGGGAGTAGCGTGTATATACCTGAACTCAAACATTTTCCTCTTTCACTCTCATCTCTCTGTCTCTAAAAAGTTTGATCTACATAGTACACTAAATCAAAATTGGCTTATTGTTATGTGTACATTATGCAGTCCCACAGATGAAGCATAATGCAAACCTCGTACTACAGTGCAACCAAAAAATACTGGAAAAAACTACAGATAATGAAATGACGAAAGAGTTTAAAAATAAAAGCACCTGGAGCCTCCTTTGCAGGTGCTGCCAGCAGAATCACTAATGAGCTACAGAGATGCTCCATGGGGTTGGCCGTCAGGAAATGACACGCTCTGAATCCACATGAGTGTGCCGTGGGATATGTCAGCTTTAAATGTTCTGTCCAGATAAGTATATTCATTATATCTGGGCACCTGAGACCTTCTGACTTTAACATTGAGGAATGTCAAAGATCCCTGGAGCAGATACTGCTACATAAATACATAGGACAAGCACTTATTGGACAGTAAATACAGAGTTGTATAACTATATTATTTTATTCTGAATTGCTTCTAATTAAAAAAAAGACCTTACTGTCATACAATAGATTTTAAATAGTAAGCATTCACTCTAAATATATCTTAAATAACCTATTTTTCATCAGTGTAAATCTGTCCTCATTTGTACTTTAGTCATTATTTTTTTTCAATATTTTTTAAATGAAAACTGTAACACATAAAGCCATCAGTCTGTAAAATAATCCTGCTTATAATTGAGACTGCCAGTGGCTATATTCACACTGTTGTGAAGCATTAAATGGGAAATTAATGGACAAAGAGCCAGTTTAAAAAGTGGTTCATAGGCCACAAGTGCTCATTTTTCAAACATGGAATCAAGTATCCTGCAAGAGTTCCTTCAAACCTCAAAATTCACACATTACACCCCCCCCCCCCCCCCCAAAAATCCTTTGTGAATTTTAGTGAAACAGCTAAGATTTTAGTCAGAAATGCCAAGCTAATGAAGAGGAGCTGTGGATCCATAACTGAATTTGCACCATTCCTGTGTCTGTCTAGACAACAAACTAGGCTATTTGTTAAAAGCTAAATGCAAAAGGGCCCTTTGTTCAACTGACTGTATTTTGTTGTTTTTTTTCCTTTTAGAATCTGAATTTCTGCCTCAATGAAACCCACGTAGCAAAAGGTAAGTTGTCACAGGGATTTTATTTAATTATTATTTCTGTTTTGAAACAAAAAAAGCATAATAAAAGGCATACAAATATTGAAATGATCAATTTCCACCATTGCCACAGAGCTGCTTTTTACTCTCACAATGTTTCTGTTTTTCATGTTTCTGTCCATTACACTGTCACTCCAACTCCAAGAGTGTTATTATTACATCAAATAATTAGTATGAGAGAGTTTGATACAGGACCATCCAGCACAATTCAGCAACAAAAAAAAAACCCAAAGCTGGGTTCACCTCATTTTTTACTAAATCCCATTGCTTACTTTTGATCTGGTTAAATGCAGCTGAATCAAGTCCAGCTAGCAGGGTATATTCATCTGAAAATATATGTCTGAGCAAACGTAAGGACACATATTTCAAAGTGAGGTGAACCGCTGTGTCTAATCCGTTTTTAGTGTCTGGGTGTTGCTCCCACTAAGTCACGCTGCCAGCACTTTTACAATTATCTCTCATGAGCAGCATTATTTGTTATTTTATTAGCTGTCATTTAAAAAGATACCATTAGCTTCCTAAGCAGAGCCCAGAGAGTTTCTGAACTCCAGTCACCTCTGTGTGGAATCCAGGAGAGATTATGAGACACCACAATGAAGGCTTGCTTCAGCTCCCCTCCTGGCTGACACAGATAACTCATGCTAAATCCTTCTCTCTGGATGGTAATTAGCATAGCTGGAAAACGGTAATGAGACAGAGGAGCGACTCTGCGGTATCATTCATTCTCAGAAAGCATGACTTCCTCACAGATACCACACAGCAGTGATACAGTGATGAAAGAGCAGGAGACAGAAAGAATGCCTGGACATTCCAAACCAACATGTTACTGCTGACTTAGTACAGTCAGGTACAATACAAGCTGTTCATCATTGTCCTCCTGTTACAAGTCTTGAACATTTTTTTTTTTTTCTGAAGAACCATCGCTGTGCAGCATGATTTGAAGTGTAGAGGCCCCATATACTGCACTTTATGTTTTAAAAAAGGATATAAACCTGCAGAGAAAACGAGGGATGTATGTATTTCCTGTTAAATGTTATCCATAAAACAAAACACAGTGTGTAAAAAGGCCACCCCTATTGCTTGCATTTATTTTTTGCTTCCTGAGCAATAACACAGCTTGTAAATACCACTCATTACCTTCTGTGCTGTTGCTGGTAGTATCAGGGCATTTCATACCTGTTTAGCAGGCCCCTTTGAACTTGAGAGCTTGCTTTCAGCTGTCTGGGTAATGTAAACAAGTGGCATGCTCTTGAAGTCTGATATCTGATAGAGTGCAGGAAATGATAGAGTAGTGTATTAAATAGAAACCAATGACTGATTTCAGCTTTGTATTGTGTACTCTGCATCATTTGGCAGTATGGTTATTCTAGGCATCTTGTGGGAATAGGAGTTGCGTTTGATCCTTGCGGGTATTGTCTCAGCCAAGATTTTAAAAAGTAAAATGCATTCATTAGTATTCCTACAGTACAAGATGCAGCTATCTATCTCTGCTCCCTTATGAGCAGCAAGTGCAGGGAATTAAACCGAATCCGAACAGAAGAGTGTGTTTTCAACCGCTCTAGTTTTGCTGCACTTTGGAGTAACATTGGAGTTACTCTGGTAAAATATAAAAAGGTCAATTATGTAAAAACAAAGTAATTGAACAGTATAGGCTAGGTAAACTATATAATAGTACACTTCTACTGTAGCCTGAATGACAGTCCAGAATGTTGCCTATATTAAGAATGTCTTTATTCGGATTTGAAGAAAAATCCCATCAGTGTTATTAGTGATATTGGAATCCACTTCATCAAATCACTTTGCTTACCGCACACAACATTTTGACATTCTCCACTAAAGGACAATCTTAGCATCATGATTTATCCAACCCTCGGACAGGACAGAACATCATTTGTATTGAATAGATGTAATCTGACATTGTTGTTGTTAACAAAGGGAATAAATAAGAGCAGTTCCTTCTCACTCCCACCCTTCACAACAAACACAGCTTTGTGGTAAATGCTAGACAGGCTGACAGTGATACTGCAGTAAATTCACGCCCACACCCCCCCCCCCCTCACTCAAATGAGTGAACCTGGTGAAACTCAAAATATTCCTTTAAAGCCTGTCTGTGTGCCTCCTAAAACACAGCAACACTGAAAAGAGAGAACTTAAAATACACATCAAGTACCATTGTTCCTTCACTTTTGCTTCGTGCAACTTCCCGCTGCAACCGCGCCGCTGCCAGCTTCTCCCTGAAAAAAAAAAAAAAGAAAAAAGTGAACATTAATCGGTGATCATCTGTCAGCGGGACCCAGCAGAAGAGATAAGACGTGAGCATGCTACAGATTTGCTCTGACAAAGAACCTCATCTGTGCACAAAACAGCCTTGAGAAGAAAGCAGCGCATAAACCAAAAGCATTTACTGTACTTGTACATTTACTGTGAATTTATCAGACATGCACGTTCCTTGGCTCTATTCACAAAGCTCAAGGGTGTTTGCCTCTCCCCAATGTGCACTTGCAGATGATTAGGCTGATAGATCTATTATCAGTCAGCTGGTGGGTTATTAGGGGTCTTTTTACAATTTTACAAAGTCAGTGCTGGCTGTGGATCAGGAAGTAAATGATAGTTACCAGAGAAAATCAAATGATAAAAAGAAAATAACATTTTAAGTTTCATTTACTCTTTGCAAATGTATTCTGAAGATCACAGTTCATTGCACACACAAAGCCAACAATAGATACGCTAATCCTCTGTAAACACATTCATACAGGTTCAAACATGAATTACAACAGACCTGTGAAGTCACACACTGGGACAATGCCACACACTTTTGAAGGTGTATCCTAAATTGAAATTAACATTGCACTGTGTTATTTCTATCCCGCAGTTAGGAAGGTCAGCCTCACATGGAGTCCAACAGAAAGGTTAGCAATCTCACTGTGGTTTATTTAAGATCTGGGTGGGTTCCCATGTTATGACCTCAGAATCCTCATTACAGCACTGCATCAAATTCAGTCTAATGGCAGAGTTATTGTGGGTCTTTGATACTACAAGGAGAAAATGCTAAGGAAGATAAGTGGGCCACTGTAGCTAAATAACAGAAAAGTATGGCGAATGGCTCGTTACAAACAGGAGAGAATTTGCAGGGCAAACAGATTAGCTATAGCTCACCATTCTAGAACAACAACTGGCATTCTGAGAATTATCTGCACTCCACCACTTAGCTGTGTTAGTGATAAGAAGGTGACAGCATAGTGCATGTAAAGCAATGCATTGCTAATCACAGTTATTAGTAAGTGGGGTTGTGTCACTGTGGCTTTATACCGTCATTTCAGCAAATATCTCCAGCTGTAGCATGAACTTGATTCTTCACAAGCGATCTTCTGAATTTATATTTCAACCTAACAGTTTTTTTACTTGGCAAAGCCCCAGGCTAATAAAGCACCACAAACGAGTCCTCCAGTGCTTTAAACTGATCAAAATGATACATCGTTATACAGTGGAATATGTCTATTAAGACCACCACAGTAACTGTGGAAAAAAAAAGTATTACATAAGGTGGTCCTAATTGAGAGGTTTATCTTAAAGGTAGGCTTGGTGGTCCAGTGGTTAAAGAAAGAGGCTACATAGTTCCCAGTTCTAATCCAAACTCAGCCACTGACTCACTGTGTGTGACCCTAAGCAAGTCCTGTTGTTAGTGACTGTGCAGCAGCAGTTGTTGACACATAGTTTACCCTCTAGTCGCTTTGGATAAAAGTGTCTGCTGAAATTAATAATCTCTTAGTTTAAAGGGACTGAAATACATCTCTTTTTATGAGTTGTTTTTTAAATATCCTTATTAAAAAAAAAAAAGTTCTCTGATGTGCAACACTTTCAACAAGATTGAATGACAGCGGTATGTGTTGCAGTACATTCCTGTGAGCAGTAACAAATAGCCATAAAGCAAAAGTAAAGTAGTGCACAACAGTGATGTGCTGCAGAGAGTTACACTAACCCATGCAGAGGAAGAGGAGCCTCAGCAGCAGATCATGCTCCAGCTGGAATTTAGCCCACTTCAGTAATCTTCCAATGACTTGACTTTTTAATTGCAGAACAACAGCCTGGAGGTATTGGATGGGTGGTAAAGGCTCAGCAGCAGCAGCTTATTGGTTTCCTTAGATAAACATTTATCTGGAATTAAACCTTAACATGTACAGTACGAGTCTAACCAATTACAGGCTGATTTCAATGCTTTATGGTTACTGGTACAGGGACTTTGGAAGCTGAAAATCTGTACCATTATCTATCTCTCTGCTGTATACTATGTACCATTTTGGGCCATATTTTGAAGTGCAATGGCATGCTGTAGGCAGCGTTTCAGAGAGTAATGAAATCATTAAAGAAAAGACAAGAAGCTGATGTTATTCAGAGAGAAAAAATAATTTATTGATTAAACCAGAAACTTTTTTTAATTTTTTTTTTTTTATTATTCCTGCACTGAATGCTGCTGTTTTGCTGAATTGCTGTGCAACTCTGCTTAAAATACAGTGAAAAGCATCTGTCTCTGATATAAATCAATTCTACATTCTTTTTCACTTTCTCCTCCTGAGAGACAAATCTTTTGATCGCTGTGGCCCTGCACGCAATGACAGGGCTGTGTGATTCATTCTAATTAATGTCAGCCAGTGGCAGTGCCCACTTCTAATTATGAGCCAGCTGTATGAGAGAGATGAATCTTCAATAAGGTTCCATGACTTCCAGTCCATTCAATAGTAACCACAAACTCTTCTTACAGACAGGACCCCCACCCCCACCTCCACCACACATCTCCATGTCCTGGACTACAATAGCAGCCTAATTGGTACAGTTCAGAATTTAAATTACTTCAATCAGAATCGAGACACAAGAACTCTGAATGGTGAAGCTAAAACATAGGCAATGCACAAAGCAAAATTATTGCACAGATTTATTTTGAGAGCACTGTGTTTGATTGTTTACTTTTTTTTTTTTACTATAAATGCCAATTCATTATGATACATACAACCTAGCATGTCAAGAATAATATATCACCAGGTTCTCCCAAACACAGACATCAATATATTCATATAATCACTGCTCATCTCAAAGCTTCTTTCACCAGCTGTTGGGGAAACAATAGTCCCCTATGGCTTTGTGGGGGACAAAAATCCAGCATTTATCACAAGCGGTAACATCTTGATCTTGATTACAGAAGGTCTTGCAAACAGGGTCCAGATGCTGAGACTGGGTGGGAGTAGACCTGAGGCTGTGCACATCGATTAATTCTGCCCAGTAGCATTCAAAATGACCTTCTAATAGCATACAAGCAGACTGTTCTCTCTTTCTCTTACCGTAAAGGACAGATAGAGAGGGATGTTGCGAGAAGAGGCAGCCAATGCCCATTGAACATTTTGACAAATTAGATGATTAACTGGGAAACATCAGCCTAGAGCCCCAAGCTTCTCTAAAGATTTAAGAAGGGAAGGGGGGAGGGACATGGCAATTGTTTGTCAAACACACGTCCCAGGAGGTTACCCCCATAGAAGTACTGCCCCAAGAGCTAGCAACAGCAGTGCCACTTACTGCACAGAATCAAGTAGTGGCCAGACCACGGGCATGGATTAGTGTCGAGATGACAGATAGCCTGTTGGTGTTATTGTTCAGAAAACCACAAAGGCTAGAATTGGACACCTGAATCTTTAAGTCTTTTGGAAGTTAAGAATTAGGCAAATGTCACTAGTATGTTAATATTCTCCTTAATAAAACATTGTATTAATTTAACTCTTTAGGGAAAGACAGAACAGTGGTTTATTACTTTGAAAGTTAAATGTGCAAAAACAATCCATACCCAATGGATGGGACATTTTGAGTAGTCAAAAAAAAAAAACATTAAACACCTTAAAACCTGGCCTTTACCTCTCCTTCATTGAATTGTTTTGCATAATACTTTCAAATAACTATTTTATGTTAGTTCGGGATAGCTCCATTCCAAAAATAATAGTTCCAGTACACAACTTCCTTGGTGTTTCTGGTGTTGAGTGAGAAGTCACATTGAACCACTGCTAGATTGAAACATGCTGTGTCCAAATCTCAAACACAGTTGCTCTCCAGGTAATATTCCAGGTGTTGTAGTTAGCAGGGCTATATTGATTGTAGTAGATGGATCCAAGACTAATTGAACATGTTGTATAGTTTTTACAGTATCTCAAATACAAATGTGGCTGTGTTGACATTGTTAATCTACTTGATTATATAAAGTGCCCAGGTCCTAGGTCCACTAGCTGTTGTTGCTTTGACTGTGTTACAGTATATAGTGCAGTCCCTTAGGTGATGAAGCATTCTGTAATTTACCTCTCCTCTGCATCACACAGGGTGCATCACTGGCACTCATGTCCTTCTAACCAACCTGTGCTTGGAAGTGATGTATTGTTTACCCTCCATCTGTCTAGGTGACCAATTAACTTCCTCTTATTTTCACAGAGAAAGACACAACTGACAGAACTACTGTACTGTAACCACATACCCCTGACTGCAACTGACCCATCGATCTGTAATACATTATCTAAAAGGGATAATTGCTTCACATAATGTTTTTCAAAAGCATACTGTATACATAAGACAGTTGAAAAAGATCAACAACATATAGTTTTCAACTGCAAGAAGGGTGATTCATTCAGTTTGTATCTGTTTGTTTCTTGATGACAATGGTCTCTTCATGAGAAATCAGTTGAAAATAACTGAAAATGCTATCTAATTCCATTTTGACAACAAAGGTCAAGTGTTAAACATTGCTTGTAAATCCAAATGCCCAGTATACAGATATATGCAGATTAGTTGTGCCACAGGTGTAGCCAGAAGTAATTATTAAATAATAAACGATCATCTGCAGAGACAGAATGTCACATCTCCATAGTATAATCCATTCGCAGGGCTGTTCACTTCTGGATCACTAAACTTTTCTTTAGGCAGTTTATTTATTTTCAGACTTGAATTCTGCACAGCAGCCACCATGCGAAAGCTGCGCTCAACAAATACATTAAGGAAATCAGAATAAATCAAGATTGACAAGTTCTCTTTCTCCTGCTGTTTGCACTGAGCTGAAATAAATGGCTCTGCAATTAATGGCAAACCTAGAGATTTGCCAAGAGAAAAAAAAAAAAAACACTGTAAACACACCGCTGGCCAGCTGCCACCTTCTCAATCTGTTTTTTTTTTTTTTTTTTTTTTTTTATGTATTTAACGGCACCACATTCCTCAGTAACACACATCAGCACATTTTAATGGTTAATACATCTTATAAATCAATACAGGAGCTAAGAATGGTAAGATTGTTAAATGTTCACAAAAGTATTTCCTCCATGTAGTTTCAGAAAACATTACCCTCAGTCTTTCTTACTGCCAGGGTGCAAGTCTTCCTATAATTGTACAATATTAAGGCATGTAAAAGCATTTTTTTTTTTTTCTTAACATTTGAACAAGAGGCACTTGCCTGCTGGAAATGCATGCAGAAACAAGACTCATTTAATAGGGATCACAAGTTCAGTCCTGAAATGTAGCCTTTATGACTAACCTGAACTAACTTGTCTAACGGTGGCAGTTGAAACTGCAACTATAAGCTGGATAACACTGCAAAGGACAGTTTAAATCTATACATGACATGTGAGCTGCCGTTAGCTAGGAAAGAGTCCCAGGTTTAAAACGTACACATCTAATCTTCTTGCGACCCACCAAAACACCTTGATTTCTACTGTGCTCAATGATACTGCACTGACTAGTCCTTTACTATAGCACCAAGCACCACATTTTCCTTTAAAATGTTAACAGAACAAACTATGAAAATATGGAATGGGCACTTACTGTAGTAGGCCTTACTCTATGACAGTATAATACCCAAACACACCAAGTTGTGGACCTAGACCAAAGAAACAAGTGCTCCAGCAGGGGTTCCCATATAAATATAAAAACTGTGCTCTATACAGGACAGATATTCTGTTCATCAACTCATAAAACACATTGTAATACTACTGCAATGCATTGTTTAGGGTTGTATTCCATTTAATCAAACAGAGACCCTCTTTATATACTAAAGAGAGAGCAGTTGGGAGAGGGTGCAGCCTTGTCCATCTTATACCTCCCCCTCACACAAGTACAGTACTTAGTCTGACAGTAGCTTGCATATTGGTTCAGTTGAATTTATCATAGTCAACAATAGGCTTTCTAGCATTGACAGAACCAGCTTCTGATCTGCACTGTAAGAGCTGTCATTTAATGCTGTTAGGTTGATCATTATACACACAACTAAACAGAACAAGCGAAAACTGAAAATTAATTATTTTATTTAAAAATGTAGTCAGCTTGCAGATAAGCTTCCAATCACTGCAAATGGATGGATATACACATCTGGCATGCTTAAATTGAATCACCATTCCTAATAGCAGATAGAAACGGTTAGGCTGAGCCATTCTGATATTATCTGATAGTTTGATCACACGCATAAGATGGTCTTATATTTTATGCCTTTGGTAGATTACATAACATCCAGCTTTAGAGTTAACGTCGAGCTCTTAGTAGCGTTTTTGAGCAGAGCAAAATACCAAATACCTTTCCAGACAGCCTTTCACAGCAAGGTTGTCTGGAAGCTTTGGAAAGTCAACACAAGTATGAAGCGCTGATAAACTGTCATACTCAGGATCGCTTGGTTTTTAAAAGCAGTCTGGCCACAAATGGTGAAAGCATGGGTGCAAAATGATCCAAAAGCTAAAGTAAGCTAAACTGTATTTGTAAATAAACTATCTACAACAGCCATGCCAGCCAGATGAGGTATTGTATTTGTTATCTGCAGATCATGCTAAAAAAAAACTATACTGCTTTGTTTTCTTTGTATAACATTGAATCAGAGCAACAAAACCGTACCCTTATTTTAAATCAAAAAACAGTTGCATACTGTACATGTCAGTACAGAAGGTGACTTGTTACGTTCTATTTCATTACACCTGACCACCAACAAATAAAATTTAATTAAAAAATAATGATTGTTTTGAACACCAGTGTGGGAAGCGAGTAGGTATAAAGGAAAGATGCTGCGGCAGCATTTATGTATTTTTTTTTCTGTTCAGGACAGTAGCTATGGAAACTATGTTCTGGGGCCAATTGGCTGTTTTCCAAGTATAGCACATAAAATGAAACTGCTACTTCCACTCTTTGTGTGCTGCTGTCTTGAACACCAGTCTGGAAACCTGTATTTTCCAGGAATACTGTTGTATCACTATTGTTCTCATCTGAGACAGCTCTATTATAAAAATTATTGTGTCTTACAAAGAGAAGTATTACAGCTTCTGTGGTGTTAGCTAGCCACATAAGTATGCAGTTGCATCCTCCTCACAGTTTAATGCAGCAGTCTTTTGAAGAACAGCCACTCCTGGGAATCTCACCAACACCATATACTCATTTTAACAATGCAAGGCCGATATAGCCTACTTTCTTGATCGCTCTCTAATGATGTTCTGGGTTTTTTTTTCGACTTGTTATTGATCTAAATAGGACAGAAACCCCATGTGGGCTAATGAAATGTGGATCGCAGACTAGTATAATTTTTCTATGCCCACGCTGGAGTACAATACCAGTTTGTGTTGATAAAATAAAATATAAAGGCACATTGACATGTCAAAATACTTACTGTATTACTGTGATTGAAGTCCTAGAACTTCTGTAAATGCCTGGGTTATCATTTCTTAAACAAGAGATTATGGTTTTTAAAAAATAGGATTACAAATTTTTTTAATAAATAAATAAATAAATAAATAAATAGGATCCTAATGGAAATCTGTCATGGTTCCTTGTTTGCAGACCAGACTATAAAATGACAGCTTACACATACTTATAAATACAAATTCTGTAGTATGTAAAGCACACGCAAAGCTATTGTCTTCAGAAACCAGAGTCACAGTTTTTTGTTTTCATTTTCCCGGGCTTACCAACTCTGGCTCATGTGCAGAGGTTTGAGTTGCATGTTTTGAAAGTCTTGTATAAATCATGGGCTGCTGTGCACGCAAACCATGGAATGAAATGGCTGAAAACCAGGGAGATGCATGTCACTTAAAGTTGGGGATCATCTGAAACAGGTGGACCACATTGACATCCATCATCTCAGACTTGTGTTCAAGAGCCAGCGTAGCAGTACCTCTAAGTCTTATTGTAATTGTTACAGCTATTTAAAGCCATCTCAAGGAAGTGCTTTCTTGTCTAGCAATCTCAAGTAATAAACTTTCTCACCACAAAACATCTCCAGAAACATTTTTTATAAGATAACCAGGTCTGAATCTAAAGCTGAGCAGCAACTTTTCAAACTTGGCAGACAGCAGACTAATTTAAGATTGTCCAAGATAATCAGGACTGTGTATGTTATCTTACGCTGTTCTATCTGACAGTATCTCAATTTACCCACACAATTTAAATAACTGTATAATATTGGTGAAAGATTGCACAAAATACAGAGACGGTCAATATATTAAATAATATTAGTATTAAGCCCTTCTGACTCCTGACTTCCAGTGTATGTTAAATTAATCATTAAAAAATAACCATTCATTTGCTGTTCAGTTTTAGCTGTTGTTCTTCACAAGTCTGTTCCAGTTATTTAGTTTCATCTGTAATTGTAGTGTACTCATTTGCACTCACTGTCTCTTCAGTGAACCCACTTAAAGAAAGAGCTTAATCTCAAGAGGGCTTTCCTGTAAATACACTTTGAAATAAATAAGTACAGCAACTGCAATCAGGAGTTAACAAGCAAGAACTGAATTCTATCACCATGACCCCCCCCCCCCCCTCCCCCAGGCTTTCCATATAGTGTGTATGTTTATATCATTACAGTCATTCATAGTGCTCAATAGTAAATACCAGTCTTTATATGAATATCGTGGACCACCATTCAACCAGGCTACAGTATCTATTAGTATCTCAAAGCAGAACTCCTACTGGAGAGCCCTTTGTAAGCCATTTTATTGCGGGTGAAAGTTAAAGACACAGTTTGTGGTTAATGAGCCACCTAGCCATTTGAAGAATGTTTTTTGGGTTTTTTTTTTTCACTCATAAAATGGTATTTTGAAAGTACTGAAAGATTTGATTCATTCGGAATCGTAGCAACCTAGAATGAGACAGTGGTGGAATGTTCCATGTGTACACAGAGTTCCTCTTTTACACAGAATGCTGTTTAGGCAAAACTTCAGTGGCTTACACATGCGTTTGAAGGCTTTGGGGTTTAATAATATTTGATCTTTGAACATACCAATTTACATAACTAAATATTAGCCTTAGCAAAACATACTATAAATATCTTTTGAACCCCCCATGATTTTATTCCTTAATTACACATGTTTTTTAACTGTTTCCACATGTTTGACATCAAAATACACTGAAAGTGCAAAAAGAATACAGTAACATTTTAGACTTGAAAGAACCCTTTAGTTTTTGGTGAACAGGCAGGTCTGGCAGGGAACAGGATCCAGTTCCAGCACAATCTTTTTTTTTTTTTTTTTTTTAAATATCATGTTTATTTTGAAAAGCAAACATAAGATAACTGTTTTGTTGTTTTAAAGAAAGGTGTGAAAGATTGAGCACAAAAGATTGGAGCCATTTAATTTAACCCAAAGGAATTTGTGCTCATGCCAGTCCATGTATGGTCGCTTTACAGACTGTGTGTATAATTCAAATGAATATATCCCACATTTTTGTACCTTTTGATTGAATGTTTTTAAGTTATGTATGAATTCCTTTTGAGGACCTACTGTGACTATTGCAACAGGCCCTAAGCAGGGCCATCAAAGGGTTCTCCGATCAGCCTTGAAAGCTTCTTTTTTTTATCTTACACTCAGGGACACGCTTTGTCATCTGTTCTGTTCCACTTGATGCAAACTCCTAATCTTTGGATGAGTAGATTAGAATTAGTGGCGAGTGGACTAGTTGTATTATAGCATCAAGCTCAGGCACAGGCGTCTCCAAGCACTGTAGTTTGGTTAGGGTTTGTTCCAAACCACAAGGCGTTCAGTTTGATGATCAATCCTGCACATCATTTTTTCTACTCTTTGGCAGGAGAGAAGGCGCCCATATACTGTAGCTTATTTATTAATTTTTTTCTATCTAAAAAAAAGTTACATTTCATGCCAGGCAGGTTTTGGAGTATTTAATCCAAATGAATCCTAAGAAAAGCATTGGTGCCAAAAAGAGATTAGGCTTATAAATAGATATGAGCTAATATGGATTTCTGAAATAGTAAAAGTTTACTGAGAAACCGGTGTGGAGCTCAAAATAAAACCACACAAACTAGCAATAGGCAGTCAATACAAGACAATCACAGTTTGAGTGAAACCTCGTATTAAGAGTGCAAAAATAAAGATCTAGAGTTTCAAGTTTCAAACAATTCAAATCTAATGGCAAAAAGACATATCTGGAATACACTGAACATAGGATATTAACTCTGTGAGGTATACAATGGAAATATTGGATGATATGATCATATGACATAGTTTTACAATATGTCTTTACGGGGCATACATAACCATGCAATAACATGGTAATAACTGTGTAACCTTCAATGGTTCCTGCTGGTAATTGTGTGTAATTTTATAGAAATGGCCTGAACCGTGGGGCTTACCATACAATTACATCATGTAAAAACGGTTCACAAGAACATCCATATGTGATTAAACAGTAGTTACCATGCAAGAGCAAGGACCACTGGTGATTACCAAGTTCTTGCAAATTTAATCAAACCGAGTTCTATCAAACGTGAACATTCAACAAAGCCATTTGTGTGGATGCATTACCAAGAAAGACATTGTATTGGTTCTGTTTATTAACACCCTCGTATTGCAAATACCAAAAAACTAAGAATTGGTGTGTCTTTTAAAACCACTTGCTTTTCTAAAGTTTCCGAGGCAAGCTCTGAAAGGAAAGCAATGCAGTGTAGAGAGCATTTCAGGACTAATCCCACCTGACCAACATGGAGGAGATGGCTGAGCTACAGTGCTGTGCAACTAGCTTCAAAGTTAAGAAAAACTATTAGTGCATGAACAAAAGGTTGAACTAAACAATGTTAAAAGGGTACTAGAAATAATTAAGGGTATGGAATAGATTTTAAAAATGTATTTACTACCCATTTGATGTACCTCTTGTGACGCTGGATTTGAAGTTGTAAGCACAAATTATAAATGCTATCCCGCTGTATAGTTGAGAAGTTCTAATGTATGCCTCCAGAGTATTACACTAATCCTTTAGTCTGAGCCATTTCACAGAATGCAAGGGTATTTATTTGAATCTATCGCCAAAACAACCTGTAGGGCAACAGCCTTGGAGTTTGTGAGTTATGTGTTTGATTAATATCACTGAACGTGGCAACTTCTCTATACACCTTTTAACTGTCCCTTATAAAAGTTTGCCATTATGCAGTTTCACAGTAATCTTACCATGGCTAACCATGCTTTTAATCATTTAAAAGCTTGGAATCGTTACTGTGTTTCCAGCTGAAAAGAGGCTACAAGCCTTCAATGATGCTGTGGGACATGGAGAATGACCTGGAAAAGTCTGATTGAGTCTGATCTGAAAAACTATCTGACTCTCTTAATTAAAAGGTGCATTGACAATTTTATAGTGGAAATCAACAATGGGTAAAACAATAATGATTTGCTGTACTCTTTGCATATACACTTCATGTCTCCATATTTGTTGCATGTTTTATAGTTATGGATGAGGAGATAATAAGAGTGGTGTTTTTACTTTTTAATGCTGGTTTAAATGGTTTGTCAATATAAAAATATTTTTTTGGGGGGGGGAAAAGGCAGTGATTAGCCTAACTAGAATCTCAAAATTACTTTCTCTTCTCTAAATTGTTAGTGATTTAACCATTTAGGCCATCAACATAAGTTTTAAATACAGCGCTTTGTCATCAAGTAGGCATTTTCATGTGGCATTGAAACTGGGCAAGAGCTGGAGAGAAACTTGATAATGAAGTCATTATAGATGTCGCGAAACCTCTTTAATGACCAATGCACCCCAGGGGGAATTAAGCATGCCCCCAAACAGCAGAGTACTGACTGGAGCAGCTCAAAGTAATCACTTACCTATTCTACCTTATAAGAATTCCTAGGAAATTGATATAAAAGTTTCAAACGCTTTACCCCCAGTCACATCCATACCAGGTTGTCACTCTTACATTCCTGAGTAATTTAATTTGACCTCCTAGACTCATTCACTGGGAAGCATGGAGATGAAAAATGCAATAATGGCCAATACATGCAGACCTCCAAACAGTGTGCAATAGCCTGTAAACTACAGCCAGGCTAGTGTGCTCCACAGCAAGGAGTTCCCACGATGCCTTGTGGTATTAACCAGTGGAAAAGGTCCCAGTTCTGCAGTTCTTTCTGATAGTGGGCTGGATGCATGTTTATCCATTACCCGATTCCTAATGTCTGCTCTGTGTTGGCCAATTCAGCTTCCGCTGTGTATGGATTTGTCTCTTTTTAAGCATTACTTTTTGACATCACAATATTTACCTGAATTTGATGCATATCTTTGTAATTAGAAATTGTTTCAGACATCCAAACCACAGGTGTGTTTGAAACAAGCCACAGCAAAAGAAAAAAAACAGTAAGTCATTTTCAAGATGCCCCCTTATTTTCAATCTGAAGCATTTTTTAAAGATTTTGCTTTCAAAAAATCCTAGTATGCTCCTTTTGGCTTTATCTCTCTATATACATTATAGATAGATTTATAACTGTACAGATACATCTGGGGTTCAGTTGAGACTCTTAAACAGTGCAGCTTTTTGATTAAAAGTATTTTCCCAAAGGTTTCCGAGAGGCACAGCACAAAATAGTTTTCTTTTTACAAATACAACAGATGGGGGAGTTTTAAAGCAGTGGGGCTAATGCATTAAGCGTTATTATCCTTGTAGTGTGTCACACAAAGATCCAAGTACAGTACATTCCACTGCTTTTGAGGCTTTAATAAATCACTGGAGCTCATTACACTCACAAAGCAAAGTTTGCTTCACTAAATACATACTCCACATCGATGATGCCCTTAACCCAACAGTCCCACACTCAAATGGTTTGTGAGGCATAAAGGTTTTAATAAACATCAATAGAGAGCAGTGATGGGGTTTCAGTTAGAGAATGGTTTATTACCATCCACTTCACTGACAAGCAGCTCCTAAAACCCCATGCTAGAAATTAACAAGTGACTTGCAATCAGACATATATGTTTCTCCTAGCCCTTATCCATTGGTTCTCACAAATGATGAGCTTGCACGTCAAGGGGTTAGGTGTTCCTCCACTTGCCAGGGGTGCAAGGCAATTGAATGGCTCTGTTTATCTGCCGCAACACCAGCATGCATAATGAAAGGCACAAATTAGACCCCAGTCACTTGCATCAACAGAGAGCATTGAAAACATGTCGGATCACAATGGATATTGCAAGGGGATTAATCCACGAGATAAAATTGTATCAGGTTAGCAAAAATATCTGTGCACACCAAGCTGCACAAAAACACCCTTTTGATCATATTTTTGTGCCATCAATCAAAAATGAGCTGCTTACAGCCGTGCTGCAGTTCAGCCCATGCAGTTGCTAGTAGCAACAGGGCACACAATTGTTTTCCCACCGCTAGGCTTATCATCCCCTAAACATTCAAGTATCTCACATAAAATAGACTATTTAAAATGACTGCAGACCCAAAGTAAATCATTAATGCATGAAAGGCTTTCTAGCAAAATACAGTAACTTGTGCATTCTCTACTCACGTGTGCCTGTATGAGAAATGGTATGCTTTCAGTTTTCTGCCATTACATGAGCATGTATTTCAAATCATTGCCTTTATCACACATTGATTTGCAAGCAGCTCTACAAGGTTCACAACAAGCAGTTTAAAACACAACCCCTTAGTTTTAATGAGAAACATACTGCAGACAAATAAAACACTGTAAATATATGCATCCACATACAGTATACAGTATGAGCACAAATAAATTCTCGTCCTTGTATACATGCAATGGAAAAATGCACAAAATTCCAGTAGCCTAGCAGCTTACCTCGATTGTGGTTGTACATCCTGCTGGATGAAGTTCTTCAAATAACAGGCATAGTAATCCTACAAGCAGTCACGACAGCAGCCACAAACAAGAGATCCTTGAGTTGATAAACTTTCCATCCACACTGCAGCTGAAAGCTCCACTGGCTGCAAAACACCAGTCTCTCTCTCTCTCTCTCTCTCTCTCTCTCTCTCTCTCTCTCTCTCTCTCTCTCTCTTGTGCTTCACTGGTTTTCTCAGGCTGTGGGACGTTTAACATGTGCTTGAGGAGGGGCTCTGGCTTTGAAGGTGGCACTTTCCTCGGGGAGGGAGCTTAGAGTAGATCAAGAGCGTACGGCTGATGCTCCGTGTGCGATCCTACAACTGGGCCTATTAATTCCCAGCTCTAAGAAAACTGCCTGGGATCGGCTGTCCAATCCAGCCCATCTGCTGCAATCATAATCAGTCTCAACTGAATGCATCTGACAAATCTGTGCCTGCAGCAGGGGTTAGGGAAGCCAGCATTCAGAGGGGGAAGGGTATGTTTCTATTGTCTCTTCCGAATAGGCCGCCGGTGAAAAGGGGCGGCACTTGGGGAAGTGGAATTAAAAGGCTCATGGATACACTGTCTAAGTTAAAGAGGAGCCCCCCACTCTCCCCCCACCCAATCACAGTCTCTTGCTAAACATTCTCTGCTGCTAATGTATTAAATGAACAATTACACTAATCAGATTAGCAATTTGTAGTGGGGAAGTGGAGCGAAGGTAAACTGGTATCTCATGGGTGATTTTCAACAAAGAAGGTTAAAAAAAATAAAAACACAAACAAAGACACACACAAACACACAGCTAATCCTTAATCCATAACTAACACACAGCAACTAATAATACAAAATGTAAAAACACCACATTTGAAAATATCAATTCTGATTTTGATTTAAAGTATAATCCCATCATTTAATCATTATTCATTTTTTATCATTATATTGAATCTTCAAGTAGCCATATGTTTGTACAAGCCATTTAGAGGTTAGAACACTTGAAGTTGCAATTTGCTTCCAGTGTATATTGCTTGCCATATGGATATGCAACAGCTGGAGTAGTATTGTTCCTTGTTTGTTCCACACCATATGTTTTTTTTTTTCTTCTTCTGATGCCTTGCTCCGTATATTAGTAGCTTCCATGGGGATCTAAACTGATGCTGGCAATGGCAAAGGCTGCTCTGTTTTCATCTGGTGAGGCTGTGCCTGAACCCACATTACAGTACCTCTCAAAATACTACCACTGCCAACAGGAGAACATACATTACAAATACTGTAACTACAAATAAATACAAACTCAAAAGCCAAGCTTTATCTAACATATTTCAACACACCAACCAACAAGTACTAATTTCTACGTTCATTACTTGATAGATATAGTCTTTCATCATAACCTGTACTCTGATCTGGTGAACTCATTTTGTGGAACTCATTACAGCGTGAAGGGTATAAATGGCAGATTTCACCGTTCTGAAACACATGGCTGCTCAAGCAAGCAGCAAGCCTGGTTGACTGCCAGTGCCAGGGAATCATTTCACAGGAAAGGTGGCGGGCGGACGGTTTATATGCCACGACAGCCACAGTACTTCTGACACATTTTGCTTGAAATGAATCTTCATACACCAAGAGGACAAAGGGTTACAATTATTTCAAGATGTAAAGGGATCCAACAACAGCATTTCTAAAAAATATTTCCCATTTCTTGTGTTAATTTCTTTTGAATGTGATGATTTACTGTAACACTATAAATCTCTCATACTGCGACTATAATAGTATATGATTTGTGCATCAGTTTTTTTAGTTTTTTTATTTTAAATGTGTTATTGGGTATGGTACAGAGTTTTACATTTTAGTTCCAGAAAATCTACAGCATTGCAGAAGAATATTTTGTCTTTAGCCATAATTTCAAAATGTCCAATCAGAATTCTAAGGTAAAACTATAAGTCAGGTAGACAAGCATGCCTTCTTTAGTGCCTTCTTCACTTACATATTTTTACCACTGGATATCTTTAACAATGGGCAATTTGTGATATCTTGGAAGGGCCTCAATCTGTTTTTGTTATTCCATAATGGTTCTTTTAGAACAACCAGAACTAATGCTCGCTGTCATTAATCTGTACACAATGTGGTGTGTAGATACAGATGGGCGTCATTTTATTGTTGTTTCCTGGTTCTAGACATACAACAAGGTCAAAATGGTTGGAGGTTAAGGGTTTAAAACAACAAAGTTGTGCATCATGTCCTACCACTGCACTAAACTCTGACTCTAATGCCATTGGGGTCACTTTAGACCTTGGGACGATATTAGATAGGCTTTCGTGTCCGGGGGCAAATGCTGCATCTGATCCAAACACTTTCTAGAGCTAAAAAACAGGAGATATGCTCTGTTGTGAAATGGACAATAATACAATCTGCTTTGTGATCTCTGTCCCACAAGCTAATGCAATTATTTAATCCCAGCAGAGCAGTACCAGCTGCATAATAACTGTTTTGTTATGATACACGCCTGTCATGTCACATTATGAGATCCATGTTTGATGAGCAGTCTGCCTACAAACGACGAGCGAATGCAGAAAACAAATCCTGCAGAAGTAACCCTGGATGTTAGATTCAGTCAATCAAATAAACTGGTCACGCAGCTGATTAGCAAATGCAGAAAAACTCATGCAACATTGCAACAAACTGCCCTATTCTTCTCTAAACAGATTTCTATTAAGGATTTATTAGAGTATAAAACCTAATGCATTCTTACATTATACATTCTTATACGCAGTGCATTGTTATATTTACCTCTCTACTAGGTATTTATATATCGCTGTTACTGACTGAGGGCAATAACACATTTTAAAAAGTTTAAAAAAAGAACGTTTTCACATATGTAACTCCATCTCCGGGTTCCCATGGGAGTACAAAAGAAACAGATGTTTGATTTCCATAAGATTCCTTTACCACAAACAGCAGTATACACTCCCACACAATCCCGCCCACACAATGTACTGCTCATGTTTACTATGCAAGTGATGGTGTGACAGGGTTGGCTGACGTGGTGACGTCAGGTCAGAAGAAAGAACTGAGATAAACAGACAAATTACAGCAATGCAAACCGCTGCGGTGCTGTTTTTATTAAAGACAAAAACAAAATAAAAGGTTTGAACAAAAAAATATATATATATACCGACAAAACAAAACCAAATCACTGACACTAAACCTTAGGTCAGGCTGAGCAATTGCCTGCAATGACCCAATAGATTACTTGTAGTGTAGTTTCATTGTGTTTTGTTTCGTTTCATTTCATTTCTTTTTCGTTTGTCAACTCCCACCTACACTCCACTCCGAGCAGGGAAAACTGCAGGGTTTTTATACAGGTGACCATCTTCTGATTAGCAACAATTAATCAATTAATTAATTTGGGAGATGGTCACCTTCTGCACAAGGGCTTCCCATCCACGCTGCAAAAAAAATAACAAACATACGGCTTTGCTGTCCTATAAAATACACAAATACAAAATACACAGGGGGGGAGCGGTACCCCATTCTAAAATAAACAAATACATATTACCGCAGGGCCCCTTGTCCTGGTACACATGCTTTAAAGATAATGCACAAATACACAATGAGGGAAACCATAACCACTGATTAACAAACCAGCTTCCCTCACTACAAACATTTCTTTGCACCCATTTTCAGAATCTGAGCTTTGCCTGTAAAACAAGTGATTGCTCTATAGCAGTAGTTCCCAACATGTGGTCCGCGGACCACTTGTGGCGGCTGTGAGTAAACTTCAGGTGGTCCGCAAACAACTCAGTTACGCAGTTCTTGCAAAAACCCATTTCTACACAATCACACATTGTGCTACTGCAATATGTATTACTAAGCAACACAACAAACAGCTTTAACCATATTATATATAATTATAAGAGATGCATGTAGTCTGTATTTTTCTTTTTTTATGGGTGTGTTTATAAGTGAATATATATTTTTGCAACTGTCTTTGATGCAATACCACGCATCGCCTTTAAAGCTGGCATGAAACAGCTTTCTAATATAAACAACTATTAAACATTATGAAGCACATTTGTCTTGTCAAAATTACAGACTTCTTTTTTTTTCAGCCAGCATTATTTAAAAAAAATAATAAAATTATATCTAGCATTCACGTAAATACACATCTTTTTAATCCGTGATCATTCTACTACATGTTTTCACTGTTCAGGAAAACAAAAAACACAATCATGACTCTAGAATCGATTTTCACATGCATATAAAGCAAGCCAATGTGTACAATCAGTTCTTGACGCCTTCATATTTAACACAAATGCAAAATCACTATGGACAGTGCGCCATCAATCCCGATATGTAACATCCTGTACATTCTCCAATATTTTTTTAAATTTTTCTAATTGCTTCCCACCCACCTTGTCTTTGTATTCCAGTCTGTTTTTTATATGTACATCGAGCGAAGTTGTCAACTTAGTGTGTGCAATAAGTTGTGTTAAAAATGCATACGTTAATTTGCTACACGAGGTAATGGTTGCGGGGACCAGCAATGGTATTTAAATTTAGTGGATCCGATGAGGACCCAAAGCTCCAGTGCATTATTTGACTAGGGAAACTCTTAAATCTGCAAAATGGAGTCACCAGTTATCTACAAAGCATTCAGAATGTGAAAATAACCTTTTTAAACAAAAGAAACAAGCAACTGCCATCAACAACTTTCAAAAATGACAACATTCCTTGAACAGGTAGCGACGATTCCATCTCAGGAATCTCATGAAGTTAGGTATGTTATATAAACGCTTTACTTTCTACTTACTTAACTTCTACATATACAGATAAAAATGAGTTTCAAAATGCCATTGTGAAAAAAAGCATGGCAAGTGCTCCATGGGAAAAATCCAAACCAAGGAGGACTCTACATTGAAAAAGTTTGGGAGCCACTGCTCTAAAGGCAATGAGTTGTATTTAGTTGATCTACACAATGTTGGATCTCAATACCGCCACCACTGACATGGTTCACAGTGCAAATCTTGTAAAACAACATACGTTTCAGATCTGAATAGATTTAGTATTGAGACCCACCACTCTTCAAGTTGACACCAATAGGTGTTGTTGGGCAATTTGTATTCATTTATTTTGAAACAGGTAAAATTCAGCTGGCTACAGTACTTATTTGTATTGAGAGAGGATGAGACAGACAAAGAGAACATCTGGATTTGCAGGACTTGACTGGTTTAAAAGATGCATTCTGATTATTTTAAACTCTTACCACTGCTCAGTCAGGCACTACAGTGATGAATAGTCACGTATAATTTAAGGAGTAAGCTACACAGTTCAAAAACAGTAAACACTAAATCCAATGATTTGTTGTCGTTCAACACTACATTTTCAGTATTATTTCTCAATAAACCAATTTTAAAGCAATTTTTCATTAGCTTTCTAGACTGCTAAACATTCACATGGTCACCACAAATTAAATGAGAAAGGTTGGTGAAAGAGTGTTTAAGGTTTTCTCCTCTCTCAATAAAAGTAGAAGAGGAAAAGGATTAGGGCTTGACTCTTAACAAGAGGATGCATTTCTGCTCCAAGGCTTTCTTCATACAACAGGTAATAAGACAAACTTACAGGATGTAATGCAATAAACTGTGACTGCAGTCTCCAGGCTATACATTCTAAACAATCACCTCTCTGACTATAGAAGCGATTTCAAGTGTGAAATCATGACACGCTCTCTGTAACTTCTTTAAGCAGCAGCTGGTAGTTTACCACAAAAGCCCATAAGTGCATTCTCTCTTAATATAAAGTGGAAAGCAGCTGTCTATACTTGCACAAACTAATGAATGTAACACTCGGCTTATAAATCAATTGATCAGATCTTACTTTGAAGTGAAGAGCTACTCGCTAGTTTCTTTCATAATGTATGTGATTTTAAAAAGTAATACTATACTGAGCACCAGAAGACACTTATCACTTATATTTGGACAAAATTCACTAGATCTGATCGATAAATTAAAAACTCTGTTTTAGAGCAGGTGCAGTGGCTTTGTGTTGTGCTGATTAACAATTGACATCACAAAGATGCTGCAAAATGATCTGTCAATCTTGGGCAGGTGTTGTGACCCTTGGTCTCCCAGTTCGTGGCCTGTCATTGACAGAGTGTGTCTGGTTATACCGTCTCGCCAGGTTTGAAATTGCTGGCTGTGAGCACCAAAGACAGTGAGCCAGAGTATGCTGCCCTAGTCCAGCCTCCATGCACGAAGGTGCTGCTCTCTTGACAGGCATACTGTTTTTTTTTTTTTTTCTGTGATTTTCTTTATTGCTTTTATTCAAGCTTGCCATTCAACAGCTGAAATCACTCCATATCCAGTGTCCAATCAACTGTCTCACTAATTAGGTGATTAAGTGCATATGCTTCAGTCGTAGTCACTCAAGTGTATCATGGTCAAGGATGAATGATCGAGTGATTAAAAAGAAACCAAAAACATTTCGTCAATGTCCATCATTTACATACCTTATTTTTTCGATAGTAAATGTGTTATAATAGTGATACGTTTCTTTTGATGCTCTGTATTTTTTGAGGAATTGGTTTCATTTTGTACCGATTTTACAATGGTTCCTGGTCGTTAGGAGTCATGAGAGAAAGATACATCAAATGATTAATGCTGTTGGGTAATGGCTTGCCTGATTAACAACCACTTTCAGTAATCAGTCAAATAAAACCATGTGATTATGCAATTCCCCTAATATACCAAGCAATCACGAAGTACCGCAAACTGGAACCAAATCCTCAATAAAAATATCACAGAGTAGTTTGCAATTAAGTGCAGCCTATTCTTAACCAAGAAAATTAGAAAAGCAAATATAATATTTTCACTTAAAGTTAAATTTAGTAAATGTACTGCGCATTGCATACAATGCTGGTGTGGACAAAATACCAGTACATAATCTCCCATGGATACCAGTCACATCATAGTAGAGTAAGTCACCTTTTGGAAATATTGCCATTAACCTGAGAATACTAATGATCAGTGTTTTTTTTTTTTTTTTTTTTTTAAATGGCCTTGTCTGATACTACATCACGGCTATAAACCATAATAAAGCCAATCCACCTATATTGTAACAAAAAGAAAAATGTGTGTCCTTCAAGGCAAAGTTATAATAAAAGTTAATAGTACTTACAGTACGCTAAACTCAAGAGAATTATCCATGAAGGGACCTTGGTGTCAAATCAGTAAAATGCATCATTAACCCATCCTGTTAACATTCACCCAAAAGAGCATTAAAAAATTAGGCATGCCTATGGTGGACAGCCCAATATGCCATCAATAAAGTACGTGTGAACTCTGATATTGCACGGATCCCTTTCCTACAATGTATGACATAGATTTAAAACAAACAAACATTAAAGTAACGTATGTGTATGAAAATGTTAATAGCTTTAAGTGTATAAGCAATCTATATGCAGTTATAGTGATGGCAAGCCTTCTCCCATCAGTACCCAGCATTGATTTAAAGGATTACTGTATAGAAAGGCAGTTGATCAGGTTTGCTCATACAGTATTAGATCCATTCTGTTTCATATTATGGGCTTCTTCTCTGCTTTATCTACCTGATCAGTATGTGAATGAGGCTTGGTATTTGATTTTTTGATATAAAATGTGTGGAATAAAGTGGAAAATAGAGAATAAAGTCAGGATATTTCCTAAACTTGCTACCATAACAAACTTCCACTGAAACAAAAGTACACTCCAGTGACTTCAAACATGACTGAGTCCCACATTCTGAACTGTGGTGTTGGCTAGTACCAATGTATGTCTTTTGATTTAAAAGTTTACATATTTCCAAATGTTAATATCCTAAAATGGCAATGTTTACATTATAACTCAAATATAGAAAACTATTTAAAAAAAAAAGAATTAAGGCAATGAACGAAGGAACGATGGCATTTGAGACAGCTGAAAAATTTTTTACAACACAACTCTTTACAGCTTGTAAAATGTCAATGACCAGTAATACTTCTGGGAAATAACTGTTGCTAACACTAAAAATGAACTTGTAACTCGTTTGTCATGGCAAACTAGTTTTATAAATAGAGATACTTGATACACTGAGTTTTTCCAACTGTGGCAGAAAGCATAGCCTTGTTTGGGGCCCATTGCTCCCAGCGGGGCCTTCCCTTCTCCTGCGTCTCCCCTTGAAACATTCTTTTTAAACTCTTTGACCCCGGCAGCTTTAATTTATTCAGAAAGCTTGTGGTGTCTCTCCTGGACTCCCATCCCCCCATTTCCTCATTCTAGTTACAGTCACTCCAAATTGAATAGCCAACATGCTGCATGTTTAGGAAGGCTAGAAGGATAGAATTCGTAGGTTGACCATGGCTAACTGTGCTGTCATCTCGACAGTGCAAGGCTAGGGAGGTAGGTCAACAGCGGGTGAAATGCTATCCTGGTAGTTGCAAACACAAGATCACTGGCAGCTATTACATTTATTAGGACGTCCCTGACTGATGAGGATTTATGCATTCCACATGTTAGGAACCGAGTTCATGGTATTATTCTGGAATCTGAGGAATCAATGCCTGGAGGTTTTAATTTGACACAAGAAAGAAATAAAAATAAAAAAAACTGCCATCAGCTACTTGAAGAAATATGCAAGTGGACACATATAACGAAATATGTCTAGACGTAGCTCGTAAAGTATGTTGTTCTCTTAGTTCACTGTAACTCAAAGCATGTTTTTGCTGAAACATTTTTAAGATCTGTATAACATTAGATTGGAAGGCATGACTCCCTTTCTGAATGATGTTTAGTTATTGAAGGT
This sequence comes from Polyodon spathula, assembly GCF_017654505.1. Taxonomy (NCBI): domain Eukaryota; kingdom Metazoa; phylum Chordata; class Actinopteri; order Acipenseriformes; family Polyodontidae; genus Polyodon; species Polyodon spathula. The sequence continues at coordinate 43,861,277 of NC_054543.1, forward strand.
TTGCACAAGCCTGCTGCCTGAGTATTTAGGCAAGGAGATAATGTAGAGATGTTTTGATTATCATAACATTCACCATAAATACATATACATATCCGATACAGTTTTGTTAATGAAACTGCAATAATTGAAAAGGGGTATTAAAAAGTAATCCTTTCTTCTATAGGTACTCTTATTTTCCTCAGTGCGGGTTTCAAATCAATAGCTTGCCCGAAATCTCCTTCCCTGGGGACCGCATCTAAATATACAATTAAATGTATGACATCTTAGTGAAGCTTAGCATTATCAAATTAAAGAATTAGATTGGAAGCCATCCTATTCTGCTGAAGCATGTGCCTGTCCACTGACCCCAGTTAACCCTTTCTCCCCCTTCAGAAAGACCGTGCCACAGTGAAAAGAGGCATCTCTGCAGACGTGTAGCAGCTGTTTAAAGTTACACCCCAGCAAAGACAGGCCAGAATCTGTTGTCTCGTCACCGTTTGGTTCAGAGTATCCTCCTCAGTGCTGTTGGGAGTGTTTATTGCAGACAAGCCATTTTGCTGGCAGTCAGAAAAGCCATTGTGAGTTGCTATCTGGCAGTGTCAGCAGGCTTCAACAGCATGTTCTCCAAACTAAAGTTTTGTGCTGCATCTGTAACATCAAACAATTTCTCTATCAATATTTTTAAAGTTAAACACATAAGAAATTAAGCCAAGGAAAGAAATATTTTGACAAACATCTTTACTCTGATAATTTGCTTCTGAACTTAAAAATAATAAACAGTAAACAAAAAAGAAAAAAAAACATTAAAATATTTTTTTTTTCACGAAGGGCTACACAATGTATACTTCTCAACGGTTTGTCTTTTTAAATTCAGCAAAATGTGCAATAAAAGCTAAGCCAAATGTTCAATAAAATCCCCATGACTGTGTGGGACCCAGGGCATGCACAAACCACATATCCTGCAACATATCATTCCAATATTGCAACCCTTAACAGTAAGGCAAAGTGTAGTTTTAGAACTTCCTTCTAGTGAGTGACATTGTCACTTTAAATGCAAATATGTGTAATTGCAAACAAGGACCCCGTTATGGCCTGTAACCCCTACCTTGCAGACCCTTTGTGCTGTTATATTCCCTCCAGCTCACAGGACCAGGCAGGGTACACACAGTGCATGTTTGCCGAGTCCGGCCGCAGGATTCATTGAGCACATTCTGCCACTGACAGCGTGTGAAATGATAGATAAAATATGTACTCTTTGGGACATTGTAGCCTCTGTATATCTAAACCTTACACATTGACTGTATGTATTGCACTGGATATGTGAAGTGATATGTGTAGAGGTGGTTTAAACATAGCTAAAAAAAAGTTTGTTTATTCTTCATAATAATATTATATAATTATTAATATATATATAACGTAATTATTTTTCCCATTTTAATTCTGGTACTCCAACTGGATTTAAAATATTTTTCCTCTATGTATATATATATATATATATATATATATATATATATATATATATATATATATATATATATATATATATATATATATATATATATATATGTTCTAATATTTGTTTTTAGTTTAAAACAGGATTTATATTTTTTTTAAAAACAAACCAAACCAAATTCAAGATGACAGGTTTGCAGCATATTCATGGATGTGCTGGAGAGCATCATTAACATCACTAAGGAGAAGAAGAAACTGAATTACAGAAAGCTAGAATGAACACAGGAACAGAATTATTCCCCGTCTAGCAAATGTTCTTGACAAGCATCATTGTCTCCAGGTCGTGGACCAAGTTTGATCAGAGCACCCTTGGCTGCTTAACTAACCTAATGCTCTCATTGGCTACCGCTACTGCCTAAGGATTCTGCTGATGCATTTGCTTTTGCTTTATGGGTTCATCCAGGAGTGAACCAACTGAGGCTGCTTCAGATGCTAAGGAATAGCAGGGGTCCAGGCAATGCAGCAGGCAAACTCAATTAGGACATGTGCAGAAATGACAGGTAGGCTACTGTAATAACAAAACTCATTTGTTTGTTTTTTTAAACAGAAAACAAAACAAAATGCCCTTACCGGTGAGTCATATTGAAGTCGTCTACAGTTTCTGGTAACTTGAAACCACATTAGTTTTAGAACTGCAGAATGTTAAATTCAAGACGTTATCAGGAGCAGACAGACACTTCTTTATAAAAGCAAAACAATTAACAGAACAAAGAAGTAGAAGCAATGGCAACACAATGGATCTGGAACAAGTATAACTGATACTGTAGAATATGGGCACTGAATTGATACCATGCTACTACAATGGCTTACTGTGCATTGCGTGATACTGTACTGTATGAAAACATGACCACTGCAATACCCTCCTACCCTGTATCTGCCCTTGTACGTGGGATTGGTTTGATTGCAGGTTAGTTGGGTGATTCTCAATTTTAATGTGTTTAAATTACATAGGATTTCTATTTTAATCATAATATTAATTAAATCATACAGTGCAGGATCACATAGTGCTTAAATGGAAAACAGATATTTTATTTAAATCGCTTTCCATTTAGAAACACATTAACACACCAATCCATTCATCTTATATTAATAACAAAGCTCAGCTACGAATTTAACATCGCTGCTGAAATAGCAGCTCCGTTCAGGTGTCTGAACATTTAATAATTACAGTATCTGGCGTGTTTAGTGTGAACCAGCATTGTAAAGGCACTTACAATAATAATCTTGAAATCTTACATCTCAACATTAATTTCCTAAAGCTTAAGTGTAGTGCATTTACAAATTGATTCAATGTGGGAAAGCTACTGGAGGTATAAAGTTTCATAGTAATGAAAAGATTATTTGTTCACGTTGAGTCAAATTACAGAACATTTGTAGTGTTCTCCCTGACAGCATTAATATCTTTAGACAGCAAAGGTGCTGTTGCTATAGACATATAAAATGAAGACATATATGAATCTAGTTTGTACTTGTTCATATTTTTTTCCCCCAATATTATTTGGCATGCATTTTTAATATGTTTTTGCTTTCCAGGTAAATACAGGTTTAAAAACAGGAATTGTGTATTTATAGGTCAAAACATATTTTTCTTTTTTGTGAATATTAGCATGAAACATACAAGATCAGGTGTACATTATATGCTGGGTTCAATGGTCCATAAAGCAGCATATCGCAAATCCCTTGGAAAGAACAGAATCCACAGTGGCCACAGCAAAAGGTGATTTACAGTTTCAATTGCTGCTCCAGAAGTGACAGGGCCCTACTGCTCTTGTACTGCCCCAGGTGCTACACAGATTCCGGCCCTGCATGGGCCCTGATGGACCAGAATAGGACTCCTCCGTGCGTCCAGACCTTTACAGAGCTCCTGGGGAGCTACAGTTGTACACATAGTCTGTCCATTCTCCCCTTTGACTCAGCCGTTGTGTTGAGTCAAGGCCTACAGAGAATAACCATATGCACTGAACAGATGGGATCAGGTAAGCCCAGCCTCACAACTTCCTTCACTGTGAGAGAGTTCACTGATTTAGTCAGAGAGAGCATCTGGGTCTCCTTGCGAAGGTCCACTCTTAAAAAAAATAAAAAGAACTACAATATATGTTGAGTCAGGCAAGTGATTATAAATCTAGGTCCTCCTGCCACAGCTGCTATTCACAGAGGGAAGGCTACCTCACTCCCGGCCCGTCACGCTTTTTAGTGTCCAAAAACATCCATATGTCCCACAAGTCATCTACAGGGCTGTCTGCTGGAGCTGCAGTCATTGAAATTTATACTCTTGTGTGTTATTAGCCTTTGGAGAGTCATGAATTCAGGTGGAGAAAAAAAAACCCTCTTTAGAAGGCTGTTGTTGCCCGTGCATATGTCAGTATATTAAATAGCCATTGAGGTCATTTCTCTCAAATTGCAGCATAGCACAATGTTTTACCTGACCTGAGAGGAAAGGTATGTTGATATATTTTTGCACGTATGTAAACTTACGTTCTGTATTGATGGATGGTGGAACATCACTCTGATCTAATAAATCAACAGACGCATGAAAATGTTCTGAAGTAACTTGGGCTTCACCCAGACCCCCTGAATGCACCAGCAGCTGAACTATAACAAGGCCAATTGAGTGAAATTTCTTTTCAACTTCCATGAAGTTCATTATTTAAAAATCACAAATGGATAGATTTCACAAACATTATTCATACACTCTCACTTTCCATCCGTTAGTGCAAGCAAATGACTCTAATCTTCCAACAGGCCAAAGTAGAACGTCTGCTATTTGGTTTAGTTTTCAAAGACAACTTTTTTTCATTTTTGATATTTCTCTGATATTTAACTGATAGCAGACTGGTATCTTAAACAATAGTATTTTACTCCAGTAGTATTTCTGAAACTTACATTAATTTACATATAAGACCCAACTCAACAAACAGGCAGCATATCCTTTCTTACTGTATTATTAAGTCATTGTTCACTGGTGTAGAGTTCTACCGTTGTCTAGGGATAACAAACCAGCAGCTTGGCATACCATGAAATGGTACATGCACCTGCTTAGCAACAGAAAAACAAATTTCATATAAATAGTGCTTTCTGATGAGGAACAGCTGTATGATTCAATTTTGTAGATACGATATATACAAACGACTCCAGAAGATGAGTTCAGAGTGGAGAACCTGCAAGGTCGACAGTGTCAAAGGTCCCAGGTTCTCTCCCTCATTTGCATGTACATCTTAAAAAGGTGCTCACTGCTCACTGAGGACTCATTGTGGAGCGTGAAAACAAAGTTGCCATTCTTAACCATTGGTTAAATTCCATGAAGAATTCCTCATTTAGAATATCCAGTGAGGCCAATTAAAGATTCCCATAGGAGACCGTGGAAAGACTATCTTGTTTTCTGATCTGAAAAAGCTTGCCAACTGTATCTAACCAGACTGCTTTTACAGCAATTCATTGATGGTTTCACCAGATTGCAGAAAGCAGGCTCCATAACAACATCCATTAAACATGCTTGGATCTGAATGTGGAAATACCACACTAATCGTATGACCTGTTTGCTGGTCAAGTCTAGAGCCAGCTACTGTAGCATACAAAATCAAAGTACAACCTAATGTTTGAAAAAAAAACACAACTTTACTTTAGAATCGGAATCCAGATATTTCTCCTTAATGTAAAACCGCTGAGTCACAACAAAGAAACTGACACATTAACTCTTGCAATCGATGAATCAAGCAGCTGTCATGACTTCTGACGTTTGAGACCAACAAACGTGACACCTGACAGCTTTTGGTTGTTGTGTGACAGCTGTCGTGTCAAAGGGATGGGGGGGATCTCATTTACAGTTCCAAAGAGAGGACGGTTCTTCTCAATAACTCAAAATACAGACAGCTATTTCAAATCAATTCTTAAAATGTTGATGTGAATACATTATGGAACCACTTGATTAACTGAAACAAAATGGCAGCCATTTCTACACAGGAGGACTGAGGACTTTATTTGGTTACAGACTGTGTATAATTACCAGGTTTCTGAGAATGCATTATTAGTCCACTCTGCTTTTATTCGTTCTTAATTAATGAGTACCTTCAGATAGGAAAGCATCTGTAAGAATGAGCAAATTCATTTAAATGAATAACTCTTTTTTTAAAAATTAGCCTGCTATTATTAGCTGTGTTATCTTCATGGAAACAACATTTTAAATTTACTAGCTTCAAGTTGCCACTCACCAACCTAAACCACCCTGGGAAAAGAGTAACATTTACCTCCTCTATGATTGTTTTTAACTTTAGGAATAATAAGGAAATAGCATATCTGATCTGGTTACCACCCTCCATTCAGGGGTAGGCTTGAGCACTGACAAAAGGAATGTGGTTGTCCCGTCACACTGTTGTAGGTTTGCAAATTTTGTGGGAATCCAGAATAGTTACCTTATAAGCTATTTATTTTCAAGGTGATCCGTTCAATACTCATGCACAGTAGGTAAAGATAAGCATGTATTCAGTACCACTTTCTGTAAGTACAAAAACAGTTGGAACTCCTAAATATATCCTCAGATTATTATTAATTGGGTTATTTGAAACATCTCCTAAAATTGAAATTTCAATGGCACTTGCTCAAAGCTTGCAATATAACACTATTTTAGCAGCATGCAAGACAGCATGGACCATGTGTTGATACTCTCATTTGATGATGGAATGCTCTTCATTTACGAGAGGTGTGTTTAGTTTTCCATGAGGCGTAGAGGGATTTCCCACTTTATAACAAGACCTCTCTACATTGCTGAGTGGGAGGGCTACCTCTTCAGAGTATGCACCTATGGGGTTTCTATGAGCTAGACTACAGTAAACCAAAGACTGTCATGGTCAGGTTCAGGTTAGACCAATGGCGATCACAAATCACAGGCATAATAAAGTCCACTGCTGATTTATAATGACATCTGTCTCACTACAGACATTGTAGTCCCACCCTTATATATTGGCCATTATGCTCCTGATCAATAAAGATCTGCAATGATATATCAGCTGGTTTATACAAATCACAAATCAATTCAGATAAAAACATCTGTCTCTGTTATGGAGCTGCATGACATTTTTTAGACTTCTTTCAGTTTTATACTAGTGCCTTTATTCATGAGATAGTGTTGGTTTTGACTTTGCAGAACACCACTATAAACCATCAACCAATTGTCCTGTTGACATTTTATTATTTAACACTGTAAAAATGATATACAGCCTCTGCTTTTTAAAGAGTGGCCCTTTTCATCAACAAACACACTGACAATTTCCCTGTCTCATTCCATTTCTGGAGCACTATGCCAGCTCATACCCCCATATTTAATCTCAAACATTTACCAACAATGTTGCTTTTAAGAAATGTATAGTATGTAATGATAACCTGTTTGTAAACACTAAACCTATTAAAGCTAGCCTACCTATTAATTAAAAATAGATATATACTATCTATGTGTGTACATACATATATATATAATATATATATATATATATATATATATATATATAATATATAATATTATATATATATATAGAGCCATATAGTATCTGCCATAGTAGTAGCAGTAGTAGTAATAGTAGTAGCAGTATTTTTAATTGTATATTTATTTACAGAGGGATTTCCATACCAATCTTACCTACAGTACATGCATACATTAATAAATACAAAAAGCAGTAACGTGCTATTTTTAGATGGAGGGTGATCCTGTGTGTGCTTAATGCAGAAGGGACCAGCGTTAATAACACTAAGTAACACAATTTTTGTTCCTGGGTAGTAAGTGTTATTTCCTAATTGCTTATGCCTCAAAAGTATAGAAAATGGCTATTATTCCCAACAAACATTGCTTTTGTGACCAGGACAGTGATATTTCAAAATATCACTATTTCCAATGGGAAAACGGGCAAATGTGTGTCTTTTCGTTCACATAAAGTCAGAAAAAAACAACACATGAATCCAAATTAACATGTATTTATACTAAAGTAATACAAAGATGACTACAAAAGTGAGTAGTTTTTCGAGATTTACAATTATACTGTATTTACAGTATAATTGTAAATCTCGAAAAACTACGTACTTCTAAATCTTTTGTAGTCATCTTTGTATTACTTTAGTATAAATACATGTTAATTTGGATTCATGTGTTGTTTTTTTCTGACTTTATGTGAACGAAAAGACACACATTTGCCCATTTTCCCATTGGAAATAGTGGTATTTTGAAATGTCACTGTCCTGGTCACAAAAGCAAAGTTTGTGGGGAATAATAGCCATTTTCTATACTTTTGAGGCATAAGCAATTAGGAAATAGTACTTACACAGTGTAATTAATGTGCTAATACTGCACTGTAAATGCGCTGCCTATGCATCTGCAGTGTGACTAACATTCAAATGACAGTCCCTTCAAAGGAAACGTCAGTGCCCTTGTTTATGAACTGGACGGGCGTGTAAATCAGCGAGCGTATAACAATCTCGACCTCATCGGGGCCTTGACAGCCTGGCAATCCTGCACAATATTGGGGTCACACTCTCTGTGAGAATGGGAGGAGAGGCTTTCATTAGCGAGAAGGAAAGGGGGAAGAATAACAATCTGTCCCCGACAAACCCCAGCTCCCTACTGATCAGGAGCTGGCACTAGCACACTAATTATAGAGGGACAAAACCATGTTTACTGTAGGAAGGGAGAGTCAAAATCAAAAAATCTAAATATACAGTTTTATCCAAATGAAAACGGCACACATTTATTTAAATACAGCTTGTGCATTAATGCTCCATATGTATGGTTTTTGAAAGGTGATCAAATTAAACACACAGCAAACTGAACCTGCTCATCTATCTATAGGGCAGGTACAGTCAGACGCTCATGCAATCTGAATAACACCAAGGAAACGTCCTCGCCCAGCAGACACACGCTCTGGACATGTGTCTTTTGTGTCAAAAGTTTCTTCTGGTTGGTCCCGTTTTCTAAGGTTATGTACTAATAGCAAACAAAGGCTGCCCTTCCTCTGTCCTTCAAGGTGTAGCGTGCCATATGGTTTTAAAAACTGTTTCTATATATTCTATAAATCCTTTCTTTTTTTACTCAGTTAACATTCGTTCTTCCCTGAGTTACAGTAGAAATAATAGATGACCTTGACTATTTCCTGCATTTTCAGATACTCTGTGCTGTTTAAATGAAGACACTGTTCATGCCTGCAGTGCTGCTGTATATTTTTATGTCCTTCAGTTAAAATGTGAATGTAAAAACAGAGCTTCACTTGCCTTCGCACACTCCTGCGCTCCTCCTCCAGCTGTTTCAACAGTTCCTCTATGCACTTGTTGGAGTCCATGTGCCCCTGTAGAAAAGCAGCAAAAATGTCATCAGCACAGACTGGTTTCATGTTAAAACACGACTAGACCTAAGCTGTCATAAGACCTTAAAAACATAAATGTTGGGAACAAACAAGAACCTTTGCCCATCAGCTTGAGTATTGTAGCACATCAGCCCAGGGCAGTGTGTCATTGTTTGTTGATTGGTCCCAGTGATTTAGATGACTACACCCTGTAAATAATCCACATGTATTATTATCTGCTTTTTACAGTTTGACGGTTTGTTGTTTTGGGATCTCTCTATTACAATTAATATGCACATTTCCTCTAGTAGGATTATTTAATCTTGTTTGCTTGGATACACCTGCAGGCTTTCTTATAGAGTGCAAATGACTACGCTATAAGAAACGTTTATTATAGAAAGCCTGGCTTCAATTGTCATGCTAATTAAGACAAACAGATATTGTAATTAGGACCTATTGCAAGGTACAAGCAAATCAGAACTTTTCTCATTGAGTAATGCACCCACAGTACTGTGTGTGCTTTATGTAAGTTTTACACGAAATACATTCAAGGGTTCCCACCTTAAATAATTCATGTGTTCCACCTTGATTTACTAACTGATTTTTACAAGTGATTGATGTGTTGTGTGTGTGTGGATGTGTGTAACTATACAATCTTAGAATGTGTTCAGGCTGTTATTTCGACTTCTACACTTATTGTGGAGTATGTAGAGTCTGACATACGACTGTAATGCTAAAATTTTTTCTAATATATATATATTTATATATATATATATATATATATATTTAATATATATATATATATTTAATCTATATATATATGGAAAGAATTACAAAGCGGTAAGAGCACTGGAAAAGCAGATTACAAGGGCAAAGCTTTCTCAAGCTCAAAAATATCAAAGAAAAAGCTTGTTTGTTGGCAATGTACAGCACTGCTAATCTATTCTTGTTATCAACAGGAAGAAGAAAAATGAAAGGGAGATAAAAAACAAGAATAGTGCGGTTCATATTTTATACAATATGTAACCGTGTAAATGCATAGTAACGGTAAAAGTACTTTATCCAACATTATTTAATGACATTAAAAACATTACTTTAGCTGAAATAAGATTGTAATATGTACTGTCAAAAGCATTTTCTATAACAAATGCTCTACTAAGGTTAATGGTACATGACCCTCCAGAAAGACCTGTATAACTAATTAAAAATAATGTTTAAGTTGAAAACAAATATTCCCAGTCTAGTTTGTCAGATGGTTTCAGTAGCTGTAAAACAAAAGTGACAGCTCTTTGATCAACTCAAACAGTGAAGGTGAGATGGGGTTGGAGTTTGGGTACTGAATACAAGGTATTCAAATGAGGAGTCCTGATGGTATTACTACACTCTGGAAAAATGTATGCTAAATATTGGAAACATGTAGAGCTGTAATGCAAATATTAGCTTATCTGCTCACTAAAGGTCTACTACTTTTGGAATAGACTGGAATAGTGTAACTAAATAACTGTTCATGTATTTGCTGCCTGTGTCTCATTGCAATCAGAAACTGCATTAATGAATAACTGTTCATGTATTTGCTGCCTGTGTCTCATTGCAATCAGAAACTGCATTAATGAGGACACCACTTTAAAATGACAGGCAACAGCAAATTGTTAATTGTAATTATAGCAGGAAACAAGACCATTTCCATTTAACTACCTGCTTATTTCAACAGTAGTTACAATGAAAGAACGGAAAACAGTTGGTATTTATGCAGTAAAATTGGATTATTACCATGTAATTGCACAGCAATTACATGGTTATTTGTACACTGTAATCTAAAGTACTACTGTATTTTTAATATAGGTACTGTGTTTCATAAAGTGATGATGTATTATTGTTCAAGTATTAAAACAGACACAATACCAGTCTTTGATTTCCCTTGATACAGAAAGACCTGTCTAATGTCTGCCAATGAATGCATCACCCTTTTAGAACAGATATTCTCTGAGTTGTAAGTTTCTTCGATGATATGTATTAACACAACGTCATTTGGTGTAGATATGTAGACATACAATAGTTGCATTCTTGGCATATTTATTGTTTTACACATATCTGCAATTAAATGGCTATGCCAATTGAGGTTTCATATACAGCATTACCACAAAAGTTTACAGATGTACTTAATGGAATTGAAAATTTTGGTAACAGTTTATATGAAGTGTCTCTAACTATTGTGTATTTACATAGTAAATATATGTGTACTTACACATAATTACAATGCTATTATGCACATTTACAATGTACTTAACTTGTAAAACTTTTGCATGCTTTCACTATGCTTTAAAAGCCTATAATATCTGAGCAGAGTTTTAACAGTAATTATTGTGTGATTTTATGTATTCACCCAAAAACAAAAAACAAAAAAAATAATTCAGAAGGCACTTGTGAGAAATCATTCTGTTTAATGCAGCTAGTGTTTTTAAGGGCTCTATTTAAATTCCAGTCAACTCAGCAACATTTGCATAAACCTAATTCATTGCAGAACTCATTTAACTTGTCTCCTGATAAAATTATACATTTTGAGTAGGTGCTGTTCAACTGTAATTGTGTCACTTCCGTGGGTATATAATTCATTGTTTAAATGCTTTTGGGAAACATGTCAAAGACCTGTTTCCCAAAAGCATTTAAACAATGGTACCGTGCCTGTACTAAAATACATACCAGGGTTTTTAAGCCTGTTCGTGTTGTGCCAAAAAAAAAAAAAAAGCATGCTTTATTTATGTTCTATGTATAATCAAAATAACATTTTAGAACCTTAATCAGTATAAAATCCATACATACTGACATAAATATACTTTTCAAAATAGATGCCTAATGCAAATGGTAAACCACACAATGTAGGCATCTCATATATACAGTGTGTGTTTTCAAAAGTGCATTCTGTGTTTTGTTGGTACTGGGTTTGAAATGAATTGCTCTCAAGCCTTCATCAAGACTTGGTTTTGTTGGTACTGGGTTTGAAATGAATTGCTCTCAAGCCTTCATCAAGACCTGGTTTTGTTGGTACTGGATTTGAAATGAATTGCTCTCAAGCCTTCATCAAGACCTGGTTTTGTTGGTACTGGGTTTGAAATGAATTGCTCTCAAGCCTTCATCAAGACCTGGTTTTGTTGGTACTGGGTTTGAAATGAATTGCTCTCAAGCCTTCATCAAGACCTGGTTTTGTTGGTACTGGATTTGAAATGAATTGCTCTCAAGCCTTCATCAAGACCTGGTTTTGTTGGTACTGGGTTTGAAATGAATTGCTCTCAAGCCTTCATCAAGACCTGGTTTTGTTGGTACTGGGTTTGAAATGAATTGCTCTCAAGCCTTCATCAAGACCTGGTTTTGTTGGTACTGGGTTTGAAATGAATTGCTCTCAAGCCTTCATCAAGACCTGATTTTGTTGGTACTGGGTTTGAAATGAATTGCTCTCAAGCCTTCATCAAGACCTGGTTTTGTTGGTACTGGGTTTGAAATGAATTGCTCTCAAGCCTTCATCAAGACCTGGTTTTGTTGGTACTGGGTTTGAAATGAATTGCTCTCAAGCCTTCATCAAGACCTGGTTTTGTTGGTACTGGGTTTGAAATGAATTGCTCTCAAGCCTTCATCAAGACCTGGTTTTGTTGGTACTGGGTTTGAAATGAATTGCTCTCAAGCCTTCATCAAGACCTGGTTTTGTTGGTACTGGGTTTGAAATGAATTGCTCTCAAGCCTTCATCAAGACCTGGTTTTGTTGGTACTGGATTTGAAATGAATTGCTCTCAAGCCTTCATCAAGACCTGGTTTTGTTGGTACTGGGTTTGAAATGAATTGCTCTCAAGCCTTCATCAAGACCTGGTTTTGTTGGTACTGGGTTTGAAATGAATTGCTCTCAAGCCTTCATCAAGACCTGGTTTTGTTGGTACTGGGTTTGAAATGAATTGCTCTCAAGCCTTCATCAAGACCTGGTTTTGTTGGTACTGGGTTTGAAATGAATTGCTCTCAAGCCTTCATCAAGACCTGGTTTTGTTGGTACTGGGTTTGAAATGAATTGCTCTCAAGCCTTCATCAAGACCTGGTTTTGTTGGTACTGGGTTTGAAATGAATTGCTCTCAAGCCTTCATCAAGACCTGGTTTTGTTGGTACTGGGTTTGAAATGAATTGCTCTCAAGCCTTCATCAAGACCTGGTTTTGTTGGTACTGGGTTTGAAATGAATTGCTCTCAAGCCTTCATCAAGACCTGGTTTTGTTGGTACTGGGTTTGAAATGAATTGCTCTCAAGCCTTCATCAAGACCTGGTTTTGTTGGTACTGGGTTTGAAATGAATTGCTCTCAAGCCTTCATCAAGACCTGGTTTTCAAAAGGCTACCACTTAAGTAACAGCTGAAGCTTAACTATGGACCATTTCATATACAATAGTCATTGTTCAGCATGCACAAAAAAACAATCTAAGTGTAAGGATTGATCTAACAGTAAAAAGAAACTCATTACAGTTTGCAATCACCATGGCTTTCCTCCTGATACAAAAACTGAATTTTACATAAAGGTTCATACTGCAAGAATGAGTAAAAATAATAACACTTCCACCCCAAAGGACAGTTCTTTTATTCAGAGCGACAGGCAAATTCTTATAATATACCAGCCCTCCTCACAGCATGAAAGCCTTTATTATCAAATAGTATTGACAAAGACACCAGCTAGAAGGTGAAAGATTTCCAAGCACTGAAGCAGCGGGATTATGTTCTTGTCTGCACTGGAAATTACTCACATACCCCTGAAAGGGAAGTAATTATCAAATCGTTCTTAAATCTTGGAACTGCAATATTTGGACCCAGCCTACAAGCACTCTGATGTAGAAAGCTGTCCCGAGTGCCAGCTGAGGAGAACGGATGTCAGGAGGTCCAGCTGAGGAGAACGGATGTCAGTGAGATCCAGCTGAGGTGCCAGTGGAGGCCCCATCAGAGCACCATTAAGGGCAAGGAAAGTTGCCAAAACTAAATTTACCATTCCGGCAACAAACTGCAATCAATCTGTCCAACCAAGAAAATGGAATCTGAGTAATTCTCTCAGCTTTGTTTTCTGCACACATGGCTTGACTGAAGGGTACTTAACTATGAAATGATTAGATCAGATGTACATCCTTTGTTTCTCTTCCCTCGGTGCCATTTTAAAATATCACAACACCCCAGCAACATACCTTCCCTCTCACACTGTCAAACCTTGTTTATTTAAAAAACTAAGCTTCTGAAATACAATGCACTGTCAGCAATTGACAGTCTTCTTTAAGAATAATTTTCTCCAAGTTCTAGACTTCCTGACCCTCATAAAAACACATACAACTTTTTAACAGTCAAATGAAAGCTTTTTTCGTTGACGCTGTACCAATGTAATCAACTCATGATTTTGATAGTGTTGTACCATGGGTTAGTATTCCCAACAAACACATTTAATGCTTTACATCCATTACATTTAATATAATTCTGAAGATATTTGCTCAGTGCAAATTAGATTTGTGTAGGATTATTTTAAACAGACTCCCTTCAACTGTATACAACAGTCTGAGACATCTGTAACCTATTCAATACAGTAAAGAGGTTTATTTATTTTTTTTTTGTCTTCTGAGACAATGAAAGGCAACTGTCCAGCACAGTACAAACCAGGTAATAGAAACATAAGTACTGGTTTCATTATTGGTGTCAAGTGTTTGAATTTAAAATTGATTCTCATTGATCCTGAGCTCTTACTGCACATCGCAGAGAAAATGAAAAAGACCACAGGCTGGGTCTCTAAATCTTCAGATCTTGTGAAAGGATCATTTGCATGTGTAGGTGGATGTTTTTTTTTAATCTGTTTATAGCCTTAAGACTGCTCTGAAGGACCTGTGGCCATCCAATCATTTTGAGACTACACTGCTGTTAACTTCTTTTCCAAGTTGTGGGACCTACACTACAGTGCAAAAGCCAGACCTCACCAAACCACACCACCCAGACTCCTCTACAGTATAGTCTAGGTCTCTGAATATGTTGTCTTAGCACAGTAAAGAAAATATTAAAAATGGACTGAAAATCCTGCCCCATACAGTATAAGGATAACAGCTGTAAAGAAAATTGTAAACTTGTTTCTCTGTGTTGCTTCGCATTTTCTCCAACGTAGTTCTCTAATAAGATGATTTACAGGGCTGCAATCAAGTCAAATTATATTCTGAATTTGTCAGAACTCATATGCTAATTAGACCATGAACCACAGTACTGAACAAATAGTATGGGGATATGGGGACACTGTCCTCTCCACCTTGTCCACATAAACTATTGATAATTCAAACAAATTTTCAATTCCACTACCATTATAATAAGGAATATGAAATTTAATAAAATAAGTACTGTACCTACTATAGGCCACAAGAAGCCTATGAAGGCGGCATACTGGTCCTTAGACAAATGTTATCCTTGGACAAATATAGCCTCCCAGACTTCACATTCCCTGTAATAATATTTTCTTTTTATTATATACTGTACAATAATGTATTTACATGATTCCCTTTCTTTCTTGTGGTCTAAATGTCTCCCTCCGTATCTGCTGCCGTTGCCAATGGTTACAAGGAGGAATGGGTTAAAATCAAAAGCTCTAATACTTTCTTTTTTCTAGCTCTATTGTGCTTTTGGTACACAGCTATGGAAGATTAGTAGAAGAGCTGATTTAAAATATATTGCCAGTGTTTTAAAATGCTTGACCCCATTTAATATGAATACTAGGCACCAGTAGTGGTACACAGTGTGATCTCCTAATCTGTATTAAATTTTAAAATGAACAGCAGTCCCACACTGCTACAACCTACCACCTCTAATGCAGGGACCTCAAGTCATCCCAATAAGGAGTTTCAGTCAAACTATTTTACTTTCACTCAAGAAAACCAACACAATTAGCACTTGCTGAATATCCAACCTGCATAACACTGTTCTGGTCTCTACAGCTATCTCACTGCCTGCATTATTTTGTGTAGGTATAAGATCATGTCCTTTATGCCCACTGTCTTAACCTATTTTAGCAAAGATGAATTGTTGAGATTTTTGTTGTTCTTGTTTTTAACATAACTTTGAAATGTAAGTTTATTTTTCTATTAATGAAAATATCTTTTGAGTTCCCTATTCTAACGGCTGTGTTTCCTATAGTATAAATGACATGATTAGAATATATAACTCCCCTATGAATCAGACTGTTAGTTTAAATAAATGTTATCATTTAAAATATACAGGTTTTGGGACAAGCCCCATATTTGAAGTTTTAAATTTACATTTGTTTTTGTCCTTCATCCTGTGAGTTCAACATACAGTACTTGGCATAAAATAACATTTTACAACCTGACAAGGCTTGAACTCTGCATTTCCTATCTGATCTTCATCCCAAGTGGAAGCAGAAGCCACATAGTTGCACTCTGACCTGTGAAAGCACGTGGCTGGACTAGCTATTCACACTGTGGCTCTGTCAGGAGAGGTCACAGGCAAGGTCATGACCCCTTTAGGTCCTGTGTTCTAAGCCAGTATAATGCACAGAGCCTGAAGTAACGTCGGAATGTCTGGTGAAACCAATCTGATTCATCTGCACTGGCCTGGGAAATGCCTTTGGACTTGGAACTGAAAACAATCAGAACATGTTCTCATGCTCACAGAGAGCAGCCACTTTTTGAAAAACTGCTTTCTCCAGCCACATTCGTCATTATGTTTTGGTAGACAGGATGTTAACAGAATGGTTAAATCAGCGGGACATTCTTTGCGCTTACCGTATTTTTCTTGTTATATTGGGTAAAAATCACATTGTGAGTGTAAATAAATGCATGATTTTTAACTGGATAAAGTCGCCTTATAATACAATCGTTCACCATCAAAAACTGGTCTACCATTATGCAGTTTCCCATGCTTTTATACTATGCATCTATCAGGTTGATTCAAATTTTTCAAACAGTAGCAAATCTTAAACCAACTTCACTGTATTTTAAGTGGATCTCAGGAGGAAACTCATTAAAATAAACACCACCATGGTTTATTATAGTTAATTAACATTATAATTATTATAGTTAATAAACACCACCATGATTTTGACCACACTTTGCCGTAATCACTGTTTGTTCATTACCAGGCTTGTCTACTCTTCTCTATGACTGACAGCTTACACTCAGATTTATAAGCCTTCCATTCTACTTTGGTAGGACAAATATTATTATTATTATTATTATTATTATTATTATTATTATTATTATTATTATTATTATTATTAGTTAACTGACTGATATCAAAGTGAAAAATGCCATCAAGAAAATACAAAACAGAAAGAGGGTAAGTATCAGTCATTTATTTGGACATATCTACGTTAGTCTGGCTCTGCTTCCAGAAGATGCATTAGGACTTATCTCAATGCTCTGCAGCACATTGCTGGTGATCTTTGTCTCTTGTTCATTTCTTATATTTTGTATACACCATTTCCCCCCACATCTGTCCCCCATCACCCTGCAAAATAATTCTTCACAACTCAAGCCAGGCTTCTCTTTGTAAGCACATTGAGATCGTATCCATAATTATGTGGAGTTACTATGGTGATTATATGTGATTCGTCAAGAGGAAAGTCCATTGTGCATTGGAAGATTCAGCTCATAAATAGCCACATTGGCAACTCTCTGCGTGCAATTCCTTTATACCCAGACTCTCACTGCACAATATTAGATCTAAGTACCCCATTTTATAGACAGCTTAGTGTTAAGCTTTAACAGCAATAACTTGTCCACAGCTCATCCCTTTTTTCACGGCAGGCTACATACGGTTGTTGGCTACTGTAGCAAGCAACTATTATACAAATTAATTACTATTGAACATAAAAATGTCTTTGGCCAGCTGTTCTTTTCATGTTAGTTGTAAAGAGATTTTTCTATTATTCTGTGAATGACGCTACAGAGATCTCTTTGCTGACAATTCACTATGTGATGAAAAATGACATCGATTACATTCAAATGATAAAATGATTTATCTATCAGACCTTCTCTGTTACAGCAAAGGTGTACATTGGTATAAATCTATCAAGAAACTACTCAGAACAATATTGTTATTTCTGGCACCTGGTGTTTCCTATTATGTTTTACAGTGTTAATTGTTTATTCTTCTCAGAAAAAATACCCTTACGATAGGACTTGTGCAAATAATCCCTATTAATAAAAAATAGTCACACTTTGTACTGCATAGCCAAAACACTTGAATTTCTTATAATATTATTCACCTAACCGCTTTTAAAAACAAGATAGAAAAAATATGGATAACGCATTTCCATATATGTCATACAGCTTTTTAAAAACAATAAACTGCTATCTCTTTTACTATACAACAACAGAAAAACATGTAACTTTTATAGGAGCTACATTAATATAAAAATAATCCAAATGGAAGCCAAGCGGCTTAGCAGAAAGTACAACTCTGTCAGGTGCTAGCAGACTATACAAGGACAAATGAGAGAAACCTCTGTTCTGAATTATGAAAAGATGGGTTTCTTCATCACAGTGGAAACAAAAACACACAGAAAATATATATCTTGAGCATGTCAGCTGGAGGGATAGACCTCTTGCCTGTTTCTCATTTAAGTACAAAGCTGTGAACAAAATTGGTAGACATGACTATGACCATCTGTAATCACTAGCACAATGACAATGTACCATATTATACCATACAATTTTCTTGTCTGGTTCCATGATTTAATAAATGCCTGCTTTCATTCCCATAAGGTAATAAGATGATAAAGTACAGTGACATTCAAAGAATCGCAAGTTCTTTGGTCACATACCAATGGACCATATGAGATCCATTAGATGTTATTAGGTACAGTTTACAGCAAAGTGCCTGTACTTCAATACTTTCTTTCAATCAAGGCAGTTTCATCAAGGAAACAACCCAGGTCTCAAGTTTACCCTATTTTCAATTGCCAAGGTTATGAAAACGAACAGTCCTTTGGTGTAATCGCTGTCCCTGACACACATGAATCTGGATGTGTTACAGAATATAGATTTCGTTAATACAAGGGTAGCCTGTTTTGCCATTCGACTGGAAAATGAAGCTATGCATGGATAAGGCTGACCTTCACTTAAGCCCTAGACCTGATCAGCCATGTCTGAGTCAATGTGGGCCTTTCTTGCAGCCACCTCTTATCAGGTGTCTAAATCTACACTCCCAGCTCACCCACAGTGAGCTAATATCAGTCTTTAAGGACCTGCTGTAAGGCTCCGAATCCTCTAGATAATCCTTGAAAACATAAAAAAAAATATGTGGAAGGGGGGGTCTGCAGCTTAATTAAATGCCAAAACTTTCTACCAGAAATCACTTAATACATTAAAGCCAGCCTTTGTCTGTTGTAACTTTGTGAATAGGCTCTGTACCATGCTGAGAAAAAAAAACAGAGATTTTTATAGTAATACTGATACTATTTCAAAGATTGTAGTTAAAACAGTCCCAAAATATCAGATGAGGAGTTGTATACAGAACTTGCCAGTTCTAGTCCTTTCAAGTCATTTCTTAATAGTAATCTTGAAAAAGAAACATCAGCAATCTGTAACTTTATTGCTGACTGGGGACCAATATCAGATAGGAGACTAGGTGTGGTTCCAGAAATGAACACAGGCTTGCAAAAACAAAAATACCAAGGACCCTAAATCATTCATCCATTTACAAAAAGCAGAAACTACTGCAGAAAGATGAAGTAAAGACTTCACTGTTGAAAACACTGATGTTGAACAGATGTGCATTCACTGTGGATCTAAGCCTCTGCTTATCCAAGAGTTGATGGGCAACAGATTGGAGCTTGCTACTGCAGTAAGCACAGACCATCTCTATTCAGCATTGTACTCTGTACAGTAGAGCAGGTTTTACTATATGGGATTCACCCCACCCTCCAAAAAAAATAAACAACTAGCTTCAAGTACAGTAGTTTGTTAGCGGTCTTACATTCAGTACTGTACAGTAACAGTAATAGCAATTATTTCTATCATTTTAGTTTATTTTATTGTTTTGTTATCATACCTATTAAAAAAAGACAAATGTAAGGCTCACATAATCAGTCCTTCCTGAGAGGCGCCACCATTATTCTGAACAGGTTATTCACAAAACTGCAGACAATGGGGTGGGGGGGGGTGGGTGCACGCTTGATGCATCCCAGCTGCCTGCAGATCATTTGTTGCCACATATACTGGTTCAAAGAAAATTATGTTTGTTTATTATCACGCATGCAACCTGCACACATGTCGCTGTTGAATATGTGTAGGTGCAATCGGAATTGTAATTTTGAACTCTGTTTCCTGTGTTTGCTGTTTTGTTGAGGCTTCTGCCATATGAAATGTCACTGTGTGCCATGGAGTTAAAATATCTGTAAACATGTTTTCCTTTCATTTTTGTCCAATCTATTGGCTGTTGATAGGATTGCCTCATGTGTGTAACAGCTGTTCAAGCAACCAGTACGGGCTAGAAGTGCTTTTAACTACCATACTGTGTTGCACTGTGGGGTGCAGAAACACTATTGTCTTTCTCCAAACCTGTTTCTATTATATGGTTATTAAGGTCAAGAGCTCACTTGGCATATCATTTAAAAATAAAGGATTAAGGCAGGTAAAACGTTATTTTCAGGTTTTGTAAAATATGAAAGAGATTCTAGATTAGCCAGTAAATGATTATTTAAAATGTATGCTATGTAAACAGTGCTAATGTATCGATTGTTATTTCAAACATATAGGGCCCTCACATGTTCTACAGCAGTTGACAGACAGACAGAAATAGATGTCAGAAATCATTACTCCAATACATACAATAACCGCCTGCATTCAACAGTGGCATCAATTTGATTGGTCTGGTTTTCAGTTTCATTTCAACTACTTCATTGTGTTCTTTTGTTTCAGTGGCAAACTTTCAAATTCAAAACATTGCAATGCAAGATTAAACAGTATCTGTCAATGTCACGGAAGCAGAAACGCTTTCCAAGAACTTCTTTCCAGGACCTATTTGACTTTCGTGTTTCTACAAAAAAAGATTCATCCACACAGCGACGTCCTCAATTTCATTCCACGTGTGCATGCCAAGATAAATGCTAGTTATACACCAGGAGATAGATGACAAATAGTAACTTGCCCAGGGGATAAATAAAGTATTACATTTTAACAGTGTATTCATTCTGGGCTAAAACACTGCTGAAACCTGAATGCACATTGATTGTCAGCTATCCTAATGAAGGTCATTATTAAATGGCTTGCAGGGTAAATGCATATCTAACGGGTCTATACGAGATGCCCACACAGAAAAGCTGCTCTGCAATCCATAGCCCTCTATGATCATGTAGCCTCGGCAAAAACATGCTCTGACCTACAAATCTAACAGTGCTATGCAAATAGCGCGCTGGAGACCTGTAATTAATGTCTACATACAGTACAGTAGATAGGAAATCAAACCAGAGGGCTTTAGGAAATGAGCAACTTTGAGCATTTTCAGCTATATCCAAATAACAAAACTACACACAGCTTAATCTCTCTAGAGCAGGACCACTTTTATCCATGGGCTGCAACCAGGCATGCTTGCATTAAAGAAATAATCGATTTAATGCATTGACCGCAGTAGTCTGCATGTAAACCATTACAGCAGAAAGATTTATTTTTGTTATACGCAAGTGGTTGTGTATGCAACAAAAACAAAACAAAAAATCACTGCTGTGTAAATATATGATTAAGCATATACTGAAACTTAAAACATGTGCAAAAAATGTGAAAATCTAATCAAAGTTATGCCCAGCCATCAATCTGTTATTGTTTAATCAATGTCATTGTGATGTACATACTGTACAATACTAATATTGTACAATACTAATGGTGAAAATAGACCTTTACCTAGGGTTCAGAGCAGCATGCAGTTGGAATACCCTACCAGCTTACATTAGAAAGGCAGCTACTGTTGGTATTTTTAGTACGCTTTGAGGTGAGTGCAGATAACAAGATCATGAAACAAGACTGAAACAATCCAGAAGATGGTAGTGATACGTTTCTGGCATGTTAAAAACTATTGGATAAACACGACCTTACAACAGTGGCAAGTTCACACAGGAAGCATGACATTTGCATGCAAAAACAATGTTCAGATGACAACCTGCACTGCATGCCACCACAAAGACCTGTCCCAAGAATCTCGAAAGCTATTTGCTATATGCAAGCACTGCCTTGACAATCCTCATTTAAATAACAAGACATTTCGACACCATGATTTTATAACGTGTGTAAAGAGCGCTTATGCGTATTGGCACCCAAAAGTGTTTTCCTTCTCGTAAATAAAGGAACTTGAATATATTGATGATGGATTACAGCAGTGTACCGAAAATAAAAATTGAAATGTTTTATTTTTATGGTGTTTACATGCTGCATCAGGCAACCATGACTGAACAGACCTCTGCAGCCCCAGCTCAACAAAATGCCCTCGGAAAGTCAGATATCATTTATCCATTTCCCACGTGTATTTTAAGTACTGTTATCTGGCACACATGATTGAGAACCCCCTATAGCACAAGCCAAAAGCACTACTTTTTTAGTTTCACACCAGATTTATAAAGTATTTTCATGAAAGAGAAGATTCAAAATCCCTGTGGGGGGTGAATCTATAATCCACTAAAGTGAGCTGTGATTTGAAAGTATTATTTTAAATACAGATGAGCGAGCTGGCTCTGAGTCAGTCCAAAGTCCTTTCTGCAAAATCTTTTTGTCTCTAATGTAATTGAGTTGATAAAATCAGTATCAATTTAGGTCAGGAAGCTTTGGCACAATTTCAAAAACTGATGTTTTTTAGGACTGTGTGACCTGGATTTTTGGCAGTGGATTGATATTGAATCTTGTGATATATAAATAACATTAACAATGTTATGTAGGCTAACTGTTCCAGTAAGCTTTGTAACCTTAGATGTTACTGTAATACAGGACTTTTCAGTCCAGTTCTGCAGTTCAGATTGACTCCAAAAGCAGAGCTTGTCTTGTGGTTTGACACAATACTCATCCATAACTAATCACTGCTGTATGTTATAACTCAGGACTCATAAAAGTGTTTGTACGGTGTCATGACAAAGTTGCTAGTGCTAGAATTGCAGCGATCTGGCTTGCTAATGATGACAACATGATCTGCATGACAAGAGACACAGTTCTATCAAATTAGCTTTAAGGGTTTAAGGGTTTATGTGTTCTTAACCAGGTATAGGAGCAAAGCAATGCCTCAACATCCACTGACCTGTAGTGCAGAAATCACAATACACATGTTCAAATATATCCCTGTCAGTCCCGATTTTAAAACAGTTTGTGTGAACTCTATGGGAAGTTCCCCTGCCATAGCTTTGAAAAAAAAAAACTATGCATTACAAAGTAAATACATAGATAGGAAACTTAACATGGTACATTTAGGCACACAGTGAAGAGGATATATTTAAAAAAATTCCTTTTATATTCCTCAACTTAACTGTAAACGTGCTTTATGTAAACAGCAGAAGACACCTTTTCTTAAAATCTATAAAGTCTTTGTATTTTTACATTTGCCACAACTCCCACAGTAGCTCAAGGTGCTTAAGTCTGCTGCAGAAGGAAAAACTCTGAGCGAGGGTCATGCGCGTTCTATTTACACAAGCCAGGCCTAAAGCAGTATAGCTGTCAACACCACTGGTGTAGAGGCACGTTGAAGTCACTGCTGAGAACTTAGCTACAACAAACAGAGACCAAGCTTTCAGAAACAGCGCTCATACCATGCAGGCAGGTTTCACTTCTCTGCAACACACCCATGTATAGCAGGCTGCCACAAGCACGCAGGGCCTCTGATTTATTATCACAAAAAACAGTCAAACAAACATATGCTCTATACTGGTACATGTAATGTAATATTCTTTATTTTTGCTTCAAGGGACCGAATTCCTGTCTAATGAAATCACTGCTTGGACAGCATGTCTACAAAGTGATTGATCTGGTTGTGTATTTACAAAGTGAATCTGTTGTTTATCTTCAAACAATACAATAACAGAGAATCGATTAACACATTCCAGAAATAACCTTTTTTTCAAAGATCAGATCACTTTGTTCTGACTGTTGACAATGATTTTAAAGTTAATGCTTTGTCCTGAACAAACAACTAGCTACGTCAAAAATGAACTTAAAGAGTTAAACACTGCAAAAGAAATTTTAAAAAGCAGAGAGAACAATCACGATATAAATCACTATACCATGACAGAGGTCTATTATTAGCACAGACATACTAAAATCATTCCTTCCCGATGCTCTACATTTAAAGCTTTTGACATCATCTCTGGATTGCATTATTGGCTTGCCCATTTAACATCAACAGCCAGCGTACTCTATCATCTCAGAGCAGAGAAGGGGGGGGCTTTGATCTATGCTTTTATCTATTGGTGTAAAGATAGCCCTTACACTTTAAAAGCGAAACATTACAAAGTCTAAGTTAGCGTTTTTTTTTTTTTTTTTTTTTTGTTTTTTTAGGATAAATGATTAATTAAGCTACACATTTCTCGTCACAGGATACAAAGTGGTTTAGAATTCAATTTATATCATCTTCCTGGTCCACAGATTAGATTTTTATTACAGGCAGGATAACAATTTTTAATTGAAGGTGGTTGGTGGTTGTGTGCTTTAAAGCATTTGATTCACACATTGTAAAATTCATGAGAAAAAGTTATTTAGATTTTTTTTTTTTTTTTTTTTTTTTTTATCATCTTGCCAATCAGAAGGCCAGGAACCCCTGCAGTAATGTGGTAATGTTCAAGTATCTACCTGTGAATGCATAACTGACAGTGTAGAAGCTGCTGACAGATATAGCACCCAAGCCCATCCCAAATCCAATTATTATTTCTTCTCTTTGAAAGCCGTTTTTCAATTATTTTGTTCATTGTTTGGAATTCTAAGTTATATAAACTCTAAGCATGACTATTAATAATTAATAGAAGTTTTTTTAAAGAGGTTTCTTTAATTTTTACTGACGTATACCAGGGTAAAAGCAAAGTACTGTAAATACTGGTAAAAGCATAGTAAACTGCAATGTTACAATGCTAATTTACCATGGTAAGAGTTTATGAGAATCGACACTATATTATATATCTTACCCTTCAGTATATCAGTTGTCTTCTAGTTCTACTAGAGTAAGGGCTGCATTAAATCACTACCTCATCCAACATTGAATGTCCTGCCATCTCTCTGTATTATCCATGCATCAATCAAAGTTGCACTGTGAGTTCAGAAACTAAAAAGCACTTAATTAAACATCTGTCGATGTCTGAACACCACCTTCATGTAATATCTGCAAAGAAGTGACTAATTGTTTGTTAACTAAGCTCTCCACATTTGTTTAATAAAAAAAAAACATATACATTTCTGCCCTATAAACTAGACATAGACAATAGAAAAGGGCACATAGAACACCTTTTTGGCAGATTGACCAGCAATTGTTAAAACAAATAGCTTCTAACTGACAGTAATAAAGGTACCTTAATAACAAAAGCTTTTTTCTGACTCAGCAGTATGATTTTCAGGGAAAGTGGCCCAAGACCTACTGTTTACGCCTTCAGTGTATTCATAATGCTAGGCAAAGCCGACCTCTCCAACATTCCAGTGTGCTACCTGGGAAACAAGTTCAATTCTCACATAGTCCGAATAAAAGCAAATTAATTAGAGGTACAATGCAGTGCCGCAGACTAAAGCTTACTTTTATATGTCATATTGTTTTAATCAGAGTTTCTAGTGAATTATGTTCTGCAAACTCCAGCACAATGGGCTGACTTCTCATTAAAAGCAAGAGACTGTATAACCATGGGAACTGCAGTACCATCTCATTCCAGTGGAGACATCCCTCCAGCAATGAGAAAGAGGCCGAACACGGTAAACCCTCTGTCTGAATATAGATTACGTGCTGTCGGTCTCGATGCACCACTAAATTCATCACCTCAGTGGTGAAAACAATAGAAATGTTGGGTTGAAGTTTAAAATGTAGTTATCATTCTGCTGTACCCTAACAGTAACCCTAACCCCAACCATAACTTTAACCCTAGCTCTATATTTTTGCATATTGTTTTGTTGTATGCAAAATGTAAATGATCAGTTCTTGTGACAGTTTCTCACTGTTATTACTCATTGTCTAGCAAGGCAGTGGTTACTTCATACAGTGAGAATTGCAATATGTTACAAGAGACATTGGACACCAAAATTAACTTCTGCCAACACAGTCAATTACTCAACTACTGGAGATAGGCAGTCCTGAAAGGGTTCGATTAATGATCATTCAAAGTTTAGTGTTCCCCAGATACTTTTCCTGCAAAGCGTGTCTTTAATACATCTTGAGAAGATGAAAGCCGCATCTATAAAACCTACAATAAACCAGGTTATCCCTGTCCGGAAGGATTACGAGTCTTTACTGCACACATTGAAATAATCACAAATTAAAGGAACATTGTAATCACACTGATAATTATCTTCTTGAAAAGTACTTTAAGGGTCTACATACTAATCCCTCCAGAGGAATTATATTGCATTCTTAATGTTGGGCTGGATACAGTGCTGCAGAAATGAACATTAGTTTCTCGTTAACACAAAATGGGGAATATAATGAACAAGAACATTATGAAAAATCTATCAAAACATTCTTGAACATGGACGGTCATGTGTGTACATTACCTTTGCTATACTGTTTAATGCATATATCTGTTTTCAAAGTCTTTGCAGAGCAATGTCATGTACCTCACATAAAGACGTAAAAAAAATTGAAAGACAAATTCAAATAATTTAATAGGGCTCTCTACATCATAAATACGGAAGGAAAGCTGTAAGAAATCAGGCTAGCATCTTCTATGTCTCTTTGGTGGTTCAATGGTGGAATTTCGCTGTAAAGCAGCCTTTCAGAATGTCATGTTTCTCTGTTCTTACCTTCAGTCTAGAAACACAATGAGCTCTTATATTCAGCAATGGTCTTCCATTAAATGAAGGAAAAACAAACATCCCAAAGAGCTTAAAGCTGTTCACTCTGACCTTAATCCCATGTGCGACATGCACAGTACACAGAAGCCTCACTGTAGATACATTTTGAGATGCCTCTAAACAAATAACTTTCACTCACTCAAAAATGCGCTGGGGATGAAAGTCTGTGGTCTCTTGCAGCCAGGCTGCAGCTCTTTGATACCTGATCTGGCTCTCCTCACAAGCCATCCTTCCAGAGCCATCCTCCCAGAACCCCCTCCCAGAGACATCCTCCCAGATCCACCTTCCCAGATCCACCTTCCCAGATCCACCTTCCCAGAGCCATCCTCCCAGAGCCCCCTCCCAGAGCCATTCTCCCAGAGCACCATCTCAAAGCCCTCTCCCAGAGCCAGCCTACCAGAGCAATCCTCCCAGAGCCCCCTCCCAGAGCCACCCTCCCAAAGCCCCCTCCCAGAGCCATCCTCCCAGAGCCATCCTCCCAGAGCAACCCTCCCAGAGCCATCCTGCCAGAATCATCCTCCCAGAGCCATCCTCCCAGAGCCACCCTCCCAGAGCCATCCTCCCAGAGTCATCTTCCCAGTGCCATCCTTCCAGAGCCATCCTCCCAGAACCATCCTCCCAGATCCACCTTCCCAGATCCACCTTCCCAGAGCCATCCTCCCAGAGCCATCCTCCCAGAGCCATCCTCCCAGAGCCCCATCCCAGAGCCACCCTCCCAGAGCACCATCCCAAAGCCCCCTCCCAGAGCCCCCTCCCAAAGCCATCCTCCCAGTGCCCCCTCCCAGAGCCCCCTCCCAGAGCCATCCTCCCAAATCCACCTTCCCAGAGCCACCCTCCCAGGTGTCGGATGGCCAGCTGGCAGAGCAGATGGATGTTGGAGTGAAGCGTGGCAGCCTACTGACCGCGTCCTCCTTGTATAATGGGCAAAGGGTCAAAGGGCATCAGACTCTCTACTTAACATCGAGTGTTTCACCTGCAGGGGGCTTATTGGTTTGTGGCAGTAAAACATGTAAATGACGACAGAGTCTATTATTGAAGGGTTTAGGAAAACATCACATATGGCAAGCCTGTCACCATTAATGTGATTTATACACTGCTGTATCACTGGGAAGCACCTTTCCTGAAACAGCTCATCGTTCGGCAGTGCATTGCTTGTCAGTATATCTTTATTTTTTGTTTTGTTTTTTGTAAACGTGGAAATCTTCCATTTTTAATGGCTAGCTGAGTGCTCTATATATATACATAATCACTACAGCATTCTTCTTTTTAACCTTGACAAATAATCATGTCAGAGAAACACAGCCTTTGGCTTTTAAGGATAAATAGCTTCGGTGATATAACCCAGGTTAGGTAACATACGTGTCTACATGCGTGTCAACAAAAACAAGATTCCATGTATATAGAACCTAATCTAAAAACAATTATGACTATGTTTAGAAAATGTCAGACAGTGTTGCAGCTGTTATGGAACAAAGTGTATGTGTTTTCCACGTATCTGTCATCTTTTTTTGTTGTTGTTATTGTATCACAGTTGGATTTGTCACTACTTTAACTTTCATTTGAACAGTGGTTCTGGCCACTGAAAAAACTATACTAAACAAAATGACTAAATGTATTCATAGTGTAAACACAAGCATACTAATATTGGTCTCTAAGTAGTGAGTATTTTTGCATGATATATGTAAGTACACAATGGTATTAGAAAAGGGTTAGGGTTAGGGTTAGGGTTAGGGTTAGGGTTATAGCCTGAATAAAATGTGTTACACATTAAGTTCATTGTAACTATGCATAATTACATTGTAATTATGTGTAAGTACACTTGTAAGTAACTACTATCTAAATACACAATAATTAGAGTCAGTTAATGTACAGTGTTACCCTAATATTGTGCTGTACATCCTCAGTAAGTAACAGAGTGAAAAAAATGAATAACAACACACATTAACAAATGCCAATGAGCTCTCAAGGGCATGTTTATACCAGCATGCGTGCTTACTGTCTCTAATGGACATTTGTCCATTGTGACATTGACATTCATACACACTCGTGTCCTTTTCTTCCTGACATTCATCAGCATTCAGACTATTTCAGGTCATTTCAAACATTCATCAACCCAGAAATACCAGGGATATTTTGTTCCATTTTAAAAGCGGACTAGAACTCAAATGTGAATAATAAAACATATCTAACATAAAATAAAAGCCATACCATCAGAGGAATGTAAACAACGTCTGCCATTTTACTGACATTTATTAGCGCTGTATAAATACATATTTTAGTAACTATTTATTTTCCGCCGCTGGCAGTGTGATCATTATATTATTGTGAGGAGAATTGTTTTATGAGCAGATACTATAACTGACATGTACAATAAATGAATCCACTGTCTTGTTAGGTGAGCCAAAAACTTGTCAATAAAACCCTCTGTTAAAATCATTAGATTTGGATTAACTATGTTTATATGCCATCATACTGTAGTGCTTACATGTATTTTCAAAGCTGCTAATAGCAGCTGTGTCTGAGCGTATAGAAAAAGGTTGCCATGCGCCTGAGGTATGTTTGGGATGTCATCAGGCTGCAGGCTTACTCAAGGGTATTCAAGGGTTTGCTCTTTAAACAGGTCTATTGAGAAACTTAACGTCCAGTTCAATTATGAATGTTTTTGACAGGATACACTTAACTACATTTGAAGAATCAGTCCTTCACAGAGGGATGTCCCACAATACCTCTAACTCACTGTAACATTTGTTCAGTAATGCGTATCCACAGTAAAGTGTTTTCAAACCAGGTCACGTTAATACATTCCGCAAGTATAAAGTTGTCACAGCTGGGTGGACAATTTAATAAAGATGGCAAGGCCGCTGTTAAAAGGCTCTTTAAAGATCCTGCAACTGATAGCTACAGTAGAGAAGCTAGCGTCTGCCCCCTCTCCATTTAACAGATCAGTGCAGCTGTTCTCATTACACACGAGTTACAAATTTCCACAATGACTGCAGAAGCCCTCAGGCTTTGTCAAACTAAGGCAGGTGGTCTGTTCTCATGTGAAGGAAATCTATTACATGCTGAAAGCTCTCGATAATGAAGGCATTGGCAGGAATTGGACTGAGCCCAGCAAACAGGCAGTGCTGGAGACAGAGGGAAGAGACAGGACCCCTCAGGCAAGAGCAAAGCTTGGCACATCACATAAGGAATCTCCGACGTGGAGTTACAAACAAACATTTGCAGTGTGACACACCTTATTGGGTAACACTTTATATTAAGGTGCTGCTTATTAATGTTTAATAAATATAGAATATGTGCTTAATAATTATGGTATGTTATTGCATGGTTATAAACCATCTACAATGCTTTATTAACACTATATAACATAATTAATAAGCATATATTATACATTTTTAAAACATTTATAAAACATTAATAAGCACCGCCTTAATATAAAATGTTACCAAAAAATCTAAGTTAGAACCAAGTAGTACAGTTTAGTGTAACAGTGGGGAAGCAAATTTCTAGCTTCCATGTACCTATGCAGCAGATTTCAGAAGGAGATAGTGTATGAATTATGAATGAAGCCAAGCAGAGGATCTGAACTTTGGAAAAAGAACAGAGATAAATCATATACCATTTGACAGAAAGAACAAAAAGTAAACTTTACCATTTAAAAATATAAGGATGTGTCTACCAGAATATTGTTCTCTTAAATTATCCAGTCTATAAACATAACCAGTGTCACTTCCCAGTTTTAAACAATAAGCCTTAACATTCATGACCATTCGTGCTTAAAGTCAGGATGATCTCTTATGCAGAGTTTTTAACACTTAGTGGGTCACTGATCTACATTACAACATTGCTGCAGAATCAGCCAAAACCCTCTTATATTTACAATATACTTTAACAAAATATCCAGAATTGCAGCATGCCTTGTAAAATGCAAATGCAACTGTAATGAACCACATGCACAGATGCAGAAGCATGACCAACATAAGAACATAAAAAAGGTTACAAACGAGAGGAGGCCATTCGGCCCATCTTGCTCGCTTGGTTGTTAGTAGCTTATTGATCCCAGAATCTTATCAAGCAGCTTCTTGAAGGATCCCAGGGTGTCAGCTTCAACAACATTATTGTGGAGTTGGTTCCAGACCTTCACAATTCTCTGTGTAAAAAAAAAAAAAGGTGCCTCCTATTTTCTGTTCTGAATGTCCCTTTGTCTAACCTCCATTTGTGACCTTGTTTCTTTTTTCAGGTTGAAAAAAGTTGTCAATACCTTTTAGTATTTTGAATGCTTGAACAAATCGCTGCATAGTCTTCTTTGTTCAAGACTGATAGATTAAATTATTTTAGCCTATCTGCATATGACATGCCTTTTAAACCAGGAATAATTCTGATCGCTGTTCTTTGCACTCTTTCTAGAGCAGCAATATCATTTTTGTAGTGAGGTGACCAGAATGGAACATAATAGTCTAGATGAGGTCTTACTAATGCATTGTACAGTTTTAACATTACTTCCCTTGATTTAAATTCAACACATTTCACTATGTATCCGAGCATTTTGTTGGCCTTTTTTACAGCTTCCCCACATTGTCTAGATGAAGACATTTCTGAGTCAACATAAACTCCTAGATCTTTTTCATAGATTTTTCTTTAATTTTAATATCTCCCATATGGTATTAATAATCGACATTTGCATTGCCTGAGTGCAGTACCTTACACTTGTCTCTATTAAATGTCATTTGCCATGTGTCTGCCCAGTTCTGAATGCTGTCTAAATCATTTTGAATGACCTTCGCTGCTGCAACAGTGTTTGCCACTACTCCTATTTTTATGTTGTCTGAAAATTTAAAAAGTTTGCTTACTATACCAGAATCTAAGTCATTAATGTAGATTAGGAATAGCAGAGGACCTAATACTGATCCCTGTGGTACTCCACTGGTTACCTCGCTCCATTTTGAGGTTTCTCCTCTAACCAGTACTTTCTGATTTCTAAATGATAACCACTCCCTAATCCATGTGCATGCATTTCCTTGAACCTACTGCGTTCAGTTTGAGAATTCATTTTTTATGCAGGATTTTGTCAAAAGCTTTCTGGAAATCGAAATAAACAATCCAGCATTGCGGAATTGCGGAAAATGAGGAACTTACCAACAGCAGCTGAAGAAAAGGAACGTTGCAAAATTTTCCATGGGCAGGGACAATAGCATGATCACCTAAATGGCTCATTGTTTTTTTGGTTCTGTTTTATAGGTGCTGCTGCTGAGGTACAGGATGTAAAAAAGCCAGCACTGGAATGATGTGGGAAGCCGTTCACTTGCCTGGGTCTTCTAGCCTGAGGTCTTGTGTGCTCCTCAGAGTCTTGTCAATATTTAACTAGTTTGTTAAGTTGGATTTAATCAACTATTCTAACCCCCGGTAGTGCTTCTGAACAAAATATAGGAGGAAAACTAGCAATTTTTCATAATCATTGGAGACTTCTCTATTAGTAGCCATTATCACTCTATGGGTAATATCTATTTGGGGGTTCTCAGACCAGTTACCAGAAGAAAGGCATCAACAAGCATTGAATGAGCAGGGAGACTGAGTAACTGGAGGTCCATTTCACAAAATGGGAAATCACTGGTAATATCCTTTTGTCACAAACGTGTTTTGTTTTACTCTTACAGCCCAAGCCACAAACAAGTAACCTTCAAAGACATAAACTACGTTTGTCTAAAAATCCTTTCTCACATTCCTCACTCCCAGTAAAAAAAAAAAAAGAAAAAGCAGGTGAGTCCCAGTGAACAATCAGCAGCGCAGTTTGTGAAATTAGAAAGCTCTGTGGCTGCATGCGCAACACCTCCTGTCCCCTACACAACAGTACTAGATTTATTCCATCATTTAATGTAATTCAGCCATGTGTTGGTTCAACATGCTCAAATTGAAACACACCACATTTGTATGTGGGGGGGGGGGATTTCATACACTATTTCATGGCTAATGCATTTTACAATAATATCCAGCAGTGGAATAAAAAGCTTGCCTCACACTCAAATAAAATTTCTTTGTCAGCTGGTGAACACCATACTGTACTATAGACTGATACTGGGTCCTATAGCCCATAAAACAGTTGGAAAAGGACCGGTTTGCAGTGCATAGGAGGGAGTGCTCAGAGATAAGACAGACACGCTATGGCAGACAGAAATGACAATGCTTTGGCATTCAGTCCGATTGAAGATACTGTACTATTTTATTTAGTGTACTGTATAGCAATGAAAATACCTTTCCCACCCAATATTGTTTTTTTATGACTTCAGTTCTCTAAACCCACACAAGGAGATATACAGGAATGGAACGCAAAGTGTGGACCTGTTTTTTCTGGGCTTTTGCACAGCTGCCATTGGGAAAACTGTCCTTAAATTGTTATCTTAAGATGTATTGACAGTCAGCCTGCATCCATTCAAATAGGAGGAAATAATCTAATAGCATATTTTAAAAACAAAATAAAGGGGGGGTGGGGGGGGTTCCGTTAATGTCAACAGCATTCAGCCCAGTCACCAGGCGCTTGCAAAAGTACATCACTTAACTATTACAATAAAATAGTTTTTTAATGTATTTCCATGTTACAAATCCTCATAATCACCTCATTATTATTTTATGTGAAGACTGATAAATAATGTATTACTTGCATAGGAAAACATGTTAGCTGCAGGGACACAATTCTGAGCAGTAAAAAAATCAAATAAAACACAACAAAGGAAAGAGTTCCCATTAGACCAAAGTGATTGCGTTGTGCATAGTGACGCCATTATTTACTCAGTTAAGATGCTGGGGTACCTGGTGCCTGTCCACCATTGATTAATTAATTTGAGGCTTTGTCTGTGGATTCTATTTTTTTAAAACACTGTTTATAATGTAGGAGCGTGTTAGTAAACAATTTACAAATAAATATATGTATATATGCTATATAAATATATGCTCCTTGCAAAAGAGCCAGCTCTTTTGTACAGCGGTATTGGCGCAATGCTTCAGTGCGAGAGGTCCCGGGTTCGCGCCCACCCTTCTGTGTATGGATTGCCTCGCCCTGTGTGAGGAGTCTGCCGACGGGATCCGAGAACAAAGTGTTATTAAATGGTCTGATTATGGCAGTTGTATGTGTGACGTGCTATGCAAATGTATGTTGTGTTCTTTTTTTCTGCTATGTACTGTACAGTGCATTGCGATACGTTTGTGTAAAAAGCACTATATATATATATATATACACACACACACACACACACACACATATATATATTGTAAACGATCCTCGCACTCACGGAGTTCGTTGCCCCTTTCAGATAGACCCAGGACACAAAAATTGATTTTTTTACGGCGCTGACGCGCACTTTTTAATAAACACAGAAATGAAAACAAAACAAACGCCTAGCTCCCTCTTGGAGCTCTGACTAAACATAGACTGGTTCCTCACTAAACCACAGGACGGCTAAGCCGTTTACCTGACAAACACCAAAACGGGCTTCTCTCAGCACTCTCTTCAATACGACTGGACACACACGCAGTTGGGCTCTTCACTCAGCCGCCCCGATCAGTCTGGCTGCCTCTCCTAAATACCCTGCACCTGTCTCTAATTTATAATTACGATCAGGTGCCGAGGATTAACTAAATCATTAAAACAATTACACACACAAACACGTAAGAGCTGTTCCAAAACATCGTCAACTTCCTAAAATTGGAGGGAGGGACAAGGTTTTTATAAATGTTGAAAATTATACCCCAACACACATACACACACACACACACACACACACACGCACACACACACATATATATATTAATAAAAATAAATTAATTAAATAATCCTAAACGGACCTCTAAACTCTTACTGTAAGTGAATAAACAAAAGTCCATAGCCAGACACAAATTCTTCGTGTGTTTGTTTTGTTTGTTTTTTCAAATAACCCATGCTTGTTTAGTACACGCCTATGAAGCAACTAAATTCCAATCTGCATGTTCATTATTGGAGGGCATTGTGGAACATGTCTGTTCACTTTTAGCCAAGGTTAATACTGGGTAGGACCTAACAGTGGTCATTCTGATCACTTTTAGCTAAGGTTAATACTGCTCAGGAGCTAATACTGGTCATTCTGATCCCAGCATATTTGATTACATATTACACGTGTATGTTACCTTTCTTATAATTTCAATGTACAAGACACAAGAGTGTCTTAAGAATATACATAAGACATAAGAATATGAAATTATAATAACTCCTGGTGAACTTGAAAACAATGGTCTCTAAATGGGCAGCCAGCAGGTATATTTTAGCCAAGGTTAATACTGGGTAGGACCTAACAGTGGTCATTCTGATCACTTTTAGCTAAGGTTAATACTGCTCAGGAGCTAATACTGGTCATTCTGATCCCAGCATATTTGATTACATATTACACGTGTATGTTACCTTTCTTATAATTTCAATGTACAAGACACAAGAGTGTCTTAAGAATATACATAAGACATAAGAATATGAAATTATAATAACTCCTGGTGAACTTGAAAACAATGGTCTCTAAATGGGCAGCCAACAGGTATATAAAATGCCAAAACAAATATTTGATTTAGACAAAAACAGTTACTGTTACTTTATTTACAGTAGAGGAATTTTTACGTGCGAGTGAAATCATGATGTTCTGTAAGATACAATATAAACAAAGTAAAATACAGACAAAAAAAGCACAGTAAACTGACAATAATGTGTAATTTTACCACAGTAAATCATTATATTGGTAGACACATTTAAACCAGTAAAGTTTGACCCTGGATATATTTTGTCTATCTTGGTGGAGCGTTGCAGCAGCCGGGTTTGGGACTGGAGCGCCAGGGGCTTTGGTGAGTTTCTCTCAAGGTCACACAGTAAGCCAGTGCCACAGTGAGTTCAGAATCAAAACCTCTTCTAATGCCAGAGGCCTAAACACCACCTCCAATAAACATGACCTACCCCGGCTTGTTTTGTTTACAGAAGTACCCCCTATTGGACAGCTGCTGTGTAAAGAAAAGGTCTAAAGGGTCTGTCTCTGGCTGCTCCAATTCCCCACTTTAATCCTCAAAGCAAAATCCTCTTTTTATTTCTTCAGTTAAAATCTCTAAACAGTGTTTACTTTGGAGGAAGCCAAGGTTCTTTGTGCTGAACGAGAGTGCTTCCTGGGACAAATCACAGCTAATTAACACACACTAAAGGCTGCACCTCGTTAGAGGCAGTGCAATTACCCTAGATTTTCCCAGTGGTAAGACTTTTCAAAGAAGGTTTTGAAATAAAACAGAGATAGTTGAAAAAAAAAAAGTCTCTGTTTCCGTGTATCCTTTGTCTAATACAGTACTGAAAATGGATAAAAGCTTGATAAGAAAATAGCTTTTTCTTGTATTATTATTTAACCAGATCTTACACTAACTCAAGCTATTCATAGAGACAGCTGACAAGGCAGCAAATATCTATGATTGACTAGGGCATGAATTCTTAATTACAGGCCAAGAGGGAAGAATGTACCCTGAATAATAAACCTTTAGAAACTCCTGACTCACAGGGAGTCCAAGGACCTCCTGCAGTGCCTGAGCAATCAATGGGTCACGTGAGTATAAAAGCCTCATGCTTATAAGCAGCTGCAGTTTAGTATAAGAATTAAAGTCCCAATAGATATGAGCAGTAGAATTGGGGTTCTCTACAGCTCCTGCACTGCACTTGTCATTCCATGGTGAATCATTTCAAGAATGATGTTCTGCTTAAAGGTGTACCGCCCCATAGGGATTTCAAGAGTTTAACCGTATAAACATATCTTAATGTTTACTGTAGAGTGCAAATGGGTTTCATATTGTGCAAGGAATATTGTTCAGTTGTAAGGACATTTTCAATAAGCAGCGCTGGTTGAGTCATGTTTCAGCATGTCTTCTTCAAATCATGTGAGTAATTCTACAAATTTTATAGTTAGTGCCAGTTGGAAATCATGTGTCAGAATAATTTCCTGTAACAACAATCATGACTGAAAACTCCAGCCTATCACTGCCAATATCAAAGCTTCTATCTGCAGTATTTACAGTGCTTGCTTCTTTATTTATCTGCAAGAGATGCCATGGAACACACTGACTACACCTCCATGCAAAATCACATGCTCAATACATGGTGTAGAATAGGGCATGTAACACTTTTAAATGAATAAGACTTGTACATTAGGTATATGGGTTTTCAAATAGTCTCTCAGATGTTTGCCTGCTGCAGTGCCACTGCAATTAAACCCTGACTGTGTCTGGCAACACTGCATTGTATATTTAAATGCATATTCCCATAAGCTGGCTGATGTCGACAAAATGTTTCCAGTTCTGTAATTATACAGTACAATATTGAGTTTAAAACCTCTTTCAATAACATACCATACATAGCTGTATCCAAGAGTTATCCCTGGCTTTCTCACTCAAGGCTTGTTTACGCACATTATCAAGAAAGCCTCGTGCTAACCCTTCTCCATACCTGTTGAGGCTTGTTCAGTCACAGAATGGCATTGAGAGACCACCCCTGTGTAGAGATCAGTATGGCATTTAGCCTCCTACAAACAAATCTTTAACAAGGTCAAATCTAATAGACAGTCTTTATAGTCACTGGCCACAGGGAACGTTGCCATCAGCCTGTGTTAATATCAAAATGAAACATTTCCATAGCCTCCATGTGACTTAGAAGCCCTAAACTGCATCTCGGTTTTGAGGAACAGCACTGCCACCCAAGGCAGAGCACACACCGAGGGTAACACCAATCATCCAGAGCACCTTTGTTTATTCTAGCGTTTTTCTTACCTTGTCTGATTTCATTAGAGCGTGTCTTCTTTCCCAAGAGGTCGGTCAAGGGGTTTCCGTTAGAGCCCTCTAGATCATTAGTTGGAATGCCTCTGAGAGGTTGCAGCTGATGACCCATTCCAGCCCTTAATAGCTTTTTGTCACTGCGTTCATTGTGCAGCACTCTGGCATGATCCTTTATCAAGCACAATTTGGTTAAATACGTGGAACAATCCCTTTTTCTGGTCTAATTCTCTTATGTACAGTATGTATACAATACAACTGATATAATACAGACTGGCAAGAGCTTTAAAATCACACCAACTGAATCGTTAGAGTGCTCTCATTCCCCATGAGAAATAATGGGACAGTAAATAAAAGTCTGAGGTATTATATGTGTCTGATTGCATTCTTTTGTAACTGTAAATTCCTGTATTCTGAAAGGGATACCCTTTAGAAATCATAAGCACCTGCGTTCCTTTCTTTCCATTATACTGCTGCTGTAGCACATTGCATGGCTGCAATAGCTGATAGAAAGGTAAAAGAAGTCCGTAGACACAGCTTTAGCCAAGCACTATCTCTCCCAATACCTTGTTGTTCACTGTGTCAAGAAATTTCTCCTTCTTAATCCTGCACCCCTTCAAGAACATCTCCCTCTCCTCTGATCTTTTCAATTGCAGGAGATCTGCTTTTATTTCAAAGGTTAAGTTTCTAAACTTTTTAATCTCGAAGCAAATATTGACAGTACAGGCGGATACGATTCTCTTAACTGTACAATAAAATGAAAACAATGCTTCACCGAAGAATAAAGGTTACCACAAGCAACCTAAAAAAATAACAATAATAACAGTAATAAGGGAAAAGCATTAAATCTGACATACAGAATGATGAACGACCTTCTTCAGATGCTGAAAACTTGCAGGACTCGTTACTCTGAATGTCACAGGATCCACTGAGACAAGTCTTACAGTACATGCCCATGACAAACGCTGTCTGTAATTAACTTAATTATAGCCTCATACACATTGATGTAATGTGCACATGAAACACAATGTGCAGAGTGTTTCATATACCACAGACAGAACATCACATATCTTCCGGTAGGAAGTGATGTTGGCTTTGTTCGCACTTTTTTGAAACATAATTAAAGATTGCAAGAACAAACTACTGTATATGCTTGAATGTGTGAAGGAAAAAGTACATTTTAATTGTGCCCAAAACTGACTATTAGGAGAAATTGTATGTTTTTTGTGGAGATTTGATAATAGGATTGTCCCTTTGAACTCTGAGTATGTTTACAGAAACAAATATTAGCTCTGTTCAGAATTCACTAAATCTAGGTGCTGATGTGTCCAAGGGCACAAGCTGTTACTATGAACGTGAAAATCACACAAAAGAACTGACAATGATAACAAAGTACATTAAAAAATATGTCAACTTCATGCTAAAAGAGTAGGTCTCTGTGCACTTTAAAATGTATATTTATATATATATATTAAAAAGCTATTTCCCTGATAAGGAGGTGTTGAACATATCAGCTCACTTTTGCTGTAGAACAAACAAAACCTTTGAAAATAAAAGGTGATCCCTTCTATTTTGTTTTCTGAGCTATACCAGACAAAGCTTGACTATTTGTGAGAGGGCTGCTCAATCATGTGCATTATACACAGGGAGTGTTTTATACCCAGGATGTGTGCTGTACACAGGGCTTGTGTTGCTTACAGTGCTTGAGAAGCACTGTAATTTGTTACATTAAATAATGCAGACTAAAATATGAAGGCAACTCAGCCTGGTAGTTATCCAAACCTACCATCTCTGCTGTGGTATGTAATAGTAGTTTTTGCTTAATACAATTGAATAAATGAAAATAATTGTATTTTACTCTATGTTTTAGAGTAGAATGCGATTCATGTGATTAATTGAAACACTTAAAATGCTAACATGGGACCTATTGAAATCTGAAGGGCAAGGCAAGATCACACACACAGTACATCTGTTAACTAACAAAAGGGAAGGCAATGACGCACTGGGCTCTAGTCTTATTCCCAGAGGGAGCATGCATTCCACATTACCTGAGCCACATGTGCTGAGTTTGCTTGTTTCCTGCTTCCCTGTTCCGCAGTTCATTCCGAAAATGCCATCTTTTCTAAGGAGTACTCTAATCTTGTGCAGATTTCTCGAAGAAGGAAAGGGTTCATTCTAGCCAGCATTCCTTGAAAATATGATTGCAGGTCCACATAATAAGAGTATTATGGTGTACAAGGGGACACACATAGAGTTCACTGTTGCCGTGATCAAATGGTCTGCGCTGGTTATTAATTACATCTACTGTGCAATTTCCAGCATTCCGGGTGCATTACATTTGTCACCAACACCACTGTTCAGTGAAAGTCAGCAGGGTAATAACAGCAAAGTCATTTGGGTAATCAAACCAGAGTTAGTTGATTAGCCAAGGTCAAAATGCAATGTTGATTGCATTAGAACAAAGACGCTTCGTAAGAATAAGGAAAACTTCTTCCCGTGGACTGCCCATTATTTACTAAGATTCATTTCACTTAAATGCCAGTGCTTTCATTCATTCCACCAGTGCTATCATATGATACAGGTCACACGGTTATCATATGCATGGCAAACATGTCATCTGTTATTTACAAGGCTTGTATAAACAGTCAGAGGAGATCAGGCCCCTAGTCAGAATTTAACAGCATTGTTTTAAATATTTGTACGCCGGGTAAATAAAGATGGTATAGTCTTGACAGAACCACAAAACAACAGTTAATAGTATCCCTTCAGCCTGGATGTAATACGGCTGTTACTTATGGATAGCAAATGCAGTGATATTTGCTATGCTTTTCACATAGCCCATTCACATTATTATTGTTCATTTCGGCAGTGTCTTCGTAACCGAGCGTGGTCCGGTTAGTTTGAAAGCGTATATGAATCCCCTTCACAGTAATCGAACCAGACAGAGACCACTTCAGGATGTGTCGGCTCTAAACTGAGTTAAAAACACACTATGTGTGAAAAGGCTACCAAATTTCACAGAAAAGCTGTTG
This sequence comes from Polyodon spathula, assembly GCF_017654505.1. Lineage (NCBI taxonomy): Eukaryota > Metazoa > Chordata > Actinopteri > Acipenseriformes > Polyodontidae > Polyodon > Polyodon spathula. Next base: position 43,901,932 of record NC_054543.1, read on the forward strand.
TTTTCAGCTTGCCTTGTGCTTGTCCCTTGATGTCCTGGTTGTAGGTATTATTGGAGCCTGTGTTGCTTATGAGATATAAATAAACCTAGGAAATCTATCTACATGTCTGTCACTTTTTCTTCTATGAATCAATTGATTCATACAACCATGAACGCAATGGAGGGGAATGAATCCAGTATGTCCTCATATGAAGCTGTTATAAATATTGCTTAAAAAATCTAATACGTTATTCCTAGGTAGAGGTTTACCAAATAGCACTGCATTGTAGAGAAGATGTACACTACTAAACCCATGGATTAGATTAACAGAATGTTCTAACACAGCATTAACATGGGTAAGAATTTGCTGGTTAGAAAATAGTCCTTTCGTTACTTCAAAAAATATACAAAAAAAGGAAAATTCTGCAATCAAAAGTATTATTGTACTTGTTTAATTAAGACACAAAAGTGTACAGTACATATTACTTGGCTATACAATGTTTACCTGGTTAAACTGCATGCACTTTATCTAGGTGTCTTAAGATTTCGGTGCAAGAAAATGTACAGAAACTGCTGCTCAACTGTATTTCCTTGATGGTCTATGGTAAATAACATTTCCTATACACAAACACTAGGTGTGCTGTAGCAGGTTATTTGCAGGAATTGCTTGAGAATGGAAAGTATTCCTCCTGTTTCCAGTTTCAGCGTCTCTCCCCAGCCCCCATGTTTAAGGTCACTTTGCCACTGGGCAGAGACCGTCTCAAACATCAGAAGCTTAGCCATGGCACTCTTCCCTGGGGCCCTGCAAGTGACCAGCCAAGGGCAAGGACTCAAGATCAGGGCCTTTTCAATAAAAGGTCATGCCAGCCATATGAACTCTCCTACTGCTCTGCTTAGCGAAGGCTTTCTTCACAATGGTCATTCTCAAATGACACATTACAAATGATCTTACTGTAAACCCTACCAATGGATTTCACAGACACTCAATCTGAAACATGAGCAAAGAAAATATTTCCATGCTTTTTTTTTTTTTTTTTTAACTGAACAGATCCATCAAGATGGAAATGAAGGAAAGCAAGTGCCTTTGGTATGAGAAGAGGCATTCGTTTTGTGTAAGATGACTAACTACTTTATTGGATGAACATACAACTTGAGATAACTTTAAACTGATGACAAGAACATACTGTAGTTAATTTTAAAACTAAAACTGAATATGTCCCCCTTGCAATCAGAGAGCTGCTGCCTTTCAGCACCTATGGTGCTCATTCGGCCACCTCATGTGCAGAAGCTCCCCACTGAGAAAGCTCTGAAGTTATTAGTTTCACCTGTACACAGCTCCCTGCACCATTGACTTTTCTTTTATTATCCTCTAATCTGCATGTTTACGTGCAAGAGAGCAATGTGCCAACCACCTTCGTCTGCACTTCTGCGCCTCTTAGCAGCACTTATTGGTCCCCTGCAAAGCTTTAATGTTCCTATTTGGCACTATCACCCCTAACAGTGCTTACAGTGAAAGAAAAATCAATGTTTATTTTGGGTTGTCTGTGCCAAGGCTGCTTCCAAATCATTTGCACTTAAATGTAGCGTAGACTAAACTAATCAGCTGCCAAACGTCCCCCGCTCCTGAAAATAAGTCTTTTGTTTTGTGGTTCCAGTTTCGGTGCTTTCCACAGCTTCGCCAGCACTGTTACAATGGGTCTGATTGGGTGGTAATGCAGTGTGCAACGCTGTCTGTACTTCGGGGGAACTCATTGTGAATAATGACAGCGAGGGGGTTGGGGGTTGGGGGAGGCTGCATTACATCCTGACAGTTTGCATGCATACATTGAGGTTCAATCTATTGTGCAGCACTTATAAATACATCCCAGACCAGCATTAGTAACTTGGATATCTTCTGGTCTAAGTTGTGTTTTTCAGTGGCCCTAGTGTATAACCGATAACAAATGCTGGACTGTTGCTTAGTCAATAATCTATAATAATTGATTATTAACCTCATAGTTAACATATCAAGTGGTCTCCACAAAAATCAATTATAGTACTCAATCGTCTCACGCATCGTTGCTCTGCTGCACAAGAATGGTCTCACGGGTGGACCACAAGTGTTTTTTTTTACCTCCTGGACTGCACTGCGGTTTGAAATAGAGAGAAATACTGTCATTAAACAAGCAAGAGTGAGGTGAAGTCACATTGTAAAACATGTCTGAGCATTTCAACCACATCCCCTGTCACACAGCTGCTACTAAATAGCTACAATGCTGACTTTTACAGGTCTACATTTTCAACACAATTCTGTGGTCTTTGCATGGTCAGGTAGCATGTTGTTTTTGCAGATGTCTATTACCCTTCAGAGTACTGGGTTCATGCTCATTTAATGTGATTTATGTTCATGTAATGTGTTTAAGGTCAATACTGTGCATCACTGCTAAGGACAAAAGTTAGTTACCTAATCAATCTGCTCTTCCAATTATCCTTATTGTTATAATAATATTATTAATAAAAAAGGTCATCAACATTAGACTGATAATCTGCTTTCTGAATGCCATGCACGTTGATTTAGCACAATAAACACACTGACCATTGTTGCAATCTGCATGCTATTGAAAGTGTTAAATGCAAATCTTGTAGGCGTTACCTTTGACTTTGCCCACAGGTACTGTAATCTGTTCTTTGCTAGTAGAATGTTCTGAAGTTCTGAACAAGTTCCATCCAATGATATCCCTGATGCCCTATTGAGTGATACATCCTAGGATCCTGGTGATCGCAGACAAAGCCCATAATGATCCTAAATCCAGTGGAAGTCAGTGGAGTAGTACAAAAGTGGTATTCATCTGGCAATGGCTCCAGCTTACTTAAATCCCTCTGTGTGTCTCCTGTAACGATGTCAGGATTTACTAAAGCTTATAAACAAGACCCTGTGCTCTGCTAATATTACCTTGTCAATACCAAAGCAAAGACACGTACATTAATGTAAATAAGCACCTAGGGAAAACACCAGAGGGTTCTGCAACTTGTTTGTAAGCAGAAGGATCTCTTCAATAACACCGCCATGTCACTGTCTGAGAACAATGGACTTGTTTTCAATGAGCCAGAGAGGAGGAACTCAGCGGATGGATAGACACTCGAAAAGCACATCAACAGCCTTTTCGACCTGTTACGCTTCTCAATATCAAATGAGAAGCAAAATTAGAAATTAATACGGTACTCTACTTCAAACCATTGTGTGTTTTCAATATCCTTTTTATTCCCACTCTCCACTCCCACCCCTCCTAAAGACTAAACAAGTAAAAAGGGAAATATTTACAGTAATTTTGTTTTTATCTATAAATAAATAATACTGTTGCCTCGATAACTTGATGATCTGGTGTAGTCTGTGGGACACCTGCCTATCTCATTTTGAGAAACTGTTAGTATAGACTTGTTCAGTGCTTGCTAAGAGAGAGTCTCTAAGTTGGTTTTTACTAGTTCTATAATATCAACAGGTGTATTTCAATTCAGAAAATAATGAGGAAATGATGGACCAAGAAAAAAGCACTATAAATTAGGCCAGCTTTTAACAGACCTTGTACCCAATAATTTTGGTATTATTTTATTTTTCTATCTGCTCGATCCACCTGGATACATTTTGTTCCCACAAATCCCAAAAGCCAAGGTCAGATTAACTCAAGGTAAACAGAGGCAAATGGTAATGAAGGTTTGCAAGAAAGACCCCCTGAAGCCAAATCCTGATGACCAGTCAGACTGGAAGTGACCAGTTTGATTTTTCTGCATTGCACTGAAGGTGAATAGGAAGAACATGTTCAGCAATAATGAAGGTTCTTTTTTACGTTGAATGCCCTTTGTTGAGTTAAGCAGAAGTCACAGTGTGGCTTTCACAGAGGTCCGTCGTACATCAGGTATTAAACAATAAAGAATAATCAAAATGAAAATTAAAAAAAACGACCTTTACTGCAAGATGAAACAAGTGGAGTATTGTGTGGGCGTGTGCATCATAATGTTGAAGTTAGATACATCCATAAAAATAATACTGACCCACAAAACAAACAACAAAACCTTGAACAAAGTCAGCACCCAGCCCTCTATTGTATAGCACACAATATATTTCTCTAGGGAACATAAAAAGGGAAATTTAGAACATGCAGCTTTTGTGTTCACAGCGATTTTTGTATATCACACATAAAAAGGGTTATCTACTTGTATATCGGTCTATTTGTAACTAGTTTTAAAGATATATATATATATATATATATATATATATATATATATATATATATATATATATATATAATTATATATATATATATGCCAAGCAATATCATCAGTAATTGCATGCAGATCTACACTGCTTATGAATCTCAAATTAATACCTGAAGAAAAAGATCTTCTATAATTATGTGTTCAAGCAGTGGCAGAGAGAGGGACAAAGGGCATAAATACCTCTCTGGGTCTCAAAATAGAAATGGGAGAGGAGAAGCTAAACCCCTCAATGTGTAATCCAAGGTGAAATGAAGGGATAGTCAATGTTCTGTAATGTATTTAACTACCATATTCCTTCGAACTTAAGACGCAGCCCAAATTTCCCACCCTCAATTTGAGGAAAAAATAAAACATAAAATAAATATGCATTTATAACAATGCATGTTGTAGAAACAAATACAGGGTATATATATATATATATATATATCTCCTAGGTATAAGTACATGTGTAGCTATTTGCAGTTAACCTGTAAGACCACGGGCTATGGTCTTTACAAAAGCTGACCATACTGTAGTAAAAGCACAGTGAAAGCATGGGAAAAAATCGATAAGCATTGTAAAGCCCAGAGAAGTATGGTAAAGCATACTAAAAAACATGGCAATCCATGATGAACTATAGAATAATCGCAGGGAAAGCATATAAAAACTGCAAGTGCAAATTGCAGTACATATTTACTATGGTAAGCCTTTTTAAGAGTGGCCATTACTAATTCATAGACAGTTGTTAAAGAAGCCAGCAACAATCTAGAGAAGATTCCCAGTGTTTAATTAATATACAGTATGAGTTGCAGCTTTCCTTTCCAAATTCACAAGCACAGGAGCAGCACCAAAGCTTAGGACCAGGGAGGGTTTAATTCTCAAGGTTTCAACCTGAAATTCAGAGGCCATTACCAATGAGGCTGATAAGTATACAGGTCACAGTTCTAGACATGTGCCTTTTACTACAGCTGGTTTGTTCCATTGCACTTGAAATAAAAACTGCCCCAGGGTTTGGCAATTTAACCTTTCTTAATGGCAAGATTAAGACAGTGATTCAAGCCCTGGGAGATTTTTGCCAGACTGCACTGACCCAACCTTAAGGGTCATAAACATTTTCAATTTTGTCATGCTAGCTTTTTTACTTGGCAATTTTAAAATGTATTTTTTAAATGCATAGATCAGTCATTTTCACATTTGCATGAAGGAACTTTCATTACCTTGCAATAAATTAGAATTATAATAACTGTTATTATTTCCATTATTTGCATTATTATAGCTATTATTATAATACAAAATATAACATATTAAAAGTTTTTTAAACTCTGGATTTTGTCAAAACACATTTGGGAATTTCTATACATCCTGCTTAGTTTTTGTTAAAAGTTAAAATGTGCTGCTGAATAACTATTGGGAGTAAGGAAATAGGCTTTCACTCCGCCTTTGTAGCAACCAGATTGCTTTCTTGTACCACAAAATTAACAGAAATATATGGCCTTTTAAATCTGAAGTGGAATATAATTTATGAGAATTACTAATCGCACAGTCCAGTTTAAAATGGTACTGAATTAGCTTTCGGGTCCAAAATGGAAGCAAGATGACTTAAGACATTACAGCCAAATCACCAACCTTTCCTGTAAAATCAAATTCTGTGCATTACCATGTAATACTCTGCAATACATGCAATTATGTGCATCCATTGAAAAACAAAATGATCTCTTACTCTAATACTGTACAACAAAATAAAGAACGGGAGATGGGCTTACCCCAGTTACACTCTTAAATTAGAATCATCCTTGATCTAAATTCATCGCAGTCTCTTGACCAGGTTGGCATCAGTTTCAAAGCATGCACACAATGCAACTTCCAACATGCAGAAGACACCCAGTTCTTTGTACTGTGCCTCCATTTATAGATTTCCTGACAGCAGAAAGCAAACTGCTGGAAACAATGAAAAGCAATAAATCTGTCAGTAAAACCAGCAATAAATACAGTTTTGTCTGATTCCACCAGCTGTAACTGTCTCCTTGTGTGCATTGCAACACACTGTTATTTAGGCACCTCTCCCATTGCGTGGAACCTGCAGGTAAGGAACAAGCAGGCAAACGCTTCAAATGAACTTGTAAATTAAATCTGGAGATCACAGCGCTGTAAATACTGGAATGCATTAGCTCTTGGCATTCCACTTGGATACTACAATTAAAAAACACACATACACATTATTAGAAGCTAGGCAAATAAGATATTTTAGGTTCAATTTACTTTTTATTTGTTTATTTGCTATAATGAAAGGGCAATGACATAGGATCCAAAACTGAAGAGGTGGATGCTTGAAGAAATGTGCAGTATATGGTCTTGTTTATTTATTAACATGCTGCTTTCCAATAAATTACTTGAGTTGTATGAAACAACATTTTTAAAACTTGGAGGACTCATTCAGAAATGTGGGCTTTATTATTATTTTTTTTTAATATAATTTTTAAGGCTAGATTCTGGTTAAGAATTGGCATGGCATAAAATGTTTTGTAAGGCAGTATTGCAAGGCAGCACTTAAGGAGAACATTCGACTCATCTGAAGGTGATTTTTATTACTATAAATAAAAATGACCTTTTGGACCTTGTGTAAAGTGCATTTAAATGCAACACGCGTCTCAACAGGATTAGGGGTAAATATTTAACCTTGTCATGTTTCTTTTTAAATACAAGCTGGTGTAGAGGATGTGCTGTACTCACTACACTAGGGGCTGGCTGGCTAAGCGGAATATGTTTTATACAGGCAGGGTTCAGGCCATGATGATTCTATTCACTTACTGGACATGGATAAGTTGACTTTGGGAAGTCAGGTTTCATGTACACTGCCAACAAAGTTAAGGTCCTTATAATAAAAGAGAACTGGCATTTTACAGACAGTGTCATTGTTCTTTTTACTTTAACCTCTGCCCTCAAATCAATACACAGCCCCCCCACACTAGAATTACAAACTAAGAAGCAAAAGCTACTCCGGCTTAGCCTGGAGGACTAATGAAAACCTGCAGTCAGTATATGCAATATATATTATATATATATATATATATATATATATATATATATATATATATATATATATTTTTTTTTTTTTTTTTATTAAGCCCAATTTTTCCAATTGTCGTTAACAGCACTTAAAACTTTATATTTTTAAACTTTGATTTCAAGAAATAAAAAAAAATTAAAAATCATAAATAAAAACTTTCTTTTTAGTTCAGCTGGTTTTTCAAAACCAACCAACGCATTCCAGGGCAGTATTTTCTGTAAATCTGTAATCTAATTAAGCAATAAAGAGCTCATTATATTTGTACATTATCACTGACAGTTCAGCAGCTACAGTGTGTATGATTCTGTATTGCAGCTAATGAGAAAAGATTTACCACTAAAAGTATTAATTCTACATGTCAGAATGGAAAGGTTCAGTTCTGCTTTAAAGAATTTCACCATGGCTGTACTCACAGGAGGAATTTTGTAATTAAAAAATAACCTTTTATTGTATGCAGATGCCTGCAAAAAGAAATATACAGTAGCACAATCTCATACCCTCCTAGGAAATGTATTGTGTACATGGATTTATCTCCATGAGGGATATCAGGGTTAAACATCTTGCAAATACATGAAGTAAAATATGACAAATATTTAGCACAGCAATGCCTCGTTGAAACTAAGAAGATGTCATTCTCAATAATCCTGGCTAGGCAATTGAACATGATGCTCGTGGTCAGACACAGTAAAATATGCCATTAAAATCAATACATTCAGTGAATGCTAATCAGCTTAGTGTAAAGCATCTTATATTAAAGCAATATATGTTATTAGTGTAGTTTTTTTTTTTTTTTTATTGCTTTCATTTTAATGGTTATGTGTACATAGACAAGCTTCAAAGACGTGAATCTGTACTATAGCTAATGAAGGCATTATGTAATTAGATCACTATGCAGTAATAGTAATGGTGTTGGAACCATAACAATGGGAAGACTTTCGCAGCTTAATGAGAAGTTGTTAGAACATGCAATGGTGTAATGCAGCTGTAACTACTAATTTATTATGTGTGTTATTACATGTAATACCACCTACACTGAGAAATACCAAGAAATACTCCATTCCACTTGCGAAAAGATGTTTATGTAAACCCATAAAATAAGTCAGACGATCTCAAACAATTGTATAAACTCTTAATACTGTACTCAAGAGGCATAGCCAGCTTCAAATGTGAATGGTACCTGTATATTGTACGTAAGTCTTTGCTGTTTCATTTCAAGACAATGAAAAAGAACTCCAGTCAAAACATGTGGCACTGAAATTATGACGTTTCTCTGAGTACTTCTAAACTCAGCGCTCTATTGAGTGTTTAATGGTTGTGGAAGCTGTTTCATTCGTTGGCAGCAATAACCTAGGTTTCTCACAGTGTCTTCATAAAAAAACATTGTCTTAAATGCTAATCATGATTACACACACCAGGAAGGTAAATCGCTCTTCAAACCAAACTGTTCTTGTTGCCTACAAAAATGCTTCTTTAAAGTAGTCAACCCCCTCAATAGTCTGATTAATTAGAATCCAACACAAAAAGTGTTGAAACGCCTGTGTAGTTTAAAAGAGATTTGATTTGTGATTGCAGTATTAAAGTATGCCAGATAAACGTTTAATCACAGAGCAGATAACTGGCTAGAGCAACATATGCATGCAATTATTCTAGCATGCCTTTTACTGTCCAATAAAGGCTTTCACAGCATTGCTTAATCGCCTTCGCTGTCATCTTTACAGCTTTCTGTTAATCAATCCAGGATCAGGCAGTGCTAGGCGCATAGGATATCTCTTGGTGTTTAGATGGAAATTATTTATACAACAAAGACTTCTATGAACGCTCAGTTCAGATTGTGTTCAGGAAACAGCTGAATCCCTGGCTCCAGAACATTATGTCTTAGCTTTGAGTAGAGATTAAATAATACATCATGTCAGCAAGTGCCCGGCTGTATGAATAAGAACTTGCAAGTGTGAATTGTAAATTATAATTGGATGATTACATCATTGAAAAAAGAAAATACTGGTTAACAAGTAACTACACAGGAATTCCCATCACTTACTGTAAAGCTTGATTTTTATGTTGTTTTAGTAATCATGGTCTGTTAAAGGTATTATTTTATGGCTTCAGACAGCAATTATAAATGCTTGGTAACAAATGCTGCTGAAACAGGATGTCACTTCTTTGCTCATCATGATGAATCATGGTTTATGATAAGCAAGGAGGGATTCATTGTTTCCGTTTTTCTTTCAAGGTAAACAAAGTTAGAGATAGCGGTATGATCACAAACTCCCAAGCCACGCTGCTTGTTCAATACGGGTGTACTTTAGAATTATTCAACATGACAGTGCTCAGAACAGCAATGATTTCAACTGTACCTTAACTGAACTCCTGTATCCAGAGAAACTGATAATGATATGTTTTCCTGTATAGTCTACTTCTTTAAAAAAAAAAAAAATCCAAATTACAAAAAGACGTAAACAGTCATTCAGCGACTGAAAGGTGTCTATTTAAGGTGTATGTCATCATTTTTAATTAAGTGGCAGGCAGACATATATGGTGACGTTACAATCACCTGTGATGTGTTTAAAGTAAGTCTGTGGCTTAGTATTACCTTAGTAATTGAGCAGCATGTATTTGGATTCTTATAACAAACTAGCAATGCTTTGTTAAATGAACATGAAAAAAGAAATGTATAAATATAATAGACCCAGTATAATGGCTATTCTTATTATTTCACATGAAATAAACACAGAGTACATGTCTGGGTTTGACACTGTTCAAGTCTTCCTATTGTACCTGCCAATGCCTTACATTCCTGCTGCAGAAGTCCTAAATAATAATGCTAATAGGAAGAAAGGCTGCATTATCACTTTGCAAAATGTGTTCCTAAAAGCATTAAATCTAATCGGCTGGTTTTCAAACAAGGTCTTCCTGTAAATGCAGACAGAATGGACAAGCAGGTCCTTACCACAAGGCTGCTGTCCAATGACAGTCGCTTCCAGAGCTCTCTCTTCTCCTGCTGTCTGCTTCCAGCCATGGCACCAATGTATTGATTCTCTCAATGACTCGCTACACCTCCAGGAGCCACTGAAACAGAAAGGCAGTCGGTCAACACTGAAGGTCTCTGCATGTTTCCCATTGTATAATCAGGAGGGTGGCAATCCCTTTCAACCGCTATTTAGCGTTCACTCAGTCAGTATTGCGTGAGACACCACTCGACAAGCAAATGCTTTCTTCTCCTTTCCACTACCAAGCCTAGAAATGTGAAAGGGACGTGTGTGAGACAGCTGAAGCAGCGATCATCGTAATGTTGAAATGGTCTGCGGTTATCCTTTCCTGTGTTCCTCTAACCCTTTCCAAACAGAGATTATATTTTAGTGCATTTTTCTTTTTCTTCTTCAAAAAAAGTACTGTAGGTAGATAAGCAGTTTGGCAAGCAAGAACACTTCCAATAGGAGTTGATCTGGAATAACTGTGCTACCATTATCATAGTTTATTATCCTGGATTTTGTCATAAGAATGTACTTTATTTTATAAGCATACAATCATCAAAATATGTAAGATGTATACACAATATAATCACTTTAGTAACTACCAACATGTATGACAAGGAACGATGATCTAATACAAGAACAAGGTGATTGTTTATAAAACTAAAGTCAACCAGTCAAACTTTTTGCATAGCATCAGCCATATCCTTTAAAACACATATGCTACATGGAAAAAGGGATATCAAAGTAATTTGTTAACTTGTAAGTTATATCATAAGACAAAAATGCAGAAAGTGATAAAGGTGGTATTTTGATTTCCAGACTTTCAGTACGAATGACTCCCTTTTCAGCTTGATGGTGTACACACTGGCCTACACCGTACCATACTTGCATGCTGTTGTAAAAGAGTCATCGCTGGTTAAATTATTCTGCTCAGTTGCACAGGACTTTCTGAAGTGTTTACATCATATTCAGATTAAAACTGTTCTTTTACTTGATCACAATATATACATGTTGATCATAGACAACATGTATATAAAAATACTTCTTTCAACACCTAAGTGTTCATTTTAGACACAAGGGGACTGTTATCATGTTTTTTACAAGAAAACAGCACAATTATAAGCAATAGCAGCTATGATTGTATGGACTTTAGCTGATTTGAAAAAAAATAACCATAAAAGAGCTTAGAGGATTAAAAAGTACGTTGATGATTACTTTGTGAAAACAAAATAGGGGGTGGAAGTAATTACAGGATCCATCACTGCAATTCGTTTGCAGTTCTGCTATTGTGTGGTGAGAAGAATAAACTGGTTCTTGGACTAAATACCATTGTGCTGCTCGGAGGAGATTTAAGCTAACAACAACAACAAAAAGCATTGCAGTTACCCCAGGGAAGTCACTTCAGATCTTTGACAATACAATACAATAACAAGTGAAATTCATGAGTTAAACTACAACACAGAGATGAATTTGAAATACTTGTCTTCTCATTATTTTGCTAAGTTTTACCTCAGGATTTTGTGTTTAAAGCAATGGTTAGATTGTAGCAAACAGCTTCATTTGTCCCCGGAAGCATGTACTTCATGCTGTTGGCAGACTTGTTCCACACACATGTCCATCCCACAGTTGTGTCTGTTAGCTCTGTAGCAAAGTCCTTCTCAGTTTCCTGGGCTTGAAAGAAAGCTGTCCAGTTGTCAAGGGTGTGCTAAACAAACAGGCATATTGTGCACACAACTGATCATCTAAAAGAAAGCTGACTGAAATGGGAACACAATGGAAAATGTGGCTAAAAACAACATTTGTAATGTGATTTGAATGTCTATAATATATATATATATATATATATATATATATGTGTGTGTGTGTGTGTGTGTGTGTGTGTGTGTGTGTGTGTGTGTGTGTGTGTGTGTGTGTATATATATATATATACACACAGTATGTGTGTGTGTGTGTGTGTGTGTGTGTGTGTGTGTGTGTGTTTATACTTTGGGGCGATCTGCAAAGAATACTTTTAAAAGCATCAGTATTGAACAGGAAAGCCTCATGTTGTTTTTGCAACAAATAGACACCACTTATTTGATTGGTTCAAACAGCACATGACCCAGTATAACTATATAGCAAAGGTTTCCTCCAGGCCTGTGCTGCTTCTTAGGGAAAAGTATATATTTTAAGTTTCATATATCAGAAGGTCTTATAATGCAAGGATTTCTTATTACATATGCAGTATGGGTCAACTGGAAGCTGAACATGGAGAGAGTGGGGTTCAATACATAGCAGCTAGCAAGTGCTTCCTCACTGCTGCACTCACCGGCGCTGTTTGGTTCTGAATGTAGCAAAATGAACCAACAGGAACATGTGGAGAATACAACGCACTATGCACTATGAGGGGAGTAACCCCTGTGCTTACAGAAGGAGTCCTGCTGTATCAGTATTGTTATTTCTGAGACTCCAAGGTCAGGATGTCTCAGGTTTCAGTTACTGCTGACTGTGGTGAGGATCTCAGGCCACTCAGAGCAGGATGACTGAGATGAGATCACTTATTAGCTTTTCACAGACAGCACCTTTGTGTAAAAATGAGGGCAGCCATGCAATCTGAAGTGAATTTTAGGCATTATTGAGCGAGGTTTACAAAAGTAAATAAAATTTGAAAATGAAAACTGCTTATTAACTGATTTGAATTTTTTTTAGCTACTGATACCTCCCTACTGTTACCCTAAAGATTCACAGTAATTTTTTTTTAATTCAATTCTTAGTTATCTTTTCTTTTTTGTAATTGTGTGTGGCTTCTACTTCTATGAAGCCATACTAGCTGAGTTAGTTACATCTACAATAGGAACTAATACTGAAGAGCTGCTCCTGAACACGGGTGCTGCTTTTGAAGTTGTGCTTTAAAAAAATATAGATAGATAGACAGATAGATACATGCATACATACATACATGCATACATACACACATACATATAAATAACAAAATAATAGAAGATTTCCATTTCCACATCCCTGAATACGTTTGCTTTGAGTCTAGGCTTGGGTGTGAAAGTTTTGTAACTGCTTCTCATCAGAAACTGGAACATGCAAACACATGCCTGTCTGTGATGAACACTCTGCTAAAGACTTTCTCACAGTCTGCACAACTGAAGCACAGACAGCTAAAAAAAACTCACACACACACACACAAACAACCACAGAACCATGTATAAAATTAAACAAATATTCTACAAAGAACACTGTACATATTCATGTAATGTGGGAGATTTATACTAGAGGATTAAACTCCAATGAGCTTTGTTATTACTTCCTGTCTTGGCCTAAGCCCTTTTAGTCCAGTGTTTGTTTGTCACAGCTACATTAAATAAAAATCAGAGGTAATCACAGGACTGAAAAACCTCCAGGAGATCAGAAATATTTCAACTGTGCCTTTATGCAAATATCTACCTTTGTAAGTAATGCTAATGCAAGTACCTTTGGATGGGTTTGAAAAGCCCTGGGTCTGTCATGTGAGACCCTGGGAAAACCACAAGCCTACATGATCCGCACCAGAGAGGGCTGTGCCAGCAAAGATTAAGGGATTAAAACTAGCAGACCAATTAATGTAGTCAAAAGTAATTCAGAGAATTCGAAGAAACTATATAAAAAAAATAATCCCTGGAAATCAGAAACCCTTAGGTGCTGACATATCCAACAGTATGTGCGGAAAGTCTGGCAAAAAGTTAATCACCACCTAAGCCACATGTTCACTTTCTTTCTGGACCGCATACAGTAATCATCAAACCTGAGGTCCAAGTTCAGTTTACGGTCCCTCGCTCTCTTCTACTGTCAGAGACAGGAATCTGTACAGCACAACCTGTTTTATTTGTATCTTTTCAAACAACTTTTGCAGTACAACAAGATGAGTTTTTATATTATTACACTGGAACCTCAGGCTCTGAGGCAAGATCAGAGCTGGGGGACCGTTACCTGGGTCAGGTCTGGGTCTTCAGTCTCTTCCCGTGGGAAGGACTCCTCTTCCCAGGAAGCCGATATAGACAGAAAGTCCTGTTTCCCCTTGCTCATCACCACATACTGCTCTGAAACCTCTGGAGCAACCAACGGCAAAGCCAGAGTCTCCTCTGGGAAAGGCGCTGGTGGTGGGGATGGGGCAAGTGCAGGGTGGAAGTCTGCTGCCTGCTTAAGTGCTCAAGTATAAAGCATAAAGTTGTGTTGTTGTTTTTTTTAAACAAAATGCAGTTGTGTAGCGTTAAGCTCAGCCTTCAGCTGCTGAGTTTCTGATTCCAGGGAAGTGGCAAGCCAACTTCCAGCAATAAAATTTCAACGGAACTGCTGAAAAAACTCAAGAGAGAGAGAGAGAGAGAGAGAGAGAGAGAGAGAGAGAGAGAAAGAGAGAAAGAGAGAGAGCGCTCTTTAAGAGAGTCAATCACACAACAGGAAGAGATTAGTGCTACACTCACGGAGGGGCCTATCGGCAGATTTGATATAAAATGCTCAACAAATACCTGACAAGCAGGCATATCCCAAAAGTATTGTTTGGTGGTCATCTTCGAAATTGAACAGGAACTAATATTTTCAGTCTGTCAATGGCACTACCTCAGGAAATGTATTATTTCATAATGTATTTATTTATTTATTGCAGCTTCAGGAGTACGGTACATTGAGATGTACAAACATTTTGTTTACAACACTCCCTGCCTTCTGTTTGCAACTTGTACATATCCACTTTGTTTCTCTCTACCGAGAGGCAGCTAGGATAGGACATGTATCGTCATAGTCTGTATGTCCAATGAAACAGGAGTGTGCAGAAAATCTGACTGTTACACTTGCTCTGTTTCTATATATTCCAAGCTGCTGCCTGCTGTTATTTTTACTTGCACACCAACTTTAACCACTAGACCACCTCTGAAATGCATCCAGAACTACATCTGCCAAAACTACCTGCTTGAAATTAAATGCATAACAGCACAGTAAAAACTGCCCTTACTTACCGAGAACTGTCTCCCAAACCTGCAGACGTGCCAAAGCCACTCCTTCTGTAGAATCCCCAGTGAAGACTGCAGTTTCACACAGCCAGGGTGCATCTACCAGGTGAGCCACTTGCGAGCCTTTACCAGCAGTTATTATCATTAATATTTTTTTTGTAAAAACATACTATCTGTGTGAATAATACATTATAACAGAAGGATGCAATATATGCATACAAATGCAAATATACATTTTGCATAAAAAGAGTGCTACCAAATGTTTAAAATATATATATATATATATATATATATATATATATATATATATATATATATATATATATATATATATATATATATATATAATTAGCTGGTGGGAATAAAGATTGGCCTTTCCCCTGTTATCACAAAGAGTCTCTATGAAGACGCAACATAATTAAAGCAATTACAGAAGCAACCACTATCCACTTCATCTAATCCATATGATCCAATTCAAATTGCATGTCTAATGCTATCTTCTGAATAATAATGTGTTTTCCAAAATCAGTTTCTCAAGTGCACTACGTTGCTTCAAATCCACCATTTTTGTTTGATTCAAAGTCAGCCACACACCTCTTCTGTACTACTGCAGTATTGTTAGCAGGGTGTTTTCTAGTGCACACCCACATTTCCATTAAGAAATAGTTTCTTTCATCTTACGTGACACACCTGATGAAGAGATTGCAGTGCAGTATTTTATCTGAAAACAAATATATGGAATATGTATGTCTCGTACTGAAAGTAGAATTTAGAAGGTTGTTTTCCTATACTGTAAGCCAGTGCTGAAAATACCCTCTCTGTAGAGACACAATAACAAAGCACTATTTGCAAGCAGTAGCAGGGCCCTGTCTGCTTGCATCCCACAGTGCCATACATGTAAGTAAGTTAGTTACAATAATAAAACATATGTGCCTTGGTTTGTTAGGTTATTACATAAAAGATCAATATCCATAACTTTTGATTTGATTACAGATTATGTTCTCCAGTTTTACCAAGATAACAATCTTCAGAACTAAACTGTGTCGTCACAATTGGGAAGTAGACAAGGTTTTGACTCTTTCTTATAAAGAACAATTAAAGAAAAGGCATGCAATTCCTTGCAAAATAAATATCACGTGTGCTTCACTCCTATACTGCACAAAGGTTCAATCTGTCATTCGGAGATCTTTTCCATTTCCTTTTCTGCTGTTGTTAAATGTATTATAACAAACTCAATTGACAATATGCGAAAGTATCCCTCACCCGGGAATTAAAGACACACATCACCACCCCATTCAGCCCAGTAAAAAGCCACAGTAAACAATTTAATCAAAGAGTGAAGACAATTCTAACATCTGTTAATCTTTTGTAGGCGTCATAATCAGATGCTGCGGAGGAGTTTTCCTTTAAAGAGTGGTCCTTTAACATTTGTTTCAGCAACACACAACCCCGCTGAATAAACAAGCCGAACAGCCAGCCCTGCCAGAAAACTGCAAAGTGGGACAAAATACACAACTACAGAAAGCCGAAGCCCTACTGCAAGCTGAAGAAACAAAAACTGCATTCGCTTCTACGTTGCTTACCATTTTGATTCTGAATCCGAGCAAGGAGAGTGGCTATCTTGACGTGTCTCACTGAGCTTTGTTTCGCATTGATTAAACAATCACCTGCTTTCCTTTTCACTTTCAGTTCGCTGTATAATTTCTCCAGTGAGATAGTGCAGCCTATTCAGAGTCTGCAGTACTGTGTGCTCTGTCTGTGCCAAACTGTAAAGGAAGAGGGGTTCCCTAAATAAAACCTCAGCAACCGATAACCTGAAATACTATTTCAGTAAGTTGACTATGATATACTTAGACTTGGAAACCCCTTCCAGAAGATTGTCATATAATATTCTGAATGGGTCCTCCGGTTGGCCCTGGTAAGTTTGCCAGCTTAGTCCACCAGTTTCTGACTTGTTAAGTGCTTATTCTAAATGATTACATCATGAAAGTATTCAGTCAGTGTCTTGCTATATGTTACACGGAAAGGTTTTGTTTAGCTACATGAAATAGCTGAGTTACATTCTTGGCTTATATTCATAGCCATGATGTATTTAGTTTCTATATAAATATCAAAATGTTCATAAATCAGTTTCATATAGAACATGTATAACTGTCATATGAGGTGGGGGTGGGGGTGTAAAGCTTCTTTTAAGATTGATCTACACGTCTTTTTCAGTCCAAGTAAAAGATTCCTTTCACAGGACAACAGAAAAGAGGTCATTTTAAGATAATTCTGAAGCAAAGACCTAATTTACAGATTATTAATCCAAAATCCGCTCTGTATGCACAATACCTATATGATGAAAAAAAACCCTCACACAAGTGAACTAACTATACATTACCCACTAGTACTGTACCTCAGCTCAGCAAGGCCCTCTACAGGTGAAGCTATACAATCCAGCTTCAGACTGCAGTGTTTTCAGCACATGTGACTGAAATAGTGTACTGTGGGTTTTGTGTGTGGCGTTATTGACTGAAGTCACATATTCTGCACTTCCACAAAAAATTGAAATCTGAATTAATGCTTTACATGGGATTACTATGTGTGCGTGTTACTGTACAACACTTGATGTTCTATATGAAGGTAAAAAAAGACAAAATATGTTACCAATATATTATACAGCTGGACCTTTTAAGAGGAAACCAAGGGGCATTTAGATTTTTTTTTTTTTTAAACTTTATTTCCATAAAGCATCCGTTCAAAAAAAATGTGCTCTCTCTAAATTCCAGGGGTCTATATTGTAAAGATTGTAAAGATTCTGTATTTACGTATTGCTTTGTAGATCCAATATATTGAGATTATACTATCATTTCCATTATGATGATGATGATGATGAAGAATTTGCCAATAAATAGGTAAAGTTCAAAGTCTGTCAGCGGCCTTCAGGTCTCATGTGATGCTTAATTCTGGAATTATAGTTTCTCTTTTTGATCTTTCCAGGAACCTGAACTCTGTAAGCTACCACCAAATGGGGCTTCAGCAGCTTTATAAATGCAGATGGCTCTTTTAGTCTCACTGCAAGAGAATCACCTAGCTGGAGATGAAACAAAAAAAGATGTATTCTTCATGCAAGTATTCTTGGTATGCCAACCAAACATCTAAATACATTTTCATTGAGACAAACAATGTTTTAGCACCTTGCTAATTAAGTTGCAAAACTTGTTTAATTAGTTGCCTGGGGTTTTATTTAAATACCCATCCAATGTCTGCAGGGTTATCGTTCAAGAAGGAATACAGCCCTTGATCGACACGTTGTGGTCAGCAAGGGTACTGAGTCGTGACAGGTGCAGGCAAGACAGCAGGCATTCCAGGGTGTGGACTTTCCTGACACTATACTCTGTGATAGTACAGCATCCGTAGTGCTGTATAAATGTTGCTGTTAACACACTATCCAGAGTCATCAGAATGCTTTTGAAGCAGTGAAGCTAGTTTGAGCATAGAAACTGAAAACACTGAACCTTTCTGTGATAGCTTCCTTTGCAGCTGTACCAAGTAATCCAGTCCAGATTTGGCTGTTTTACTTTTTTGGGGGATGAATACAAAAGCCAAGAACAGTTCAGGCCTATGTACGAGTATCCCTGTGCTTATCTCTCATTTCATGGTTGATGTTTTTTGTGTGTTTTTTTGTTTTGTTTTTTTTGGTCTGGGGCATTTCTCAGCAAATATTTTGCTTTGTACAACGGTCTTGACTTTTCTTGTTGCTACTTTTCACTGCTATGTGAAAACAATGCACTTTCTGTATGGTGCCAGGATTGTTACCATATTAGAAATTCTGAGAGCAGGTCAGGAAATGGATCCTTATGTCCCAGTTCCCTTCCTCGCTGCTTCAGAACTCAAGTGGAATACATACATTTGAGGGGCATCTTCCTGTTAGCCTTGTGTAGTCAATATTTGACACATAAATGTTTTCATGTTCAAGGACTCTGGCGGATATTGATTATGACTCCCACCTTTGAAGCTGCATTAACTTGCTGTACACATAATGCAGACAGCTTAAGGCCAGGCAGGGTCTGGAAAAACAAATACCATGTTGTTTTGAATGAATGGTATTCAAACATTTCAATATTAATGTTTTTTCTTTCATGAATGAAAAAGTTGAAAGCCTATTCAATCAATGAATGATGAGAGCTGTACTACCTCCAAATACTTCCAGTAAAGCATTAACACCGTAGAGAGCGGGGAAGTTTAAAAACACTGAGAGACAAACAAAAAGGTACTACCTACTACATACTAGTGATTGAAGATTTTGTAGTAAAGGATGTTAAGGTAAATACTGCTGCATTTACTGTTGGAGGATATCTGTCTGCAAATGTAGTAGCTAAGCATGTAATCATATACTTGGGAATTGGACATTCCTGTAATCTCTTATTGAAATACTGTACTACCGAAGTGAGACATTTACTATGCATGTGTTTTCTAATTTTGGTCTTTGTTGGATTATTAGATGACAGAAATGTGTTACATGCTGTGCTGCAGTGCCACATGTGTTCAGTACTACGAGAAGAGAGGAAGGGAAGCTCAATATTACGATGCTACTGCTTTATGTTTACCGTTATGCTAAATTGGTAACACTTTACATTAACTGTCTCTCATTACAATGCACTTAATGTGTACATCTTTTTACACGATATATGCACGTGCCCAATTGTATCATAAAATGGTTAGGGTTAAGATTAGTGTTAGGGTAAGGGTTGGGGTTAGTATTAGGGTTATAACATGCAGATTTACAGATTAAGTACATTGTAACTGTGCATGATAACATTGTAATTATGAGTAAGGACACACAGACATACTAAGTAACTACAATGTAAGCACACAGTAATTAGAGACACTTAATGTAAAGTGTAACCATTTAATTTAGGTACCTTTTTCAGATTTTATCTTGTTCTACACTGAAAACAATTTGAAAATGTATAAGTAACTGTGGCAGGGATGGGGTTAATTTCCTATCCCTGCCAACCACCACCAAAACACCACAAACCAATGTTATTTACAGGCAGGGCCCTGCCCTGCCATAGTAACGAAATGCATTGTTTCCGGGTGAATGTTGAATGAAGACTGTGTACTGCTTTGAGCAAAATGTTTAATGAAGACCAATTATTACATATGCGTTCGTGCAAACTAATATTTGTTCACTGACCTTTTTTGCATGATCACCTGTTTCACTGTTCCATGTAAGATTAGAATAATGCATCTGGAGCTGCACAATACTGATTTGCTCTTTCACTTCTAACATAGCACCTCCACTGAGTGGTCTATTATTCTTAACAGGGTGATTTTCACAGATTTAGAGCCCGGTAATGTCCTTTTTTATGTCTGGTTTAGCTCCAGAATAATAATTTCATAGTGTTGCTCTCTTTCTTATTTTATTTTTATTTTAAAAGGAAAACTGCTGGGTACCAAAATGTACAAAATCAAAAAGAGAAAGGTAATGTAGATACACAAAAATGTGAATCATTGATAATAAAAAAAAAGAAAAAATCAATTATATCAGGATGTTTCGGACTACAAGTCCTTCTTCAGCTGGATGGAAAAAGCTGTTTTACCTTTAATGATGAACAATTACCTACATTACCTTTTTTTTTTTGCTTACACCTGACACTTCATCATCAGTTAAACTGTTTAAAAGGCAATATTGTTATCAAGTTAATTTGATCCTTTATGGAAAGGTTTCAATTCTCTCTCGCTCATATTAAACTGCTGCAATGTGCAGTACACCACAGAGTCCATCTGTATAGTTAACACATTGTCACTGCAATAAAGAAAGAGTTGGCTGAATATCACTAGTAAGTGGATAGGAGGCACAGCGTAGGGCAAAAGCGAGACCTGAATATAGACACAATGGGTGGCACCACACACACACAACAGGGATGTTTGGCTGTGTATAGTGTCTTGCTGTGTATACTGTAGTTTTCTGAAAGTCAATTTTATATAAGCGTGCATATTGTCACTCCCACAAGGAAATTGTTATTTTGGATGCTGCTGTGAATAATGAGCTAATTTCAAGAATGGACATGTTTAATGCAGGGATAGATTGACTAAGAACAGACATGTTGAATGCAGGGATAGATTGGCTCCTGCACTTACTCTAGAGCGGACATTTTGAATGCAGGGATAGATTGACTCCTGCACTTACTCAAGAATGTACATGTTGAATGCAGGGATAGATTGACTCCTGCACTTACTCAAGAATGGACATGTTGAATGCAGGGATAGATTGACTCAGATCAGATATTTTGAATGCAGGGATAGATTGACTCCTACACTCACTCAAGAATGGACATGTTGAATGCAGGGATAGATTGACTCCTGCACTTACTCAAGATCAGTATGAAAAGAGAGTTTACAACAGAAAGCTCTCAGACCTTGGGGGCCACTTGTGGCAAGATCTACATGGGATCTTATATTATTTTCATCTCCAATTACATTTTTAGACCCTATATTGAAATAGGGATAATGCCTACCTTTCCTTGAAGACTCCTGCAATTCAGAAAAGAAGAAAAACTCTTTATTATTACACAAACCATTTACCAAATATCAGGAGAAATCCTCCCTTTTCTATACGGGCTGTGTTATATACAAGATGTGTAGTATACTCGGGTAATAGTATTCTATATAATATTCTAGTTTGGTGTTATAACAGAGTGCTATACAAGAGGTGTGTGGTTTATACACAGAGAGCATTAAACAAAGGGTGTGACCCAAAGTGTTAGTCATACACATGTTGTCCATTATATTATTGTAATCAAGTATTGTCATCTATATTATGCACCAATAAAACATTTATAGAAAGTCTTTTCTAGTATTGTCCTTATTTAGCCCTTAGGAGGCGAGTCACTCACGCACAAACAATCATAGAACGACCACCATGGGTCCTAGTGGGTCATAAACTATTACATTAGGTACTATACACTGTATCGCCACCATTCATTTCCATCTTTGACATTTAAAAACAAGACAAAAATTTTAATTACTTATCGTCTCATCAAGTATATGCAAAATTTATCTCCAGGCATTGACTTTAAACAATGGCTTGAGATTATTCACCACAAACTGAGGCTATGCATGTATACAGGAATGAAAAGGTCCTCAGAGTTGACTGCCCAGAAAGCAGCATAGCTTGAATACCTGAGAATCCAGTGTGGGATAGCAGTTACACACTTGTGTTTTGAATATGCCATAAACATTGAGTCTTGCCAAGTCTCAACCAAATTTGGAGTATGTTATACAATAGTATTCCTTCACTTTAAAACCATGTAACTAAATATGGAACATACTGTACACAGTATTCTTAAATGGGCTACAGAAACATTGAACTTTGAACATATAGAAGAGCTGTTGCAGTTTAACATTCTGCCAGCAGATTGGCTATAGCTGACACGATGTATCAGTATTAACACACAAGATCTGTACAGTGTTTGATGTACTCTTATTTTCCACCCTCCTTTTTTATTTTAGTCTTTTAGAAACAATACAAAGCTCATTTCCATATTACCTCAACTTTGTTCAATGTAAACCATGCTGATTTCACTGGAAATAACTTGTAATTGGCACCAGATAGACATCTCTTTTCAGTCAGCATCAAAATCAGACCAAGGGCTGAGAGTCAGAAGGTTATAGCCGTTATCAGGTGACAGGCACACTGTATAATTCAGTCGTTTGGAGAATTCACTTTGCACTGAACAATACACCTATTGTGTTTGTATATTTGTGCTTTGCTGGCATATCTGTTACATTATGAATATAATAAGTACAGTGTTTATAAATACTTTTAAGATAAGCACTCCTACATGAGTGGCCTTTAATAATCTCAGTATAGTCTGAAATTCTAAATTTCCATGGGCATGCAGCAGAGTATAGCGTACTAAGTAACGTTAATGGGTCTTTTCTTCTGAATGCAGCACGACTAGAAAACCCATTGGGATATGTTCCTATAAGCAGATGGCAATGTGCTGTATTATATAACTCTTATTGTCACTGTGTTCTAACTGCAAATATATTTTATTTTTTAATAATGGTTTTCAAACTACCGACAGGTATCTCTATGTCTGGTTGAATGAATATTTCAATTATGGCTAGTTTATTGATTCAATTGTTAGCATATTTAATAACATACAGTACTATAGTAGATGCGTGATATGCATGTAGGGTTAAATCATGTTTATCAGAATCAACTTTGAGAACAACCCTTATAAAAGTTTACCATAGTAAAAGCATAGCAAAGCGTAACAAAGCATAGTGAAAGCATGGTAAAGCATAGCAAAGCAATGTAAAGAACAGCGAGGCATGGTAAAATGTATTAATAAACATGGTAAACCAGGGTAAGTTATGGTAAATGCATGGTATTACCGTGGAAAAAGCAAAGTAAACCTGCAAAAATACAGTGCAAAAATACCATGGTAAACTGGCATAAGGGAATTGTCACCAAACTAATGATTTTAATCATTAACTACAGTGATATTGTCTGCTACTTCAGATTACAAGTATTGCTCAATTGCGAGTGTAGATTTGCTCCAAGGTCAGCAACCAACATATACCTCATAAATACGACCTAAATAATGCACAAGAAACCCAGGGAAACCATTCACTTTATGCACAAGACTCACAGCAGTTGTCACAGCTCTGCAGCGACAAAAGTACTGTAAAAAAAAAAAAGAGGTGGCTTTTATTTGGGGTGCCCCTGGTGTGTAACCTGCAGCTCAGCTGACACTGACCATAGAGACGTGCTTTACTGTGCATATCTTTTTCTGGATCCCATGATGGAATTGGAGCATTATGAAACACTGCCTGTCACCCATCTCTGTCTCTCTAACCTCTAACGTCCTCTGCACTGCATTACTGTATATTCTTTAATATCAGCATTATTATTTCATTACAGCAGTATGGACCCCTCCCGGATCAAGGCCAGGTGTTCAAACCTTTATACGTACTGTAGCAACCACTGGTAATGATGACAAGGAATATCAAACCTGGTAATGCTTTACTGCCTTAATATTTATACTTAGCTGTGTATTTTAAGCTTGTGATAACATTTCCTGTCATTCATGCCCAATATCCTATTATAAACATCAAGACATTCACAGGCGACACAGTCGGTCAGCCTTGAAAATGACAGGGAAGGGATTATTCAGTTCCAATCCGAAGCAAACATTAAGAACATTCTTATTTGTCCGTATACTGTAAGTTTCCTAACCTATAGCATAATGGAGCACACCAACAAATTAAGGCAAAGCTGATTTCCTATGAGGAGCACACCCCAAACACTGCAGTCTAGGAAGCTCGGCAATATCCGGAAGACAGTT
Source organism: Polyodon spathula (assembly GCF_017654505.1). Taxonomy (NCBI): domain Eukaryota; kingdom Metazoa; phylum Chordata; class Actinopteri; order Acipenseriformes; family Polyodontidae; genus Polyodon; species Polyodon spathula. The sequence goes on from NC_054543.1 coordinate 43,926,499, forward strand.
TAGTTTCCTGCAGAGAAGGACATGGGGAAATGATATATTTCCTGAATTTAAATATTATTCTTTAATTGTCTTTTCAAGTTTTAAACATTGTGAAATGTACACGACATGTGCATGAAGAAAGAGTAAATGCAGAATCATGTAAACTCCCACACACATTCATGGAGCTACAGCAGAGGCAGAGCACTGCTAGAGGTCTCCAGAGTCATGCATACCTGTTTGGCTACTGGGAAAGCTGGCATCTGCATAGCTGTCTAAGATACTGTAAAGCTTATTTGCTTCTAACTAATGTTTTCTGAAGCTCCATACCAAAATGTTATTGTCTTCAGTAGAAATAAATAGCATATTAACTACATGGCACCTTTTACTTTCTCTGTTTTTCTTAGTTATAATTTGTTCTGTTTTGGCAAAATATATATGTTTTTAAAAGCACATGAGTTAAATTACAAATACTGTAGGTCAATTTGGGAGGAAAAATAGCTCCACATCTCAAGTAAATATAAAAAAAAAAATGTAAGTAAGGAAACTTTGCAATGTGGCAGCAAGAAACTATCCAAATTAAAATTCTAATTTACAAATATAACGCGTTATATATATATATATATATATATATATATATATATATATATATATATATATATATATATATGCCGTATATATATATATCAATAGATATAATAGTATTAAAGTGATCTAAATTAAGCATTTCTGTTTAAGTATCTGGATTTATATATCTGTATCAATCTAGCACAAGCACACACTTACTTTCAGTCTGTAGTTCTGTGTATCCAGTTCTTCAGCAGGTAACCAGCTGAGGCTGACCCTTCTAACCCTCTTTCCACCAGTGTGGGGTGCACTCTTTCTCATGAGTCTTGTTTAATAACATGAGCCTGACTCACCACAGCAAACACATTTAAAATCCCACTGACTGGCAGCACTGACACAACACTGGACTTCTTCACTTTCACTGAGCACAGTGCTGCTCTCGCACGCCTCTCTGCTTGTAAATACAGGCTCTGTGGAAGAAGTTCCACATTACATCACAGGCAGCTGTTTTGTGTTGAGTCTTTATTAACAGGCTGTCAAACAGAGCCCAAGTACCAACCCCCGAGCTCAGCTCTGCAGCTACAGATACACACCGCCCATGTGATTTCACCGGGGGAAGGGGATAACCACATTCAACTTTTCAAAACATACATTATCAAAGAAAAGTGCTGGAATGTTCTTATGGGGTTTTGTTTGTTAGTTGTTTTGTTTGGGTTTTTTGGTTCTTTGTGGAGAAATGCAATATAAATGTATCAGGAAATAGTTTGGTAGTACCAGGACTGTAGTATTAGTAGCAGCAGAAAACATTCCTTGCAGCTGAGTTCTCCCCCTCCTCCCCCTCCTCCCCAAACACACACACACGGATCTCATGAATGCAAACATATATAAATGGGAAACATGTGACTTACACTACCACTGCCAGCAAGGGAACATTGATGAGCCGCCCTGTTTCTGTTCGGTTTTAACTTTTTCTTTGCAGTCCTGTATGATGTAATTGGAATGCTTTTATTTATTGTGTATTATTAATTGAGACTGATGAATAAAAAGGTTATGCAGCTAGAGTTTTGTCTTGGCAGTACTGAAATGTTGGTCAGAACAATTACAACATGCTGTATTTATGTATAGGGTTCACCATCTATATTGATTATAAATCACTGTATTTTTCAATAAAACATAAAGATTTAAAACCTGGGATATTTAACACACACACACACACACACGTATTCTGTAATATATAAAAGCTGCATCTCCCTGTTTCAGTTACGGTGTTTCAAGGGCCAACAGTGAGTACTCAGCTGCACAAATTGCTGCTGTTTCACCAGGAAAAATATCAAACGCTTGTCTGAAAAAAAAAAATTGGCTCCAGATTTCCCACCCCTACAAGTATCTCCCCTGAAGAAATCACTGAGAAATGAACTGAGGAATGTATCCCTCTAGAATCCTTTAAACTCCTTCCTGAAGGAGTCGCTGAGAAATGGACAGGTATGTATCCATCTAGAACCCGTTAAACTCTGCCTTGAAAGAATCACTGAGAAATGGACAGAAATGTATCCCTCTAGAACCTTTTAAACTCCTTCCTGAAGGAATCACTGAGAAATGGACAGAAATGTATCCCTCTAGAACCTTTTAAACTCCTTCCTGAAGGAATCACTGAGAAATGGACAGAAATGTATCCCTCCAGAACCATTTAAACTCCTTCTAGACTCACTAAACACCAGCAAGCTAGTAAGAAAAGGGATGTCATATAATAAAGGATATAACTAAAGACAATCAGAGATCTTTTACCAGTTAGAATGGCTGACTTTCCCGGCTGACCTGTAGCACATTGATGAGGTAGTTGACTCGGGGGAAATCCTGATGACAGGTCAATCATGTCTTACATTGTTATCTAATGGGATATGCGGCAAACAAGGAAACGTTTGCTCAGGGACAGATTTTGTAAGATCCCGAGCCCATGCAAGTATGAAACTAAGGAACCATGGAATAGTGCTTGAGGGACCTCCACAAATGGACAAAGCTTGTGTACCCCGTCCATAAAATATTCCCAAGTCTTAAATACACAATTAATCTTAACTTAAACCGTTTGACTGCCATCTTGACCTCAGTTTTTCCCCCCATGAGCTACTCCTGTGTGACCTCTGGTCCAGCTGACACTGATTTTACTAACACCACCACCATAAACAAGAGAAGCACTGTTGCAATGAACAGGAGGAAATATAATCATGTCATAAATACAGAGTCATTCTCCAGTAACAAAAACAAAAAACTTTATATTCTGTATCAAGAGGGTAATAAACAAGCAATGGGTTTTGAAGGAGAGGGGAAAAAATGAAATGTTCAGGTTTTTAGATGAACCTTACGAAAGCAAAACTTATTGGGCCACCAGCTTTATGTGCCTGACACCTCAGAAGGCCTTCGTGAAAAGAAAAAAATACAGCAAATAAACAAAAACAAAGCATATCCAGGGGCATCACCTAAAGGGGATGTCACACCAGATATCAAAAATATCTGTACCATTGATATGTCCAGAGGTTAAAAAATGTGTGAAGAGAAATAGTTCATTTCTACTGGAAACCACCTCTAATGGAACTTGAGTAAGAACATCAAAGATTACAACTGTCTACCAAACATTAGGACACTAACACAGTGTTGTGTGTCTACACAGCAGAAACTTAAAAAGTCACGTTGATCTCAATATGGCAATGTGACAGAAATACAATGATTTCTGGTTGTAAATCTCCCTCTCGACCTGTCAGGGTGCTAAATAGCGAAAGGAAAAGTATCTGGACGGGCTGGCCTGACAGTTTGTTTCCGAGGTCGGGAAGTCGGTCAGCCTGGATGGAAGCGAGACTCTGTTGCAGGAACGTATTGACCCAGAATGTAAATGAGGTAGCAGCTGCAAGCTATGGATGCAGCTGAAATCATTTACCAAAGGATCATGCGTGGTAGCATAAAAGGGACCAGAGAAACGTTAATCTTTTCCTTCACTTGGGTTGTATACGTAAACCTGGAAGGACTGAGAGCTGCAGTAGAAATTGCCAAGGAATATTTGTGAGTGTTTGTTTGTTTTGAGTGTTAGTAATTGTCTTGTTTATTGTATCACTAGATGGCTAAACAGGTTCCAGAGCTGTCGCTTTTGGGCCAGCTCAAGCCGGAACTGCACTGCACAAACTGTCACCAAATAACCTGTTATCACCCACCACGAGCACTACTACACGCACCCGGGACTGGTGACCGTGTTTTAGTATTGTGTGGTGGATAACGTTTATTGTTTGGGACTATAAACCTGTTTGTTTGGCTCCACATTGTTGTGTATTGCCGGAGCGTTTTTCTTTTGTTGGTCACCAGAACCAGATTATAATTAAACCCCTCGTTTCCTACCAGATTACAACTGTTTGTGATTTCTTCTGCACTGCATCACCTCTACACCTGTTCACAATCACCTGCCAAATTGCCACACATTTAATATGGAGGTGTTATGTCACCCTGAAACTATGAAGTCACCACCTCAAATATGAAGTCACTATCTCAAATATGAAGTCACTATCTCAAATGCTTTCTGAGATACTGTATAAGGTTTTCACACTGTCACAGCAGCAGTTTTATAAAAAATACAAACTGGCACGAGGTTGCGTACAGAACAGCCGTGCCAAACATTTTATGAGAACTAAATACACACATTCATACGACGGAGCTTTCATTCCAGTGCAAAGACTCAACCAAAATCTCGATAAATCAAGCTTGTCAGGTTTTACAATAATAGTATTGTATAGATAACTGATATCTTCCAAACTGTACAGTATAGTGTATGATTTAGGACACTAAGTTAGCTATATGTTATTAAGCTATGTGGTTCACTGTACCTTCATTTGGCAGATTATATGTAGCTAAAAAATGGAAGTACTTCTGTACTGTGCATATTGTATTTTGAAATACAAATGCCCTACCAGGGACTTTGTTAAGTTACTTGCTTTGCTTTCATTGCAGTTTGCTACATATGTAAAGCTCACAGCTCACAACTGCTATGCAAAAGCCAATAGGGTTTTTTTTTTTACTTTTCTCAGCTGATATTTATAACTGTATTTTAATCGCTAAGGTATTTTGTTTTGCTTCAGGTGTTTATATGTACTATCAAACAATCTTGCTCCCTGGACACAGACACTTGAGCAACAATGCCAAATATTGTACAATGTTGTTTGTGGAAAACACATGTGCAGTCCAAGGCATTTATCATACAGCCCAAAGCTTTTAACCGCTCTCTAACTTTCAATATTCATTTTTCATGTTGCTCCCAGGAGGTTTTTTTTCTCTTACAAATGCATACCAGTATTTAAAAAATGTGTTTTGCCATAGTGTTGGATTGCCTCCCTTGGTCTTCTGGATTATTACAATAAATTCCCTTCTATGACTGCTTTTACATATTGAGTAATCCCAACTCAAGCGGGACGACAGGAGTTACTCGACTTCTTGTTGGAAAAGCCCTTGCAGCATGCTTTGAAATGATAATATCAGCAATTGGGATCTTGGAAAAAACTACATAACAATGGTCTAGTGGATGTAATGAATAGTATTTTGTGCTATTTGGTATTTCTTGCTGATATATTAGTTGCATCCATGAGAGACAGTTGTTTCTGGGGGAAAAGATACATTGTTACACTGCGCTGCACAAGATAGACGGGGAGATTAGACAGGATTCTGAGAACTCTATTGAGGCCACAGGGATCCTTTCAGCTCAAGGGCGCTTGAACTAGGGGTGCTGGGGGTGCGGCTTTGCATGGCTTCCATCATATACAGGGGTTACAGTTTTGTTCAATGGCTTTCAGCACCCCCACTTTAAAAATTGTTCCAGTGCCACTGTATCAGCTTGTGGTTTCTTATAAAAAGTCACCAGGGTGTGATGACTGGAACACAAAATGATACAAATTGAATCAAAACAAGAAGAGTATATCACTTAAGATAAATCTGATATTTCATCATATTGCAAGCTCTGTAAAAAGACAGGCCTAATGAAGCTGTTTTGACAGATATTATTTGATTAAAACAGACATGTTATTATGATAACCCCATTGAAATTGCCATAAACACTAACAGAGGTCAGCTTTAACTTGGTCTCTAAGTACCATAGTCACAATAACCTATTTTGTGTATTAAAATAAGTATTTTCCCTCAGCTTGACATGACTGTTATGGCTCTAGAAAACACTGTGATTCTTGCATGCAATCTTTTTTATTTTTTTTAGTCATGCCATCCTAAGATTATGCACTCTGAATGAATCCAGGCAGTTGTATTCATTTTATGCCCCATATTCATTTTCTTATTAGGTTTAATAATTGCCCACAAAGCTGTACAGAAAAGATTGTAATTGCTGTGTTATGTATGATATAAAATAATTTTTACATTTTGCTGTGGTGCAGTGAAATACATACCGACCTGCAATCTGCCCAGAACAATCTCGGAAACCGAATTCTGAAACCAATTACTTTTGAATATTTGTGCAACAGTTAATTAAGATGAATTACTTGGTGATTCCCCAGAAGGCAGCTGGAGTTAATGAATTACAGTGGAGTGGGGCAGCAGGAATATACAAGTCTGCATTCTCCAAACCCCAGGGGGACGAGAACACTGTTGTTTAATCCCAGGAAAAGCAGAGAGAAGGAGATCTTTCTGTTTCTCCTGACATTCCCATTTAGGGAGGACTATGTTTCCCTCTGATGAAGTCAGCTCATTTTGTGCATATTCATTATGCATCTTCAATGTAATGTGTTAAAAGCATTTGAAGTGAAGAATTATGTTTATTAATATTTTTATCATCTGAAGACATTGATAAAAAGTGTCTGCAGAAAGATCCCAGATGACTGCTGGTGGGAAGTCCCTATTGTCAGGGAACCGTGTGAAAACGTTACAAAAATCCATGAAAGCAAATGTTTTGGAGAGCACTCGTAATGCAAGTGAAATTAGTCTGGTTATGTCAAATTATCCCGAAAAAAATCTCAAAATAGCATAACAACAGTATAGACACACATTAATTAATTTTTTTGTTGAGCTATGTGGGTACAATTTTGATTAACAACGGTAGTTAATTTGCTGTCTATAAACAAATGGCTGCAATTACAAATTTAAATGTTAGTTGTTTTTTGGAAATGTAAAATCAGAACAGTACTGCAGAGCCAGTAAAGTCCTGTGCACCACTGTAAAATCAGCTCTTTGTCCCAATGATAATATCAAGGACATACAAAGTACATGTAAGTGCGACAGACATACAGTCCAGAAAATATCTCCAGTATAACTCAGACTCCCAGCTAATGCTTTACACTATTGAACATGACCACAACAAAGAGAAACAGTTTCCCATGCTACTGAAATGTTACAATAACTGACATTTTGCTGCAGTGTTTGTCTTTCTGTGTGTCACGCTGTGTCATCCTGGGGTATTTTTCTTCTTGACCTTCCCCTCTCTGCAGTGGGAAAGTTCTGCTGCATAGCTATCCACTCCTGCTCATTTGATTTCTGTGCTAATGATAGTCTCAGCCCACCATTCTGACCAAGTGGTCTGTAAATTCTTCTTCATTGCAGCGCTTTTAAGGCCTCGTTTTGGGACTGGAACCTCCGGTGATGGTTCTAAACCTGGTACGTTAAACGTAAGGCCTGGGGTTCAGATCCGGCCCCTCTCATGCATTGCGTATGTTTGTTTTTTGGCCATTTTACTTTAACTTCCATTGAGTAGAAAGCTTTAGAGTCATTGCAATGTGATTGCAGAAAGGCACAAACATCAGAGATACCTCAATCAGAATAGGAATCTAGTAGGCATTTACTGTAGGCACTGTATGAAGCTTGTAAACATTTTAAAGGCTTTCCTTGAATTCAGTATAATTAGAGTTTTCTAGTACCTAGTAAATTAAAAGTAATCTAAAATTCCTACGCTGGGAAGATGGAACCATGGGAATGACAGAGAACAGCTGACCTGCAACGCAAGAGGGTTATAATAATATTTAGTTTTTCCTTTTTAGAAGGAATATTTGCTTGTGAATCTAGCCATCTGTGTTTGTTCACTTGGATGTGATCTTGTTATAACAATGCAACATGCTTATTTTTTTTCTTTAAATAGCAAAGCATCGGCAAATGTTAACACTTTAGTTGGGTTAGATTTATCTTTAATAGAAAATCAGTCAAGAAAAGGTCAACCACTAGAGGTCATGGGTCAGCCGCTAGTTATATCTGCAGTACCCATTCAATCTTTCCGTTATTTTTGGACTGTGTGATGTTCTCATGAACACAAAATCAATATTCCTTTTTGCCAAAATCAATGCCAAAGTCAATCAGTTGTTATGTTTCTTGATACACTTTAACTCATATTTATTAGTTATTGATTCTGGAAAGATTCTTTAGTTTTGTCATACATTTCATAGCACATTCTCTGCGATTACCTTTCGCTTTCTTCCCCATATATAATTTAAATGATGTAAACATTGCCTACTCCACTTTGATTAGCACTAAGACTAGGACTGCAAACAACTCTTAGGCACACCTCCAGATTACTTAAACAAATTACCAGCTAAACAACGGTGCTCCACAAAGCAGCGGTGATTTAATTTCCTTGCTTTTAAAACACAAACCCAAACATCTTTAGTTGAAGTACATGAGTGCAGCACAGATTTGCAAAGCACAGCACTCAGGGACCGGATCATTTCATATCTGCAGAACAGGTGCATTGCATTAGCCAGTATTTTGTGTCCTGTATTTAAAGTTGTACAAAAGAAAAGTCATTCTGTTTTCATTTTATCCAGTGTACCATTCTTAATCAATTGGCTCACATTTTTCTTCCACAGCTCTCAGGCCCAGAAGTGCACAGATAACTTAGTGTGCTTTATTTTGATCAAAAGCACTTAAGCTGTCAATTCACATTCAGCCCTCCGGCTCCAATCCCACTGGAAGTTAGCATTGCAACCTAAGCATCTTTGCGGTGTTCAGCAAGCCTGTAAGACAATAAAAGGAACAGAAATCGTCAGCTTCAAAACAGACAGCCTCCCTTGTAATTTACAGCCCTTTATTCACAAGTCTACCTAGTTTTTCTTTTTTCTATTAGTTTTAAATGATATCTTACTATATTTCCTGTATTGTCTGTTCAGCTTGTATAACAATGACATTCAATAAATTAGACTAACTGCACTCAAATTGTATGTGGAAATGTTATCCAAATGAAGGGAAACTTCCTGACCTGTCTCGTGAGAGACACTGCGGTAATGCATGGAGCAGGTTTTAGTTAGCGGGCTATATAATGGGTTTAAGCAAAGCTTTACTGGGATTTCAAAAGCGTGATAGGGTGTAGCACTTTTTTTCTAAAACATCAACACCCTGCAGTGCATACGGGACACATAAAAGAAGCATTGCCGTGCTGAGGAGTCCTTTAGAGTTGGAATATCATGTTTGTATTTATTTTGTCCCAATTAAATGTTCTCCCTCTGTAATTCAGCTGCAGTAGTTTTCATAAACTATTCCCCTGTGCACGCTTGAACTGTCTTACTCCATCCTGTGCCGGCTCCATCAGCATGGCAGGAGACAGTATACAGACAGTATCAACTTGTACAAACAATTAGGCATCATTTTAGAGAGATTCCATTTTAAAAAGGGCATTTTAGTCCAAATAACACACTTCTGTAAAAACTGTATTAGCTTCATAAAACAAAATAATTATCTTAATTGAAGTTATTATATTCTAGCAGATATACTGGTCTGCAATTGCTCCCTTGTTGAGTACAAATCCCTCCAAAGCATATTATTTCACCAGTTTGTATACGTCCATGAGTCTGACTCTTGGTGATAATGGCTGCTGTACAGTGGTTATTTTAAGTTGGACTGAACTATACTTGGAAAAGATTTTTCTTCCATATATATATTATATATATATATATATATATATATATATATATATATATATATATATATATATATATATATAATAACAACACATAACAGAGATACAGTATCATGTTCGTTTGCTGTGCTAAAACCTTCATTTCACAACAGTAAGCTCAGGCCTATTTCAAAAAATATTTTTCAAAGTGCTTAAAATATATATCATACAGTAATAGTTTTAGTCTGAGTGTGGTAGATTCATTGTTGGTCTCAATTACAAAATAAGGAAACCAAGTATGTCCAGCCAGCCAACAGCACTTGACCTCAGCATTTGTAGTAGTAAACCAACTTTATGAAAGTTCATGTAGCAGCTATGAACACAATAATGCAATTCTCAATGCTACTATTATCTACAGCACGTACACCTTGGCACCATGGACAGGTGCTTTCGCTGAGAATTTTTCTTCAACATGTGGGAGTAAAATAAGACTTGGAGGTTACATCATATTTGTTAACAAAAATGCCAATGTTTTTATTTATAGTAACTAACCAATGTTGATTGTTTGCTGTGTTCCCAGACTGAATCCAGCTGGTTAAAATCATTTTGAAATGTTACAAACAGTCCAATAATATACACAGGTTCAAATACCATTCACTGCTGTATACCTACATCTGTGTATAAAAGCAACAATTCTTTCTGAAACTATTAGACACACCCCATCCACCCTCAAACTCTTTGTAGCTTTTAGTTTGGAAGGGTTGCACTAAATGAAGACGCAATTATCCCCAATGCATTCCATTTGTACCGCTGCAGTGCTACAACAAACATTACATCTCGTCCTAACCACGTCAACAACGCTAAACAACACTGCCTGCAATTCATTCCTAATTACGACAGGCTTAAAGCCTTTTGGATAATAAAAACCAGACAACAATTACCACCACACTGAAATGTTAAAACATGTAATAACTAGCATGCTTGTGCATAACTTTTAAGATAACGTGTTTCATTATCAATACAATTTCATGTAGTCTTGGACCAAAAGCCCACTTTCAGCCCTCTATCAAAGACTTATCTTCTGTCATGTCTATCATGACCAAAACTGACAGCGAGATGCAGCTTTTATTATACAGAAGAGCTTTCCAGCAAGTACAGGGCACCGAAATGGCCTACAGACATCACTGCTTCTGTCCCATTACAGTGAACTCTCACCCTGCTGTCCTGGGCTTTAAGCTGATCCGACACCACACGCTTTGGTAATACTTTACATTAACACTTTAAATCGTTTTGCACGATATATGTAAATACACAGTTGTATCAGAAATGGGTTAGGGTTATGGTTAGAGTTAGAGTTAGGGTTAGAGTTAGGATTTTAGGGTTAGGGTTAGAATTTTAGGGTTAGGGTTAGAATTACGGTTATAGCATGCAAACACAATTACACATTAAGTACATTGTAACTATACATAATAACATTGTAATTATGTGTAAATACACCTGTATTTACTAAATAACTACTATGCAAATACACACTACTATGCAAATACACCCTACAAATGCATGAATAAGCAGGCTTGTGTTATATACCAAATGCACACTTATTATATACCATTTATTGTGTACTACCCTATAAAACACATCATAATATACTACTATATACATTATATACTATTACCCAAGTAAAAATATGTGTGTTATCTTCTATAATTAGAGTAAAGCAATCTAGTGAATGCTTTCCTGTAAATCAAGCTGTATTTCTGGAGCAATTGTTGTTCTTTGATTCCCACAGCTGTTGTGTTGGGACTCTGGCATGTGCACTTGAATACCTCCACAGTCCAGGCTACCTGAACCCATGTTAAAGCAATTACATGCAATTATGATAAGGAGTGAGTTTCCATCGGATGATGAATCTCTTGAGAAGATGGTTATTCAGTGCACGCTCTTGGGACCTGAATGCAGTGAATGATTTACTTTAATTTGAGTTTAAAAACTTTTATACAGTCTGGTCAGAGAATGCCGTGGAGGAAAAAACTATTATGTCTTTACTGTACATTGCGTTCACCACACAGGTGCTGTCATGACGTTTAATACTTTAAACGCAGTACAGAAGCCAGGAGCAGAGGACACAGTTGGAAATGAAGTGGAAATGGATTTAGGAAGGAGAGTGGTGAGGGAATGAAATATGTTACCTGGTCAAGTTTTTTAAGCTAAATTGCTTGGATCCTTTAAGACCCCACTACTCAGAACCAGACCAGCTTATATGGTCTGAATGGCCTCCTCTCATTCATAAATCCTCTCATGTTCTTATGTTGTGCACTCAGTAGGATGCCTCTCTCAAATGTTATTAAATGTTCACATTTCTGGTGGACTGTTTGCAGTTTCCAAGTCAGTACAGAGACACATTAAATTAACTTTGTTAACTGATAGGAGTTCAATTTGCTGATGAATACAATCAGTTGCTGCGGAAACTGTTTATGGTAAACAAGCATTCTTTTATATGAGGAAAGTACATGACCTCTAGCTACAGTTTGTTCTTCATCTAAACGGGGTATTTATTTAGTTACAGTGGGACATATTTGTCAAGAACATTAATATATATATATATATATATATATATATAGAGTGACAAAGATAGGGTATTGCAAATGATTGAAAATAGAAAAGGTGGGTTTCTATTATTTTGTCCTTTGCAAAAGTATTTGTCATGAGTTATTTTAGTTATGGGTATTAAAATGATCAACTGGTTGGTATTGTCTGGAGGGGACTTCAACACCCAGAATGCATAGGGTTTGGATTTCTGTAGCAGCAGGAATTCTGGGAGGAAGAGACGTTTATAAGGAGAGTGTGTGCGCTGTAGAAGAGGTGTGTTTTGGTAATGGAGACCTGTGTTACCAGCAGCGGCAGCAGCAGCAGCAGCAGCAGCAGCAGCGCTCGAATCTGTGTTTGAGAGAGGGTTATCGTGTAGTTTATATTGGCAGTGTTTTAATTAAACAACACCGGCGTGACTGTGGAATCGTCTGCTATAAAGAACCTGATCGGGAACAAATTGAATAATTTGGGACAATCCAGCGAAGCAATCCGCGGAGAAAAGCAGTGTAGTCTTGATCTGGTGATTCCCAAGTACAAGGTTGTCCTGGAAGAAAACTTGCTTCCTCCTGCTCTGACAATGTTCCCCAACTCTGAGGATATCTTTTTCCAGCAGGACAATGCTCCATGCCACATAGCCAGGTCAATCAAAGTGTGGATGGAGGACCACCAGATCAAGACCCTGTCATGGCCAGCCCAATCTCCAGACCTGAACCCCACTGAATACCTCTGGAATGTGATCAAGAGGAAGATGGATGGTCACAAGCCACCAAACAAAGCCGAGCTGCTTGAATTTTTGCGCCAGGAGTGGCATAAAGTCACCCAACATCAATGTGAAAGACTGGTGGAGAGCATGCCAAGACGCATGAAAGCTGTGCTTGAAAATCAGGGTTATTCCACCAAATATTGATTTCTGAACTCTTCCTAAGTTAAAACATTAGTATTGTGTTGTTTAAAAATGAATCTGAACTTATTTTCTTTGCATTATTCGAGGTCTGACAACACTGCATCTTTTTTGTTGTTTTGACCAGTTGTCATTTTCTGCAAATAAATGCTCTAAATGACAATATTTTTATTTGGAATTTGGGAGAAATGTTTATAGAATAAAACAAAAATGTTAATTTTACCCAAAAACATACCTATAAATAGTAAAACCAGAGAAACTGATAATTTTGTAGTGGTCTCTTAATTTTTTCCAGAGCTGTGTGTGTGTGTGTGTGTGTGTGTGTGTGTATATATATATATATATATATATATATATATATATATATATATATATATATATATATTTGAACAAGTAGTAGTAGTGTGTTAATATCTATCCCAGTTTCTGATTCCCCATTGAAATTTCTCTAATTGCAATACCAGAGAAACACTCCCCTTAGCCATTATGGTTGTTTATGGGGGTGTACCAGTGGGACTTGCAATTAACTGGACATTTGCTCTGAGATAATACCACTGGTCTAAACAATGTGAGGTTATTAACATACCAAAGCGAGGGGGGGTCCTTCATCCTGTGGTATTTCTGTATCTGAAGTTTATTTTCTGCGCCAGTAAAAGATCCCCAGCAGATAATTCCAGTTATTTATGCACATATCTGAACATCATGCCTCATTTATTTTCTCAAACAGGAAGTCATTCTGAGCGTAGCCCATCTTGAAATGACAATGTGGAATGCAAGATAATCACACAATTGTCATTTACAATCCCCACAGGAATAAAGACATTTTGCAATTTAATAGCACACGATTACACATGCTGCAGACAACAGAGATGGAATGCATTAGGCTTGAAAGTCAAAAACATAAAAGTAAAACGCAGATGAAACGGCTAGAAATAGCACAACAGATAAACCTGACAGAGACTTAGTCGAGTCTCACATTGAGGGATTCACTGAATCCGTAATGCAAGAAACAGTAACATCACCGGAGAGCCTTCAATGAAGGCATCCCTTGGAGGGAGATTTTACTAAGCAAAATATCTGATGCTTCTTTGCCTTTCTGCTATTCGAAGCAATTTCTAACATATCCTAACAGACTGTGAGCCTGCCTAATAAGCCAATGATCTGGCTTAACCTCTACATTGCCAGGAGCCACAAACACATATATTGAGACTGATTTTAATACTATTCCTCCCTGTTTATTTGTACAATGCCAGCATTGCTTTGAGTCTACGACACTTTCTTTTGATAGAAGTTATCCATCCTAGCAGTACTTTTCATAGAGAAAGAAAATGTGTTGAATGTTACTACAATCTATCTATCTATCTATCTATCTATCGATCTATCTATAAATACATTTAAAGCAGTGCATATTTCTTGGGGATAGAGAGAGAGAGAGATGCCCTGCTAATAGTTAGCCAGCCTTCCTTCACTAATCTTCCTAACTCTTGTAATCCACAATATAAACAAGCAATTGGTGTTTCTTTTTTAATGGGTCTCCTGATTAGGATACCCCACATTGTTTGTGATTCATCCCCACTATACAAAAATCTGATCTTACCTACAAACCGGGTCAGACATGCTGCTTCTGTGCTTTCAACTGATTGGATTACATTGCTCATCTCTGCTTTGAGTCTGAAAAAAAGAAAGAAATGGCTCTATACTGGCTCTATAAATGCCTGCAGTTCCAAGCACTTTCCCCCGAGTTCAAATTCACCGTCTCCCTAAGTGCGGGCCTAACAAATGCCACTGTGTTCTATCAATATTTGTATGCAGCACCACATTGAGCAGGCTGCCAAGACTTTTTCAAAAAGGCAAGTGGGCGGAAAGCTGACAACCCAACAAATACGTCTCCCCGCTTTGTTCTCTAAAGACAGCACAAAAGAATTAACATTGCTGGTGGATGCCGCTGAAAGGCACAGTTAGGAATCTGCTCTGCTATTGAGTCTGAAAAAGAGATTTAAAAAGTGGATCTTCTCAGATTCTCAGGTTGTTGCTCTAAATACTGATTATGTGTGTGATTGTCTCTGTCATCAAGCTATGAAGTCTTATATTTTGTCGCGACTGTATGTCGTCAGATAACAGCAGCTGCTACTGAAGATTCATTTTTTAATTTGCTGGAATTTAATACAAAACCACCTGGCTGTGATTTACATTTGAAGCACGGCTGTGGCAGATGTAACTGGCCCGAGAAGCACTCTGATTATCTCACTAAAGATACATTGTGATTGCTGCTACAGAGCTTCTGTGGGCACTATTATACACTACACTGGTCTGATGTCATTAAAAAATAATCGCAGGGTGTTAAAGCAGTACCAACCTGTATCTTGTAAAAGACAGCTTACTGATAGATAAAGTTCTCCTGGCAGAGCTAAAAGAGTAAGTAGTGGGTTTCCCGTATCAAAGTCTAATACATAGTTTATTCTTTACCTTTCCCCATCTTATTTTGGTGTGCTATGCACTTTTGTTTCAAAAAAATGAAACCAGCTTTTCTTATTAAAAAATAAAAAATAAAAATAAAAATAAAAATAAAAATAAAAATAAAAATATCATTTAAAAGTTTTCTTATTTTTTATGGCAACATCAGCAATGTCATCTGATGTAAAAAAAAATAAAAAACTCTAGCTATACAAGCACACTTTCATATCTATACATAGACCTACAGACATTCAAAGCAAGCAGCAATTCATTTTCGCTCGATTGATGAGGGCCTAGGGATCACTGCACTAAGCACAAATACTAAAACATGACTGACGAGGTATCATTTTTAGAGGAAACATTAAGTAGAGTTTAAGTTCCTGTTTTAAAAGCTGTTCTTTGTTTAAATTAAAATTGCAGCTCCCGCAAGAGATCCTTGTGGATCGTATTTAGCACATGAAATAACTCCTACACCAGCAGGCCCATTTGATAGTAATTGTCTTTCCACACTTCTACCTGTAACGTGTCCCTTCATGATATTACAAGAAACTAAGACGAAGATGAAGTGAATCGTTATGAAATCAATCATTACTTGGCCGATGCTAAGGTGGGAAAGCCAAGTCCACTGTTTATGCCCTACAGTAATTAGGTATACAGCAATTAACTCCTCTGACCCTGCAAGGAAACCCTTCACACATGAGGAACCCGCTGGTCCAATCAATGGCTTACTCCTAATCTGGCTTCATTTTGGGTGGAAAGCTGATGATTCATCCAAGCAGATCTGGCTTTTAGGTTAGTTGTTGATCCAGCTCTGATATGACCGACAATAAATCAGTAACAAAAACATTAGTTAAAGTGGCAATTAATCGTCCCATAAAAGGTATGTATCTATATGGTTATTTATTTATGTGTTTGTTTGTGAAAAACATCACTCATTTCATTATAGGTACAATAGGTGATTTGATCCAGGGATGGTAAAAGAAGTACTGGTTTGTAAAAGTTTTAAAATGTACCAGACCTCTAAAAGCTAAAGACAGCAGACTAGACTCCCATATTCCCATGCACAAGAGAACAGTGACATGTCCTAAACACTGAATCATACTGCCTTAGATAACTGGTTTTCACCTTCGGATGTCCTCTTAGTAGACCATCTCAAGGTGAGTTACTTCATGCTGCTATGCAACATGCAGCAAATATATATATATATATATATATATATATATATATATATATATATATATATATATATATATATATATATATATATATACACACAGCTCTGGAAAAATTAAGAGACCACCGCAAAATTATCAGTTTCTCTGGTTTTACTATTTCTAGGTATGTGTTTGGGTAAAATGAACATTTTTGTTTTATTCTATAAACTATTGACAACATTTCTCCCAAATTCCAAATAAAAATATTGTCATTTAGAGCATTTATTTGCAGAAAATGACAACTGGTCAAAATAACAAAAAAGATGCAGTGTTGTCAGACCTCTAATAATGCAAAGCAAATAAGTTCAGATTCATTTTTAAACAACACAATACTAATGTTTTAACTTAGGAAGAGTTCAGAAATCAATATTTGGTGGAATAACCCTGATTTTCAAGCACAGCTTTCATGCGTCTTGGCATGCTGTCCACCAGTCTTTCACATTGATGTTGGGTGACTTTATGCCACTCCTGGCGCAAAAATTCAAGCAGCTCGGCTTTGTTTGATGGCCTGTGACCATCCATCTTCCTCTTGATCACATTCCAGAGGTATTCAATGGGGTTCAGGTCTGGAGATTGGGCTGGCCATGACAGGGTCTTGATCTGGTGGTCCTCCATCCACACCTTGATTGACCTGGCTATGTGGCATGGAGCATTGTCCTGCTGGAAAAACCAATCCTCAGAGTTCGGGAACATTGTCAGAGCAGAAGAAAGCAAGTTTTCTTCCAGGACAACCTTGTAATGTTCATTTTACCCAAACACATACCTATAAATAGTAAAACCAGAGAAACTGATAATTTTGCAGTGGTCTCTTAATTTTTTCCAGAGCTGTATATATATATATATATATATATATATATATTAATATATATATATATATATATATATATATATATATTTTTTTTTTTTTTTTTTTTTTTCATTAAAGTAACTACCATTATGAAGGCTATTGACTTGTGTAATCTGCTTGTGCCTTAAGGGATTGGTAGGTGTGCAGAAACAGCAGACAATTACAAAAGTAAAGTTGCTATGCTGCTGTCTGTATGCCAAGCATTTTATACTGAAATGCTTTGAACATCATTGATTTTTTCTCCATTTGCATGACAGATGATTCATCACTCTTCAGTGAGAATTGTTGCAAAGTTTGCAAATTGGGACAGAAATGTATTTTGGTTTGTTAATTCACAAATACAGATGGGAATTGGTAAATGGGCCATTAAAGGCTCAGACTGGTGATTCATTTGTGGAAAAAATTCCAGGTTTTCATGTAATTGGAGCACAGAATAAAGAGGTTTTCACCTCTTGGGAAGGTGACAGACATTGTCAGATTTGTGGAGAGACAAGAATTCTTAGTTCTGAGTTCCCAGAGCTGTTCTGGCTAGACACTGACCACATCATTTACACACACCTCCTTCAGCATTTCAATATGCAGAGTTTAACAACTACATTTTGGTACAAGGAATTTAAAAATAAATAAATAGGAAAGTAATCGCAAAAGCACATCCATACCCCCCCAAAAAAGAGAAATATAAATCCAACAAAATGTAGTCCTTGTGTTTTAAAAGGTTGTTGTTACTGTGCATTGCAATAAAAACTCAGCTCCTACAGAGAGTAGTAGGGTGAGGATATCATTGCTGATGGGATCACTATGCTGGCTTCTAACTCAAATGTGTTTAGCTAGTCCTTTCTTGTGACCACTGTGTTTCTTGAATACCCAGGAGAGTGTACCTGTTCGGACAGAGTGCAGTTTTACAGTTATACAGTTCAGAGAAACACCTTTGTCACTAGCTAGTTTCCATTTAATAAGACACAACTATCTATACATCTAACTGCTTCTATAACACAATACAGTCACCAGTAACAGGCGTTCACTTTTTTACTGTCTCCCAGTTAAGGAGCATGGCTACCTCTAGTGGTAAATGTTTAAAATACAACATTTAAAGACTTTACATTTCACAATACTAAGCATGTATTTATTCAGCTTTTAGAAAAAAATAACTTGGCCCCTTCCTTTTACTTCTGATACATAAGAAGCGATTGCATACTAATTACATAATGCTTTCTGGCAAGGACACCTGCTCTAACAATCCCTACTGGTGAGCTGAGTCAAGCTAAAAAAACCAACAGATACCAAGCCTCAGTCTTGATAAACCAGCTTTTCTCAGCAATGTTAGAACCTCGTATATTGTCTACAAACCACAATACCTGTTACCATGGGTGTCAAATGATTGGACGATCTACACAGACACAGACAAAAGAGAGCAATAAAAAGAAAACAGTCTCGATCCAAGTGAAATATGACTTTAATCGGCAATGACAATCTCCTGTACAAATAATTAGCACATTTAATTTGACAAACGTTTTAATAAAACATCTGGATAAATAGCTTTTTTTTCCACACTTGTACACAGACAGAGACTGATTCAACCACTCAGACATCTTTGTTAAAAATTACAATTGGGAGACTAAACATCTGTGATGGACAAACTCCTCAGAAACAGACATTTTCAAAACTGATAGAACAAAGATTACAGACGTTAACCTGTTGTGTATTTGTTCAGGCTCGTGGGAGATTATTAGCCAAGAATGATGACCCGTGATGGCCCGTTGTAGTTTATGGGTCCCACAAAGTCATTGGCAGAGGATGACTTGAGGGAAGGCGATTTAAGGAAATCTTAAATCCTGCCGTCTGGCTTTAGAGGTATATGGAAGAATAAATCTGGATCATACTTTCAGTTAAGTCTGAAGCCTTACAAACTCTCAACTAGTTCTGGTCCAGACATTGAGGTCAGTGAAAGTTGTGTTAAAAGTAGTGCTAACTAAAGGGAAAGAAAGAAATCATTAACCATACAGACAGATACAAATGGGGGATAGTTTGTAACAATGGATCCTAGTCACAAAAGCCACTACAGTGAGTTACTCAATGTCTGTTTTGAGTAATTAAACAAAGATTGGTTTCATGACACATTTTAGATGGTTGCTGAAGAAACAAACAGCAGTCTACAACAATTCCCACTCACATGTTTAGTGAACTTATCCATTCCATTGGAAAAAGGCTTTGAAAGTGGTTTACACACAGAGGTGATACGGTGTAATATCTCATTGCTGATTTATTTGTAGAGTAATTCTTGTGAATGAAGGTCAAAGTTGGTCGCAACCTTCTTGCGCCACCCTACCATCCCCTGATGCCCCCAATCTGAAATTGCAACTAAAATAAGCCCATACCAGTTCTGATTCCTAAAGAGCTCCATGCACTGACATATCATTGTGCTGCTTCACTCCCTTGCAGGTTTTTTGGCTCCCAGCTGGTGAAAGGCAGGATGTGAGGATGTGAAGTGGGGTGATTGAACACAGAACCTCGTCAAACTTGCAGCCAGCTGTGGAGACTGCCTGGGTCTGGATCACAACACAAGAAGAAAGGATATGGCCCTTGACCCACTCTTTTTAGCAGGTTCAGGAGGGATCGTGGGGATATGCAGCAGGAACTCTATGAGAGGTAATTGGTAATGTAACTGTCCAGATGAATTCCAAGTGGGTTGTAAATTGTCAGTCCCTCACATGACAATGTGTTTTTTAAACAGAAAACTTTAAATGGACTTATGATTTTGAGATTATCCTTGCATTACTATGGGTTTTATCTACAGCAAACAAATGAATATACTAATCTCCTCCTCAAACAGATCACAAAGAATGTATTTTAAATAAGTTACTTCAGTACGCCAAGTGAAAACTTATAATATACATTTACAATCATCTAGCTTTGTCATTCTCCTGATGTGCTACAATTGGATAGAACGTTAGGTTACTTACCGTAACCCTGGTTCCCTGAAAGAGAAGACCACCACCAACAACATCACGTATGGGATATGCCTGCCTATCGGTAGGTATTCACTGAGCTCTCTATACCAGAGCTGCCAATAGGCTCCTTCCTGGATGAAATCCTCGGTCCCGCCTACCAAGGGGTTAAAAGCGTCATTCCACGGAAGACATTTCTCTTTTTGCATCGAACTCATAAGGGTGACTGATGCAATCTTGCAGTTGGTGGTCGTCTTCTTTCAGGAAACCAGGGTTACAGTAAGTAAACCAGTGTTTCCTATCAATGTTCCCTTTACATTCGATCACCAAAACATTACATATGGGAAATGTATACCAGAGTCGTTCTGAGGGAGAAGGAATGGCAGCCTACGAGGGACACGTCAAAACTGCCTAACCCAAGGTTAGCAGTGCGAGCGCGTGACCTCAAGGTCCCTCGTGCCTAAGGAAGGACCTATCACACTGTGTCGATAGAAACTGGAAAACATGCAGCATAGCCCAGCTAGCTGCATTAAATATGTAAAACAATGAGGCCCCTCTAAAGAGGGCCCAAAATGTAGCCAACCCTCTAGTGGAATGTGCAGCTACCCTCCTCATACACAGTGAAGACTGTGTCCACAATCAAATGGGACAGTCGCTGCTTTGAAAGGGGCTGTCCTAGGGTCTGTATCCTGTGACAGACAAAGAGCTGGTCAGAATGACGCAGAGCTCTTGTCCTATCCATGTAGCATCCCAATGCCCACACTGGGCAGAGGAAATTTAATCTCCTATCCTCCTCTGAAGAAAATAGGGGTGGGTGGAATGACTCCAGTTCCACAGACTGATTCATATGGAATGCTGTAATCCCCTTGGGGAGGAAAGCAGGGTTTGTACACAGTGACATACTGCTGCCATCGTCCCAAATATGCATACAGGAGCTGTGCACAGACAGCGCCTGTAGCTCACTGATCCGTAGCTGGGACCTGCCTGGTTCCAGCTATGGGTCAGAAAAGGGGTGGGTCTGAGGCCGCAAGCTTTCTGAGCCACTGCTGGGCCTGCTGAGGTTGGGGCAAGGTTGTTTGAGTAATGCAATGGAGGTACAGTTGCAATGGAGGTACAGTTTTATTCAGCAGGTCTCAGACATTTAAGTGGCAGAAGTGCGGTGAGGGAGTGATATAACAAACAGAGGGCCTCTAATGTGGTAATAAAAAAAAAAGTCCAAAAAAAGTCCAAAGCAAATACTGATTTTGTTTTCAACCCCAACCAGAGATTTACTGTAATTCACCAAATCATTCATATTTTACAAGAACTTGGATGCTTCGTATTTTTTCTGCAGGCAACTGCGTGCCAGCGCAGTCCTGTTTTTTGTTGTTGTTGAACAGGAGGCAAGCAACAGTCCCAGAGTTCCTGTTTCCCGTCTTTGTGTGTCTGGGGACACCACTGAATCTAACTCCAGTTGTCTGAACAGATTACATTCAAGTTTCATGTACACGTTAGCGACCAGAAGAAAGTTCAGCCTAAAGCAGTCTTTGTGTAATTGTGCTATGCTTGAATCAACCCAAGAAAAAATGAACAAAACTAGAAAGAAAAATATCTGTTTCAATTAGAGTAAGGACTAGGCAGTTGTATGTACTGTAGAACTCATAAAAACAGCTAGGGCGTGTGAACTAAGCATCAGCTGCAGAGTCACTTACAACAACGTCTCACCCGAAAGACAGAGCACAAGGAGGTTAAGTGACTTGCTCATGGTGACAGAGTGAGTCAGTGGCTAAGCCAGGATTTGAACCAGGGACCTCCTAGTTACCAGCCCCCTTTTCTTTAACCACTGGACCACGCATCCAACATGATTGTTAAGCAAATATACATTCCTGAGCCTGTTACACTCACTGGGATTAAGAATCTATATCACTGGGATTGTATCATCATAATATATTATGCCAATGCAGATCCACATTTGGCCACTGGTTCTGGGTTTGGACACTCCTCATCTGCATGACTCTTTCTATACGAAATTCATTGTAATACATCTGCTTATTCCCCAAGAGGACCTAATCATTTTTCCCTGGATCCTTAAGCTCTAGCTAAGCTGTGCTTCAGTGGTGACCTGGCATGTCTTATTGCTGAGTAGAACTGCACAGCTTGCTCTGGCCCCTGTGCAAGAAAGGTAGCTAAGCATTTAGAATGTGACGAGACATTGATCTGAAAAGGATTTTAATAATAGCCTGGCAGTGGCTAAAGACAGTTCATTTGTATCTGCATTGATAACAAAACACGTTGCTTAAAAGCCCAGTAGGCAGTTAATCTTCCAAAATGAAAAGTGATATTGCAATGAACATGAAGGATTCTGCCCAATTCCCCTGCACCAGTGGTTATCAAAACTGTAAATTATAGAAATAAGTGTTACAACGAGAGAAGCCAGAAACACCCAGAATGGCGGAGCGCAATGCAAGGGAAAGAGGGCGGGATAAACAGGCATTTGAAGGTATTTGCTTTTCTGTGATGCAGAATCTCATGTGGGACATTGCGAGGGATAGAACAGATGGTGCTGTGAAAGGGCCATTGCTTGCAGATGAACCCTGTCTGCTGCATGAGCCATATGAGCAGGAATCGGTCAGACTAAACCACTGAACCCTGAAATGGCATTCCAACTTTTTCCCCCATTAAATCCATAACAAATTAAGTAATGTTGCATTTCAAAAAACTATGTGGTTGCTAAAGAACAGTTACAAATAACTTAAAGAGGGGTATGAATTTGGTTTTGATTGTTTTTTTTTTTCACATGGGTGAAAATTCCAGTTTTTTAGGCACTATATCAAAAAAATACCATTTCCTCCATTGGGACTGGCCATTAAAATGATGTAGTCCTTGAGGGAAGCAGAGATCTGATCCAACAAAACCCTCCATCCTGGATTCCTGTACAAATATGATTTTAAAGCCATGTGTGTGGCTGAACTGACTGTGATTTATATTTCTTTATTTTTAGGAAACCACTGATAAAATAAATCAAATAATATCACTGCTGTGTGCAAAGTGAATTTCACAATTGATGATGTGCATTTGTAAATGTCACACTCTGTGTAATCAATTGCAATGGATGTACAGTATTATTCAGCAGGTCTCAGGCATTTAATTACAGCTAATGAAAACAAAAATAGAATGGCTAATGAATTACAACTTTATCACCTTTTCAAAATGCCAATGAGGAACACAAGCCTTCAGCATAATGCATGCACAGTATAGTCACGATTCTTTACAATGGTAAAGAGTGTAAACTCCTCAGAACACCATTTCAGGGTTAGACAATTATAAAAACAACAACTGTGCACAGAGCATTAATCAGTACAAAACACAAACGAGTACCAGTAAGAATATTGAATTGTATGCCAAGCAGAAAAGATTTAAAGCAGTTATTCATTTCCTATTTGTTTTAATAATACAAGACCATTTCATCTCTCAAAAACAAACATCACTATTATCTTTTTATAGCATTACGAGAAAGCACACACACCAAAAAATACCAAGAAACTGTATGTGTGCAAGGATGGCACGAACATGGGTTACATCTGTATTTAGTGAGATCGATACAGAGCACCCTGCCCTACAGAGCACATTGTTTTAGGAATTGTCTATGTTTTACTATAGTCTCTTTTTTCCCCAAAACAGGTCTATTGAATTCCAGCTAATTTCCCCATGCTCAATTTTTGCTGGCAACGGCACCTCCTCATATTCAAGGGTATCCATTAAAAAGCCTTGTCTGTGCTGTCATGACCTGTCCATTCCTGAATACAGGGAAAGCATTATTACAAGACAGCATGAATAGACTCTAGTCAGTTGTCATTGCGTTGTTCTAGCAGTAGAGATCTTCTTTCACACAGGCCTGTAACATGGAGCCATAATCCCAACCTTTGCAGGGGTGTCATCAGAACTGCCACCATCAGATGGTGATGAAAGTTCCCTTAAAAGATAAAGGGGCCGGGGGAATACAATCATACCTGCTTGTTTCAGTTCCAGCTCCCTCACTCGTATTTCCAATGAGAAACGTGACCTCTGCCAAGGTGTCAGGCTCCTTCCGCTATTCAGGGTTTCTGGTCTGTATCACTTCTTTGATGTCTCGAAACCATAAATCTGTGTTTCTGAAATGCTTTCAATGCTTTATTCCCTTGAATGCTACTTGAATACAAGATGACTGCACTGCCCATGTTTGAAGCTCTCTGCTTCAGATGATGCCTTCAAAGGCAAGGGACAGTGTCCTCTTCTGTGCAATATATTTGACCTGGGAACAGGAGAAACTCCGTTGTCATCAGCTGGCAATTCATCACTGAGATCAGCGAGTGCTGAAGGGAAAAGCCTGTGTATCTGTGTTTTTACTTCAATTTGCACTTCCAAGAGATATCTGTGAGCGAACTCTGGCAGAACCAGCTGTCTGACCATCTAAACTGAATGAGTAAGTGGTGGCTGCTGGTAAGATAATCTCGGAAGAGTACAAAAACACAACTCTGACATTAGGCTAAGTGGCTTGCATGGAAATCTTTTTCTTTAGTCAATAGAATGTTCTACAGTGTATTTACACCCTGGACCATTATGGGCCATATCTGTAAAACATTTACTCCAATCTCATTATTTTATTTTTTTTAAACAGGTAAAACACCTGTTAACTTTACAAAACTAGAACCAAACACCTAAAGCCCTGTCCAATAAAACCACATTAGTTGCTAGGCTAAATATGCATACAGAGCATTTAATACCAGACTGGAAATCCGGACTCCAGTCCCCTCAGGAGGTGTATTTGACCACAGTACTGTTGTTGTTATGCAGTTATTGCTTCATTTGCATAGTGTTTGCAGTTATACTGATTTCTTGTTGCTATAGTTTTCCAATTCTAGTTATAAACCATACTGTTGCATTTTTAAGAAGCGCCGTAGCAATCTGTTTACACAACCCCTGTTTATATTGGCTTGCACAGTGTATAGTGAGCACACCATTCTTAAAGGTTTCCTTCATTTGCATGCTGTGCAGAGCAAAACGTGTTCAGGGCAAAACCGGAGAAGCGTGCCTTGTCAGCCACCAGGTAAGGTGTGAAATGTGTATCAAGTATTTCAGAACCTGGCAATAGAAAAACTTCAAACAGAGAAGAAAAAAAAAATTGGCGTATATAATAGTATTTTACTGATCGTTATAGAAGTTTTAATTCATGCACAAATGTGCGCTACTGGAACTGTACATTAATTAACCAACAATTTACTGTATTACCAACTTCTCCTTATAGAGGATATATGAACCAATCCTCATAGAGGTTTGCCATAGAAAAGTGTAGTAAAGCCTAATAAAGCCCTGTAAAGGACGTGGTGTATGCTGCAGTTAGGAACTACAGTCGTGGGAAAGTACCGGCATGTTAAGAGCTGGCACTGGAAGAAGAAAAAACAACGGAAACACCAAAACAGCACAGAGCAGAGATGTTTTGCAAATTGGTATGGTTCTGAGTTTATCAAATACATCAAAAGCTTAACGTGAATGAACTTCATTTATTTATTTATTTATTTATTTTGCGGAACTGCACTTGACCGTAACAACATCTTCTACGGAGCCTACATCGCCATCTACTGGAATCGAACTGAAACAGCAACAGACAGTTTGAATAGCTCTGCTTAACAACGAGATCAAAACGGGCTTTCTTTTCAGGATACTGTCAAAATACATCAAACATGGAATGTTTGTGTCTGGAGCCCGAATAGCCAATAGCATCTGCAGCAAACAAACAAACAAACAAAAACACGTTGTTTGAAACAACACTAGTGGATTGGTCCAGAACCAGGGATATTTCTATGGAATGAGGGTCCCTTTGCTACCATCCTAAAGATTCATCACGATAACCCTTCAAAATAAAAATACTTTATTTCAGTCATTCTTATTTGCCCTGTTATTTTGCAGTGTCATGTATATCCACTGTGCGACCATGTTATGGTAGACTTAGTGTACCAATAGGGATTACTGTCCCCAGTAATGCATCTATATAATGAATGTGCCAATACTGTATATTAATGATGCACTCCTCTGCAGTGTAGTCTTCCAACAGCAGAGGGCTCTGTACTCACCTTTAGTTACTCTGGACTGGGATGGACGGCATTGCAAAATAAATGGGTTTCCTGACAGATTATCAATGATGGTTTGTCTTCTGTGCTCGTTGTTAATAACAGCTTATATTGGCAGGTGACCATCTGTGGTGCAGTAGGCTCTGCTTTAACTTAAAACAAAGTAAATAAATACATTTGTAAATTTCTGTTATTAAATCGAGTAATGGTAGTAAGTCGTCAGAGTGCCCTAAAGCTGAATGCTTCATTAGGATTTTTTTACACACTTTCCTTAGTTACTTTAAGCTACCATCTCCTTCCTCCATATAGAGATACATGAAATGTAGCCAATTGCATCCTCTACTCTACGAGAAGTGTCTCACTCGTAGGCGGGACTTTGCCCGTGACGTCACCGCAAGTCCTGTCAGCCGGTCGGGGGGGGTCACAGATAATGGCGGCTGGGTTGAGCCGCTGCTGGAAACTGTTTTGGTTATTCTGTCATTTGTATAGTCTCTTACTTGCATTGCATTTGGCAAACTGTCATACCTGTAAACACCGCGTCCCAACCCCTTCTGAGGTGAGTAAGCTAACCCTTCACAGCGG
The DNA here is from genome assembly GCF_017654505.1 of Polyodon spathula. NCBI lineage: Eukaryota > Metazoa > Chordata > Actinopteri > Acipenseriformes > Polyodontidae > Polyodon > Polyodon spathula. The sequence goes on from NC_054543.1 coordinate 43,953,511, forward strand.
GTAGGAGGAAGATGGTATACGGTGGCTGAAATGGGTCGGGTGAATCAACGCAGCAACCCTAGTGACAGTGTGATGGCATCAAGTTATCACCCTGTGGCTGGTTTGTCATTTTGAATCGAAACTGGACACGGTACATTTTTAAAGGGCAAATAAAGTAGGTACGGTATTAGTTTACTTTTACAACATGTACTTTCAGTAGCATTTTATATTTTGAAATAGTACCGACAGTACTGTACATTCAAATACATTAATAAATAAACAATTCCCCAACCAACCGTATTTTGTTTAATAGACACTGTTTAAAAAATAAGCCAAAAAGCTTATTTAATAATTGTGATTCTGAGATATTTTTATAATGCATAACGCCCCCGAGGGTGTGGAGAAAAAGGGTTTGAACCAAATCGTTGTTGTTCCGTAATGGTTTTATCCTGTCACTCTTATTCATATTCTGTATTGCAAGTTCTCCATATTTAAGTCAATTCGATTTTGAAACGGAAACATTGTACAAATAGCTGTCTACAGATGAATTCCATACCTTTACAATCTTCATTCCAGCATCTCCACTCCCAGGGTTTTTAATTTGTCACTACATTATTTTGGCTTATTTATGTGCGAGTGTGTGTGTGTTTAGCTGTCTTTAACGAAGCAGCCTGGCTGATGTTGTGTTTTAAGTGCAGGCGATATTGAATATAGGCATTGCAGGGTTTGGGAGTCACTGGTCAACAACGAACAGTAAAGAGCATGTTTGTTTGAAACTGTTTGAGGCACGTAAAGTTGACTCTGAAGACAGGTGTGTTTGTCATTTGTCGAGTAGTGAGGTGAATGGATACTCAAATGTAACACACAGGTATTTCTGCTCTTTTTATTTTACTTTTATCCAGGGTAACCTTGTTATGACAATATCACAGCAGTGAGCTTAAATTACTGTGATGATTAATACAGGTGTTGTTTTCAAGCCATATATTAAATAATGAGTTAAAGGGAAAATACCAGTCACTTGTTACTGTCATACTGATAAGGAATGTATATTATGAATACGTATTCAGTTGTTGTTCTGTGTTTTTTACATTTATTTAAGGTAGATGGGAATTAGACTCCCATTGCATATCAATTTAATCCATTTCTGGTTTTACTATGAATTTAATAACACACACCTGTTACCGATGCACTGTGGCTAAGCAAGGTTGTATTAAAACCGGGAATAAGTGAAACTGCTATGCAGTAGGAGTCTTATTTCCATCCCTGAATTTTAAAGATTTGTTTTTTTGTTTGTTTTTTTAAAACCCAGGTTGTTTACGGAGTTCATTTGGAGCCGGAAAGGATCAACAAGAGAAGTGCTGAACAACCCTTAAGAATAAAGATCATATATGATTCAAGTGTGGATGAGTAAGAGTTAATTTGTGGAATGTTCAGTATTATCCCAAATAAAGGCCATCACAATATTTGCATTGTTAATTTGTATTATTTTTTTTCTTTTTGCAGTTTAGTGCCAGAAAAAAGAAAACTTGTAACGGTAGGTACAGCAGTATGCTAAACCCACAGGAAAGGCACGGGCAATGTTGCAGATATAATTCTTTTGAACAGTAATTGTATAAAATGCATTTTGGCACAGTGTGGAGCATTTTACAATACAAAATACCAAGAGCTGAATTCAAAATTATTTTCCTGTTCTAGATTATGTCTGTATTATGTTCAACTCGGAGTACATTTTGTGTTGAATAGCCTACATCTTTATATATGTGTGATCTGTTAATGATTATGGGTTGCCAAAAATATTTTTACACATGAACTTTGATTTGGTTTTGAAATAATATGCATGTCAACAATGTAAAACAAATTCATTGTTCATTGTCATTCTGTAGTAAAACCATGTAAATACCCTTAAATTTTACTTCTGTTTGAGAACTTTATTTTTTTATATGTACCCCCTTTTAAATTTTTGCCAATACCTTACGAATGTTTGGTATGAAGTCCATGCGTAAGTTTAATTCTGTTATCTTGATTTCAGGATGAACTTTTCCCTCAAGCTATTGATTATTTGCAAAAGGCATTCCAAGTTCGCAAGCAGGCTGGTCCAGTTCTGCTCAGCAGGTGCTCCCTCTTCCAAACTATAAAATATGAGTTTCTAAAATAGTTTTATAAGAATCGTGCACGCACGTTACAGCAGAGTAATCTGAGTTGTGTACTAAAAACAAAACATAGCCATATATATTAGTTGATAGCAATATAACATGGAAGTAGTTCAGCATTCTAAGATACTGAGTTCTTCTCTCTTATACAGGCAATGTGCAACCAATCAGTACTTGAGGAAGAGAGATGACCCTCACCGGTACTGTCAGGGAGCGTGTGCTGAGACCACACGGTGTGGTCCAGTCATTGTGCCAGAGCAACATCTACAGGTAAGAATAACTGTGTTACCATGGGCTTAGTTGCTTATTTGACTGTTCAAGGCTTACACAATCTTTTAATGCCAGATAGCTAAACCAAAATGCAGCACTGTATTTTTTACTTGCGATTAGAAGACTCTTGTATACATAGTGTTACTCAACAACTTGTTGTAAATATACCACTAATAACAATATAATTTCTACTGCATGACAATATAATAATCTACCACTGCTGTGGCATGACCTTTTAGAACCTGTCTCCTTCGTAATTCCCGGGGAGTGCCTGTGTAACACTGCTCTTGGTTCCTCAGCAGTGTAAGGTGTGCAGTGAAAATGGCAAGTCTTGTGGGCCTGCTGGAGAGCCTGATGGTGCAGGAGTCCAGGATGCGGACTTCATGCTGTATGTTAGTGGATTAACCACAGAGCGTTGTGGACAGGAAAACATTGTGGCTTATGCTGCATACTGCCAACTGGAGGCTGCAATGGACAGGTGAGAAACCACGGCGTGGTCGTCATGAAGCATTTTTGCTATTAGAAATTCAGGATTTAATGAAGTCTATAAGCCATAGTGTGCATGTCTCACGTAAATTTTTAGCTACAGCTTTGTATGAGAAGTTAATCCACACACTGTAAACGTGGCATGGCCATTTATTGGATGTTGTACTCTGTAGCTGCATGTTCATGGGGTCTACTTTATCATAATACTGATTCGTAATGTTTTTTATAACCTTGGGGATGTTGCTGACATAGTAGACCGTGATTTTTATAATTTTTTTGCATTCAGTTGTTTACTAAACTATTCACAGTATAAAAGCATAGTAATAATAAATAAAACATATTCAACAGATACTCTGTCTTAAGTGAGCTTCTAACACTGAAATGACAAAGAGCACCAGTATCCATTTGTTTCAGTACCAAACCTTTTCTTCCTTCGTTTAGGCCCATTGCTGGATATGCTAACCTGTGTCCAAATATGATTTCTACGCAACCTCATGACTTTATAGGCATGCTGTCCACTGTCAAACATGAAATTATCCATGCGCTGGTAAGAAAGCCTTAACAGTATAAAGTGCTGAGCCAGAAATAACCTTCCAGACAGCCCTGATCTAATTGTGTGCAGTCTAATAATTGAATAGGTATAGTTTTAATCAGATTGCCATGTGGAAATCCTCTTAGGAAATATTGTAAGGCTATGTTTAGGAATTCCCAGAAGTGAAGCCATTGTGTAGTGTTGTGTTGGAGGATTGAAGATAGAGAATTATTGATTAGGAGCAGATGAGGTGGCCTGCCGTTGCAGTTGTGCAAATGGTAGTATTAAAATATTGTGAAAAATAGGATATACTGCTGGGATCATTAGGGAATTTCTCATCAGGGCTACTTGAAATTACTTTTATCTTACAATATAGCAACACTAAAAAAATCTATGATGAGTGAAAACATTTGCTACTGAAGAGGGTAGGAGAATTTTGACCTGCAGTTACAAGTGACATTTATGTCTGAATAGACACAGTAAAGTATGCGGCCCCTCATTGTTCTTCCCATTGGCTGGTTTGGCCAGGAAATTAATGTATGTGTATTTTTAACAGGGTTTCTCAGCTGGGCTTTATGCATTTTATCGTGATGATGCTGGAAGACCTATGACACAGAGATATGCAAACGGACTGCCACCGTTTAACGAGAGGTATATTTATATTGTTGAAGATAACAGAAAATGTATGAGAAATGCTTTACTTGCTTGTAGCAGCTCTGCTGTGAGACCTGGAAGCTTTGTGCAAAAATATGTTAAGAGTTTTAATAATTTCCTCTAATAACTGACTAACCGGCTTTCAGATAGATTTACTGCTGCTGAATTGGCCTTCTATCATGTCCTAGCTCCACAAAGTTATAATATTATCGAGTATACAATACGCTATACTATAGAGCAGCAGATGGCACTCAAAATCATTAACATTGAAATCGAAGGTAAATACATTTAAATAAAACATTTAAAGGTGGATTTCTATATTATTTCCCCCAGAATGAAACTGTTTGGAAAGTGTATGGCAGTTCTTCTGATTTCTTTTACAGTCTGGGATTGTACCAGTGGAGTGATCAGGTGGTGAGAAGAGCATCAAGGTTATGGGATATCCGTGACAACAGGGTGGTGCGTCATGAAGTGCTCCTTCTTGTAACTCCTCGAGTCATTGTAAGCATTCAATATTTCATGTTACAAAACATATGGTTCTACGTATGATTATACAGGGATGGAAATAAGCCTCTTATTGCATTGCAGTTCAACTCATTCCAGGTTTTAATATGAGCCTGATTAGCCACAATGTGTATGTAACAATCTCAGGTGTGTCTTATCAAGCTCCTAGTAAAACCGGGAATGGATCCAACTGCTATGCAACAGGGGTCTTGCTTCCATCTCTGTTATACTGTATGCAGGCAGTCAAACAACAGTAAATGCTGCATTATGTTTTTTAGATTTGGTTTCTGCATTACTGTCACATTCTAGTCAGATGTTTAATTGCTTAGCTGAGTCAGGTTGTAGCTGTTAATATTATAGTCCCTGACAGATGAGCCATAAAAACAAACATGCTTGGGATGTTTCCTGGTTGAGGTACAGTAATGTAAGTGTCCAATAAGCCTGACAAAAGACGTGAAAGCCCTATTCATGTGTAATTTATAGGAAGAAGCCCGAAAACATTTTGACTGCCCAATCCTGGAGGGGATGGAGCTTGAGAACCAAGGTGGCTTGGGGACTGAGCTCAATCACTGGGAGAAAAGATTGCTGGAGGTGCTGTAACTGCTGCTGTTGAACCCTAGCTCTGTGGTCATGTAGTAAAGTACAAAAGAGCAGCTTCTTACTGCCAGAGAGTTCACTTTTTAGTGCCTTGTTCGACTGGAGGGTGAAATCAGCTGAAAATGAAGCAACACAGATTGATGTTTTCTGAGCTGTGTTCAGTCTAAGTGTTTGCTCAGTTTCACCGCTGTGTTGCTAGGGTAAATTAAGAAGTGAAAATGACAGAATTCTATTCTTTTGAAAAAAAACATAATTGGCTTTTATGTGGCCTGGTTTCCTTATGTCAGCAAAGTGCAGGATGTTTTGTGTTTTTTCACAAAATGCAGACAATTTTGAAGCTGTAAATGTCATTTTCACTTCCATGGCAATGATATAGACATTAAGTTATTTATTTATATATATATATATATATATATATATGATATTCCATGACAGATCAGCCATAAAAACAAACATGCTAAAATGTATGCTTAATTACCCTGTTTTGTTTTAGAAATATTTGTTTTTTGTTCAATGTATTATTGTTCTCAAAAAAAAAAAAAAAAAAAAAAAAAAAAAAACACAACACCTGACATTTAGGTGCCAAGTTTAAATACTCTTAATGCTGTTTCGTCTTCTCCAGAATGAGGCTATGACAGGATCTCACACACAGAACAGAGTGTTTTCAAGGATTACCTTAGCAATAATGGAGGACACTGGGTAAGCAGAAGCAACTAAAAGTTTTTTGTTTTTTTTCTTGTCTTTTCCAACATTGTTTAAATAATTTACTTCTTTGAATGTATAATGAAATGCTGGTGGTGTTCCATGCATTTGCAGATGGTACAGAGCCAATTACAGCATGGCAGAGAGGCTGGACTGGGGAAGAGGAATGGGCTGTGACTTTGTAATGAAGAGCTGCAAGTTCTGGATGGACCAGCAAAGACACACGTAAGTCCTGTAATAAGGTGAAAATTGATACAAGGTCACTTTTTTTTGTTAAAACTTAGCTTGGAAAGATGTCAAACATTGTGTGTTATAACTAAGCTAAATCCCAGATATGGACAATCTCTTCTCCATTTTAGCACAGCTTTTTATAAATATTTTTAAAAAAGTAATTTGAACCAAGAGATTAAGAACTACTGATTGGCAAATGCATGATACCCCCCACCTGTGTCTTCTTTGTCTAGGAAGCAGAAAGCTGCACTGTTCTGTGATGCTTTGAGGAGCAATCCTTTACAGCTCACATGCAGGCAGGACCAGATGGCTGTCGCAGTGTGCAATTTACAGAAGTATGTGAACAACATACCAGCAGAGTATCAGGTACAGTATTTAGGTATTGATTTCTTGCTGCTTGTTGAGAATCACTTGGTTTCCTTGTGGCGACTAGCACTTTTTTTTTTTTTTTTTTTTTTTTTTTTTTTTTTTTGTCTCCAGTATTTCGATGTCATCCCTGGCATCCCTTTTCAAGACTTGCCTTACTACGGTGGCGCAGTGGAGATAGCTGACTACTGCCCATTCAACCAGGAATTCAGCTGGCATCTGAGTGGGGAATTCCAGCGTAGTTCTAACTGTAGAATTGCTGAAAACCAGCCAGGTTAGTGGCACAGTGAAAACAGTGGTGGCAGAGCTGTTTGGAGTGCAGAGTGAGTCACAGAAGCTTTTGTTCAAATCCTTATTACACCAAGTTGCCGATCTTGGCTGGGGACCCATAGTGAGCTCTGCATTGGCCTTGGGCACAGCCATCCTCCTCGCACTGCAGCAACTCCTACTGGTCAGATGGGCAAAGACTCCAGCCCACGTGGGGTTCAGTAGCTTGAGTTAAAGGTGTATTACAGAAGGAAGATGATGTTTTTGGTTTGATATTATAAGAATATGATTTCAGAAACACAGATGATTCCAGAATTAGCCGATTGATTTCATTGGTCCCTTTTTTAACCGACCTGCACTTTTTTCATTGATGTAGTCGGATTGTTTTTTTATTTAACTTTGTTTTTCACAGATTTTAAGTAGAAAATCCTAAAATGCGTAGACCCTTTAAGAATTTACATAAAACATGGCAGAAGGTTGTGCAACTCTGTGCAAGTGAGCTCTGTTAATTCTGAATGGAATTATTGAATATTTTGCAACACCAGATCAGTCTAGAAACTATGGTGCTGAGAAGTATGGCCCGGACTCTGTCTGCCTGCTGCAGGAGTCTGCTTTTGTCATGGAACAGTGCACAAGAAGAGTGGCTTACCCAGACTGGGGGAGTGGCTGCTACAAGGTACTGTTCATTGAACTCAACACACCTCATCAGATAATGTAACATCCATTACGTGCACCTATTGGCATGCTACAGGTATGGAAATACAGTTGGATACATTTCAGGTTTTACTTTTAGCTTCATTAGCCACCTTTTGTTAGCCTATAGGTAACAAACCTCAAGTATATAAGAGTTAATAACTAGTCTGATAGTAAAACGTGGAATGGTTCAAACTGCTGTGCAATGGAAGTCTTATTCCCATCCCTGAGCTATGACGGCATCCCTTAAGGCTCAAGGTGGCCAAGTATGTAATCCTTTTCCCAATAAATGTGTTTGCCACTACATTTAACATCCATTCACGAATCTAGTCTTTATGTCTTTAAACCAAGGGTCAAGATCAATGCACCAAAGAAACAGAAGTGGCCCTTCTCTTACTAAAGCTTGGCTTGTTTGTTTTTTTAGATCTCCTGTTCCTCCCAAGGGCTGACGGTGTGGATTCAGGACAATGCCTACTTGTGCAGCCGTGCCGGACAGTTACTGACCATCAACGTGGAGATGAGTGGCTGGGTGTACACAGGAAGCTTGGTCTGTCCGTCTTGTTTCAAATTCTGCAGATCGTGTCCTCCTGAACGGGATCCTCCTCCCTTTAATAAGTCAAGAAGCATTCCAATAGGTAACTTTTAAAGATTGCTCATTTGTCTCTCTCTATATATATATATTATATATATAAGAATATATATATATAAGATATATATATATATATATATATATATAGAATCTTTTAAATAACAAAATTAAACTTGAACTGTGTGTATAATCTCCAAAGTGCTTTCAGTTAAAAACAAATTGTCTCATTTTAATTTGTAAAAAGGTGAGTTTTGCGTGGCCAATGCACATCCACATTATATAAACACATAAGCATAACAATAGTGTGTAAAGTCTTCAGGTAGGGTTTTTTAAAAAATCTCTCTTGTTACAATTCTTCAAACTGTTGATGCTGAGGTTTAAAAGTTTTAAATTGAGATGAGGAAAAACATACATGATGATAATTGGCCAGTTAAAAGCCGACAATTCCCTTTGAATCGAAAGCACTGAAAGAACCTAATGACATCATTTAAGAGCGTCACCATGGTCAGTCCATTTTATTTTTATTTTTTTTAAGCCCTGCATGAAGACGTTACACACTTTTGTTATATATATATATATATATATATATATATATATATATATATATATTGTCACCTTTTTGCTTGCCACACAGGCTCTCACGGGTTCTTCTCCCTTCCGAATCACGACTCAACACACAGGATTCTACTGAAACAGCGCTCACTTTTAATAAACACCAAATGAAATAAACACAAAACAAACACCTAGCTCCTATTTGGAGCACTCACTAAACAAACAGGAACCTAACTATCACGCAGGACGGCTAAACCGTTTACCTGCCACAAACATTCAAAAACACACCCTTACACAATACCTCAGTACGACTGCTCACTCACACAGTCGGGCTCTTCTCTCAGCAGCAGCCTGGAACAGACTGGCTGCCTCTCTTAAATACCCTGCACCTGGCTCTAATTTACAATTACCACTAGGTGCAGGGGATTACTAAACAATAAAACAATTACCCAATTAAACCCCATAACACCCAAATGTGCATTCTCACAAGGTTTTTAGCAGGGAAGGATTTTAACCCCCTCCCTGCTATCTCACAATATATTGTAATATTCCAGCCTTATAACATGTTTTGAGACAAAAATGAAATATTTAATGATCTGAATAACAACTACAGTAGTTATACTAATGTGGATTAGAAAGTTTAATCTGGTTTGTGTATTTTTGGCTTAAAAAATATGTAAAACACCAAAAAAATGGGATCTATTTTAATGATTTAAGTGGTGGCGTATTTAGCTCTTTGAGTCTCTTGAAATGTTATCCTGCCATTAAATCAGATGCTTTTCAGTATGCTGTGAAACACAATTAACAAGCTGCTGCTGCTGCTGCTTTGTGCAGATCCGTGTTCCAGTTCTTCCAGCCTGGTGGTCACCCTGTGGCTGCTCCTGATCAATCTCATCCCCCTGCTCGCTGGATTCCTGCTGTGTGCCTGGAACTAAACCCCCGGTATGGGAACATAGACTGGATTACGTTGTTTGCACCAGAACACTGCCACTGGTTTGAGAAGAAGCAGAGTTGTTTCTACCTGAAAAACACAAACAAGGTTTGCTGGAAAAAGCCATTGCACTACTTGTAGTGTACTAGCAAATTATGAAGTGCCACTGTCTTGTATATAGCACAAGACAGATACCTCAGTATAATTTAAGGTGTAAAGCCTAGGAGGCAAGTTGTTTTGGTGCTACTTGTTCCCCCACACACATTGCTGGAATGTGTTTCATTGAGTATATTTGTCAGAGTTATTTGAGTCGTACCTGATTACTGGATTGAATATAATACAAAGTTTATTGGAGTATATATAGTTATTAGATTTGGTTAGGCATCCAGAAGTCAGGATTGCAGATACCAAATTGTTTGATGTACTGTATGGTGAAGGTGTAGCATTACTGGGCAGTTCAGCTTTTTTTAAATTTATTTAACATGCTTTCAACAGTGTCTTTTGTATCTCGATGCATCTACGCTTTTAGTCTGAGGACTTTTAAAGGGTTGAATACCAAGGCTTTAATATCCAGTGAAGAACAAAAAGAGTAGTATTAGTTTATTTAGTAGAAGCCTTTATCCAAGGTGACTTACAGAGACTAGGGTGTGTGAACTATACATCAGCTGCAGAGTCACTTACAACAACGTCTCACCCGAAAGACAGAGCACAAGGAGGTTAAGTGACCTGCTCAAGGTCACAGAGTGAGTCAGTGGCTGAGCCTTGATCATCACTCCTGTAGGTCTCATTGCTGTTGCAGTATAATTTGAAATGTAACCTGCAGACCACAGATTTTAGTGACTCTGGATTGACATATCATAAATATCAGCTTCAAGTGGAAACACTATTATAGGGCATAGCACAGGGGCTGTAAATCTAGGCACTGTATATTTGTAAATAGGGATATGTAACTTTTACAGTTTTTTCAAATTTTTAATTAAAGAAAATGCATATTTAAATGACAACAGTTAGTGCACTAGCAGAAAAAAGCAGCATTTGCTGCACTTTTACTTGAAGAAAATGTATTCAGTGTGAATATTGTCCTTATACAGGATCGTGTTCATTTTATATAAAACATTACAATACATATACTGATGTATTTTCTAGACTATCTAATACTCCTGACTTTTAAGAGACGGGGGTAACATTTTGCAGGACATTATATAGAAATGTAGGGTTTGTAGGTTGGTACAGCAGCTTGTTTCCCTTCAATAACTGTGCAGTATAGCTTACTGTACAAGCTCTAAGACAACAAACCTACCAATTATGAGCATCCCCTCTTGTTATGTCTAATATGCCTAATCACTGTACTGAAAATCACTCTCTTTTTATAATAATGCCCATTTATTCTCTTAAGCATGCCCCCTTTAACACACTCGGCATGAGTTATGCCCATTTATTAGCACTGAACATAATTAACACAATGTTGAATTCTGCAAAGCGTCGTATGTAAAACTACTGTACAAGCACTCTGAAAATAGAGTTTCAATTAAACGTTTTGAGTGTTGTGCGTAAGCCTTATGTACTGTTCCTGTGCCAGGGTGCCTACAGAACTGTCATCTTAAGAAATGTATTGTACGTCTGAGTTAGACTTATTTTTAAGCAGTTTTTAGTTATCAGTGATTGTTGCAGTGAATTGAACACTAAATATATTTGGTTACCTTTCTAGTTCTGTATGAACAAGGACCCAAAAAGGACTCAATGTGTATACATATTGAAAATGTTAATGTTATATTTTTGCACTGGTTTTATCATAGATGCACATAACAGTGGGATTTCAGTAAACTTTTTGTTGCTGCTTTTTTAAATATTAGTTCTACCCAGTATAGTTACTCTGCAATTTTGTTCAAACTCACCTGCTTATAAAGCTCTATGACCTGGTGTTTATTTATCTGCACAGTATTATTTACACTCCCAATATCTACAGTGTTTTAAAACTACTGAAATTGTTTTAATTGCACATATCTTTTAAGTCACATGTTTTATTTATTTTACTAATGAAATGTCTTCTTTAGACAACATTCTTTTTGGAATACAATATGCTTCAGTAGTGTTCCATAATGCCAAGTTTGGATAGCATCTAGAAGAACATGGGGTTTACACCAGTTACCAGCAAGGGGATCATTTTATAGTTGTTTCCAGGCAATCTGCCATACTTAAAGGTTTGTATTCAACCAAATCCAGTGGAATCCCTATATTCTGACCACCAAGAGGGTAGCAGTACTGGCTAGCAGCATCTTAAAAACAGCTTTGAGCAAAGAGAAAAGATGTGTACGTTAACTGAGCTAAACCTGAACTTCCGCAAAGCTTCTGCAACTGAGCCCAGGTCTTTAGAAGAAAGTAGACACAAGGAGAGAGTTCACTATTGTATTGTTGTAAAGCACCTTGAATGCTGTGAAAGACAGTACAGTATAGAGCTCCAGAATCTGTTACCAGAGCTTTGTATATAACAACCTGCAAGGGCACTGTACTCCAGTCATAGGTTTAGTTGTCTGCTATGTAATGAGACCAAAGACATTTATATAGATAAATCTGAGCTTGCTTTAAAAAAAAAAAATAAATAAATAAAATAAATACTTCCACAGGATTTCACTTTAGAGAAAGAGATGCTGCAATGGTGAATTTTGCCTCTTTGTTCTGCTTATTTTGCATTAGAAAAAAGGGCTAATTCTTTGCATTGAGACTCATTTATTATTTTTTAAATTTGTAGCTAGTTGTATGTACTATGTTTAGAAGTGATCAAAATAATGTGAATGTTGGAAATATTTCAAATAAATGATTTGAAACAGTGTGTGCCCTTAATTAGTTGAAAATCAAGATTACTGTAATGAAATACTTGCATATTGGCGTGTACGTGGTCCCTATAACAACAAGTACTGGTGAGCATTTTTCTACTTATTGATCACTGCTTCACATGTAGCTTTCAAAGCCCATTCCAGTCCAGGACCTTATCCTCTGTACTTGTATATTCTGAACCACTCATATTTCATATATTCTGTAACACAATGCTTGAGGTTTTCAGAATCTGGTGGTGACCAGGATCTCTGCGTTGGGAATGGTCACAATAATGGGAACCTGAATTTGATCAAACATTACAACTGAACATATACACTTGTTTCTCACTGCACAAGAGTGAAAAGGCATTTTTTATCATTTAAATTCTTGATGGAGAAGTTACTCATAACTGAGCAGAGCATCTTCAAAAGACTTTGTTTTTGGAATTCTTGTAAGTTCCATGTTTTGTGTTGTTAAAAAATGCATAAGGCTTTCATGTCATTTTATGGACATCTCTTAGCGTTTGAATGACCGCGGTTTCTTCTTCTAAAAAAAAAAAAAAGGCAGTAAGTAGTCCAATGAAATGGTTTAATGGTTAAAGTACAAAGCATTTAAAATGTAGGAGAGAACCATGGAGTGGGTAGAGGAGGAGGGAGCAGGACCATGTGTTCCCCTGGTCACATGTGCTGGGGGTGGTTCTGTAAGCAAGTAATGAACTCTTGGACTGGCCTGCCCTCAAAGCAAATCAAATACACAGCAGTGAACAGTGGAAATCTGCAGAAAGAAAGAATATATATATATATATATAGACACATACATACATCCAATGTGTGTTACTGCAAGTTTGAGTCTGGCACTGTACTTCTTTCACACCTGATCCCTTTAGAGGGCAAGTCCATACTGGCAGCGTGTCACAATGACTACATCCCTCTTGTTCTTGAGCTGCACCTAGTTGGAAGCAGGCCAGCAGGGTTTGGTACATTAAGCTGGCACACAGCCAAGTCAGTTCAGATGCAAGTGCCCCCCTTCGCTGAGGTATCAGCAGGTTATGTGTCAGTCAGATACACGCCTTCCAATGCTTTTTACAAGCTCAGCCAGGCCATTTAAACAGAACTTCCACTCTCAATGTTTACTTGTATCTCAGCCACAATTTTCACAATCTACAGTATATGAGAAATACCTCAAAGCTCTTCTGTTTCTGTTAGAAAGTATTTAAGCAAGCTATATAGATATATGTATAATTTATAACACGTACTTGTTAACCATATTCTTATTTTTGAGAATCTTGTACACCTCTGCTGATGTTTGGGGACCCTGCAGCTTCTGTCCATTAAGCATTTCTTTTTCCAGCTCCTCTATGGACTAGATAGGAAAATCCATTGTTAGAATCAATACAGATGTCTGCTCAGAATTTCCCCCCATTCAGCATACAAAACAAAGCTCAGGAATAGAGCTCAAATCAGGATGTAATCTTGCAATATTATGCCAATGAGTCAGACACCATACCTCCTAAATTGGCAGAGAATTTAGAAGACAAAGAGTGAAATGTACCCATTTCCAGATGTCCCAGATTGCACTTACTTTTTTTGTTTTCACAAATGCTTCTGCTACCTTCCTGTTGCGCCCCCCGTAGCAGGTAGTGATGAGATCGGCCACTCCGCAGCTCTCCAGGAAGGTGACAGAGGATACTGTCCCTTTACAGAATAACTTTGCAAAGGCCACCATTTCCATCAGACCCAAGCGAATCACTGCCGCCTTGGTGTTATCACCAAAGCCCAGCCCATCACAGAATCCAGCGCCAACTGCTACTATGTTCTGTAAACGCCGGGAAACACAGAGTGAAACAAGGGCAGCCACTCGCTTAGCACCAAGCCACTTTACAGGAAGACTAAATAGTCTCAGTGTCGAGGAGGCGCAGAAAATAATTTTTAAAAAAATAATGTTTGGTAAAGTTCACTTCTCACCTTCAAAGCACCACAGAGCTCTACAGTATCACATTCTTCCACCACTGTGATTCTGAAGTTTGGCGTCTGAAACAGTTCCTTAAAAATCTGACCATGCTGCACATTTTTGCATCCTGTATAGAAAGAAGCAGTTCATTCGGTTCCTCTAATCATGACTAGACTATATTATTTCGAATTATGCCTCAAATGTGTATTGAGAAGTGATACATTTGACATGTCTGTGCCAAGAGGGGTACATTAAAATGCTGACAATGGTTTAAATGTTCCATTTGAATTCCATGTAAGGATTCTGAGGTCCAGCTATAAGCAATGCTTTTTATAGCACAATGGCTATTTCTATATTACAAGTAATCAATCATGCAGTTAAAGTTTTAGCTAGCAGGATTAGCCATGTCTACATGGATTACCTATGGTTGTTTCACAGAACTTTTCATCGGCCACCTCACTAGCGATATTGGCGCCCATCAGCACGCTGACTTCAATCTCCAGCTTCTCTCGAATGATGTTGGAGATAAGCTTTAAACCATCAGGACCTTCATCCACACCCTGCAGTCAGGAATTAAAGCAGCATATTGAAGTTGGTGGAGGGAAGCGGACTGACACCCCCCACTTCCAGACAGGGCTCTCAGTCTCTCAGGACAGCTAAACAGGGTTACAGATCGCTAGTTAAAGACTAAATACAATTGCGGTTATGGTTTAAGTTTGTAGCTCAAGGGCCTAGCAGAAAATACTGTGCCCGTTTTCCAACCTTAATGAGTGATATTCCAAATGTCCCTGGTTTGATTTTGGGCTTGATCTGATCGCATAGTTTGGAAATAAACTGATGAGGAACAACGAAGACCAGAATATCTGCACCAGCTGAGGCTTCAGCTACATTTGGGACAGCAACCTGGGGAAAAAAGAAAAACAAACATGGATCAGGTGTGCAGGAGAGGGTCACCTCACATCAGTAGCAACGTTCCCCTAAACTTTGACTTTACTTCCTGTTGCAATTCTATAATTTAAAGCCAATCTGAAAAACGACAAGCACAGAAATTGACTTGTCATTCATCACCATTACAACATGAATGTCAAGGGCATCTATGCAGCTATGGTGTTCCAGTGCAACTGACTGGCAAAGTTATCCTTTAGAAGTACGCTTTCCCCAGTGAAGTACACTGAAAGCAATTAATTTATAGCTTTTTATTTTAATCCACTGTAGATGTAAATTAGTCAGTACTTTTACACAGTATTATGACTGGAAGTCTATGAAACACTATTTAGCATCAGTTCCTGCATGTTTCACAATCTAAGCCTTCTTTTGCCATCAGGGCTAATTAAGGTAAGATGTTGTTGCGAATGAGAAATTAAAGGCTAAATCTGGGAACTGCATGTATGACTTATATTGCACATGGACATTTGAGATTTTACATCATATGATGCAGAGAGAAGACCTACTTGTGATAGATGCCAAGATCTAATATACATTCTGTTGGCTTCACAGAGCCTGATTAGCCCTAGTCTTGGACTGTCTTACCTATGACGACATTAAGTAGTTCATTAGGTATAGTCTGTGAGGGCAGAAATAGGCCACACTTGATAAGTAACTATTTGTAACTTTGACTAGTTGCATGTTTTTCAAAATAAGTTACTGTATCAAGTTACAGTTTTGTTCTAGAAACTTGTAAGTGTAATGGATTACTTCCACAACACCGACCAAGTGATTCAGGGAAAATAATGTTAACTGTTTGTGTTTTTACCTGGATCAGTTTGCTTTGGGATTGTAAACCAGAGTGAACAGTAAATGTAATCAAAGCTGAATAAGCTTTAGTCCAGTTGACAAGGATTTAGGCATGGGGCACCTTCATCAATCAATGGCATTACGCTCTTTGTTATGAAACACTGTGCAACAAGCCTCTGGAGCATAAGTGAAAGTGTTGACTGCCTCAGCACCATGGGTACTCATACTGTACATTACAGGACAAGCAGAGTTGCTCAAGAAGTCTTACCACATTTTTTGGCAGTTTGTGTCCCGGCAAATACTTCACATTTTCATGTTCGCTGTTGATTATCTCTGTCAGCTTTTTGCCATTAACCTCTTCTTCAAAAACCCACATGTTCACTATGGGATCAAATCTGTTGGATCCTGCAACATTCTTGCCAATAATTTTGGCAATAGCTGATCCCCTAAAAACAAACGTATAGTGTTGTGATAGGAAATGGATTAAATGCAGTAAAGGTTCAAATAAAGAGAAAGATAAAACTGCAATACCGTGCTCATGAGTTTGCAACCGTTTCAAGGCTTGGGTATTACACCAATACAGGGCAAAGGGGAAGCGCTTTGATAAGCCCTTTTATAGACTGGCCCATCCAGCTCGCTGCGCTCATTCCCGCATAAATTACTGAACTGTTCCTGAATTCCAAACGTAACTTTGATAGATACAGGAGACCAAGGACAGTAATTCCAACACCACGTACGAGTCCATGGAAATAAGAAGTCATTTGCTGGTTGTTAAGTAATCTTTCACAAATTAGTCTTAAATCTGACAGTTAGTCCCAAGTAGCGTAGGTTGAAACTTAATCATACATTTGAGTATTACTATTTAAAAAATAAATATTAGGTGGATTTGTACAGCAACAACAACGCGAGTACATTTGGTGGAGACAAATAATTACTGAATTGCATGGTTCAGTGCAGTGCTAATCTAAATAAACGGAGGTGTAGCTAAATTAACGACTGTAGACTACTCAAATTACAATCTAACTCACCAGTTTCCTGATCCAACAATGCAAACTTTCTTTCCAGGCATTGTTGTTATTTTATTTATTTCACTGGTCGTGTCAGAACTTCACAAAGTTATAAGTAGCCTGGGTGGAGCTCAGTACGGCAGCAAACGTCCTGCTTTCTGGTGATTGTTCCACTTTTCGCTTAGTGCTGTGCAGATCAGATTCCGTGGAGAAATAAAGTAATTTGTTTTGCACTCTGCTTTTGCTGCATCATATGGTCGTGTACTACCTTCTGTCTCATTGGAGGTTTTGTGTTTTTTTTCTAACTCCTCCCACCCACTACTTCCCGATCCCTGCCACAGTCTTCTACCTTTGGAATCGATTGAGAGGAATGGTAATTCCTCGCGCCAAGTTGTCTGCGAGAACTGCCAGAGAGAAACTGTATGCAGCAGGGATAGTTTACGTGTTTTCAATACCTGTCATACAGTAAGATAAAAGGTAAAAACGCCCTTCTCCTTTTTCTCCCCTTTTTTTTTTTTTTTTTTTTTTGCAGACCCCAGGCATTTTATCCACGCATATGTATATTACAGGACATGCGGGAACTCATTTATTTTTATGTCGGTTTTTTGATTTTTTTAAATGGACTAGTCACACGTGTTTGGCTTGTGTTTTTGATATCTCTATTTTAAATGGCCGGGCATTTCTGATAACTTGGCGTTTTTTTTTTTTTTTGTTTTGTTTTTCACATTTCCAGTGTGTGTTTTTTCTGATCCAAAACACAGTTATGTCATTTCAGACCTCGCCCCCTCTGTGTTACTGTGTTATTGCAAGCCACACTCGGTGCCAGACACTTTTTTGAAGGCAAACATTTAGTTTCTAAAAAACATATGACTATATATTCATATGTTTTGCTTAACTATACAGAACTAGGAGGTTGTGTGATCCAATGGTTAAAGAAAGGGCTTTGTAACCGTGGAGTTTAGTGGTTCAAATCCTGGCTCAGCCACTGACTTATTGCATGACCCTAAGCAAGTCACTTAACCTCCTTGTGCTCTGACTTTTCAGTGAGACCTAGTTGTAAGAGACTCTGCATCTGATCCATACTTCACACACCCTAGACTGTAAGTCGTCTTGGATAAGGACATCTGCTAAATAATAATAATAATAATAATAATAATAAATAATATTCAAAACTGTGTTTTTTTAAAGGCAATCCTATAGAACAAATCATACTGTAAGTAGGCACATGGATGGTAGGCTATCATACAGTTGTATTGTTACAATTAAAACAAATTTAAAAATAAATCTATAAATACCCTACCTACTAAGATTCTTTCTAAAGTAGTGGGAACCAGAGAATAACATTAAGTCTTGATTGATGAGTTAGCATTTGACATTGAAGGTGTGGCATTTAATAAATTGTTTATTTTGCTAAGTATGACTCACGGGTGTTGCTACTTGTTGCTAGAAATAAACTTGACTATGGTAGGTGTGGATGTTGCGTCTGTTAGTTGCAAAACTGGTTATGTGCAGTAGAGCAGGTTTCTACATTCCAGCAGTTAACTCAAGCAAATTGTGCAATTCCTAGCTTTTTTTGCAGCATGCCTGCTATTTTAATAGTCCACCGCATGGACTGTGTGTTTGCTAATAGTTCCGTTGTGCGAGGGGTAGTTTGTTACCTAAGTGAAGAATCTTTTACGTCTATATGCTGGTAATTATCAATGTAAAATGTCTTACATTTCATACAGCAATATTCATATAGGGTTCGATGACAGACTAAACTGTACCGAAGATATTCAATATACAGTACATGATAGAATATCTTTGAATGTAATACCAACACATAAAAATGGCACCACTTTTCCGCCCTCAAATAGCTGGCATAGGAAGTAGTGATCATTTGCCCTTAATGCAAAATCACGTGATTCATTGGATCTTTTCGAGTCACGTTATTGTAGGGTTGAGAGAGTAGGGTGCTTCTCACTAAACAGTGACGGAATTCTGATATAATTCCTGGCTTATACTGTGCTGAAGATAATGAAGAAGCAGCTTTTCGAGCACGGTGAAGCATGGTGATTTGTTCTACTTTATTTCTACACCTTTTCAATCGTTAATACACTGCAGAGGCTTGGAAGGAAGAAGCGAGGCCCCGCCAGTGGGGGGTGGTGCTTTTCGTTGTTACCCCGAGGGTAGCTGTTTTTAACTGTGCGACTCCGCACAGACCTCACTTTATCTGAGGGAGGGGATCTGGTAGTTTAGTCGGGAATGATTCAAGGGGAAGCGACAGCAATGCCAGTCCCTGAAAGCGAGGGCAAGCAGGAGCTTTACAACCAAAATAAGACTCATGCCGCTGTGAAGGGGAACTCGAAACACTGGCAGTACAGGTGAGACTGGAATCGGACAGCTGTTTGTTTTGTTAAAATGCAACAGTGTCATATCCCCAAAAAGCGGAACGCAATTAATTATCGTGCTTCAGTGCAAAGTCGACCTCAGAATTTTGAACTGTGCTGCAGTTAAAATCAGATTTCTTTACTGGCTTATACTATAAAAACAGACTGCTGTCATATTCCGCTACTTTCTATTTGTATTGTACACTAGTGCAGAAACTAAAATGCTGCACATAGGACTCCCATATGTGCCCGGCGCTCAGCAGATCATTTATTTTGTAAAGAGGTTATCGGATATTTAGAGGAAATTCAATTTGGAGATTCCAGGTGAATAGCAATGTAATATGCAAAAACCACGATAGTGTTACTAATTGAAGAGTGCAATGTGACTGATACCATTAACTTACTGGAAAAATAACCAGATGTGTCTGTGTAGCCAGACTGCCCCAGTGCCGTGTCTAATGGGGAGAGCAGTAATACAGTACAGATACGGCCAGTGTAAACAAGCACACCGTTTTTTTTTTTGTTTTGTTTTGTTTTTAATAATTTTCACAAGTACAACACAAACATACAGACAGTCCTTGCTCATTAATTATAAAAATTATTAACGGTACTAACAGAAGACAAAAATACATATTCTGCGGTAAATGACACTTCTATAACTATTGAAATAATACGCCCTGTGTATGTGTTTCTACTCTATACAAACCACTGTCCTGTGTAGCGCATGTAGGGCACTGTTTACTGTTACAGACCTATAATACTTGAGTTGTAGGAAACAACCATGTGCAAGTACATTGTAACCTTGCATTCAAAACATGGGTGATTTGCTTCCAATTAGAAGAAAAGAGAACGCACATAGCAATCTGGTGAACAGGCCCTGTGATTTATTGGGACATGTTGCAGTATTATTGCTGAGTACTTTTTGCTTGTGATTTCATTTGCCCTTTTAAATCCCATAGATTTGATAGTGGATGTACAACGTTTTCCATCCAAGCACCTACTGTGTGCAGTGAGGTGACTCAATGAAGAAGAATTGGGAAGCAGTTACTGCAGTGGGGCATTTGTTTTGTAACAGAATTTGGACAAAGATTTTTTGAAACTTTGTTTCTAGATTGTAGATTTTTCTTTTTAAAAGAAGCTATTAGTTGGCAAGACACACATGCTTTCTTCTTTGACAGATTTACAACCAGAGTATTCTACAGTAGGTTAGGAACCTAGATTGAACAGGCTGATTGTTGAGCAATTGGTTGGACCTGGATTAATTAATTTATTCATATTGATCAATTTTTTAAGTGTTTCTTGCCTGTTGTTCTGGGTTCTGGTTAGGGTCTTGCCCAGATTATATTGACCCAGTGGGCTTGGATTGAGACCCTTGTAATCTTATGCCACATTTCCACCTGCCACTGGGACAGACTTTCAAGCAATCTGATAAATCTGATTCCATCAGCAGCCGATCGATAGCAAAACAATTTCAATTCAGACTCTTTCAGATCGCTCCAAATTGGATTTACGGTGGAACTTACTTAATGAGTGACAAATGCAAAGGACTGCATGAAAATCTCTTGCGTTGCCATGCCCGCATGCCTTGAGGACAGCACTAGAGTGTCAGGTGAAGCTGTATTACAGCGCTGTTTCCTGCCACGCCAGTTCAGGGCCAGTGAAATTGTTGTTTTGTGCTTAAGGACTAGGAATGTACAGGCTACTGTCACACTGATGAAGGTCATGGTTCCTGAAACGCCTGTAGTCCTGTGCAAAATGTATTGATTTGAACTTCAACCTTGTGTTTTAGATTTTCTTCAAATAACTAGTTATCGCTAATATAAAGAGATATATTGGCCAATAATTGGCAGTTTTCATGTGGAAAATCAGTTGTTTGGTTTAAGTGAGGTGGGCTTTTTAAAGGTAAAACATAACTAGTTTTCATTTACTCCCATGGCAGTAAAATGAAGGAAGCAGTAAAATGCATCAAACCTTCCGAAACATTAAGCTTTAATGGTGCTACTGACTGCTGTAAGTGTATGGGTGTTGGAAGGATTCCTTAGCTCTCTGTTATTTTACAGTATCAGAGAGTAGGATTCATCTTTGCCAGCACTAAAAGCTTTTGTTATTACCTTAACGGTCGTGATTTTCGAACACAACATAATGTTTCCACGACTAGGCTTACCTTGGATATGGAACCTCTTTAGAGATTATATATATATATATATATAATATATACTATATATATATATATATATATATATATGTAACAACTTTTGAAAAAAAACATCCCCAAATTGTAGGGGCAATCGGCATAAGTAGCGTATAATGGGGAGTGACATGTGTACAACACATCTGTAGTGAAATTAGGTTAGGTCCAATTGAAGTTTTTTTTTATTATTATTATTATTATTTATTATTATTATTATTATTATTATTATTATTATTATTGCTGTAGGTGCAAATCTGCATAAATAGCATATAATAGCTATAGGGCTAATATTGGAAAGTATTTTAGGTGATACAGTAAGCATATAAACTATCCTGATTCATTTATTTATTTAAAAATAAATAAAACATTGTTAGCAGTTATTATATTAATATTTGTCCCAGGTTCACATAGCAAGACCATGTTTAGTTATAACCACTAGACTGCACTGTTTACTGTGTTTTTGTGTGTTTATTAAATACAGAGAGCTAACCAAGGATTTCAAATCAGTTTTGCAGCTACTTCCTGATACCTGTGTTGTACTCACGCCAATGATCCAGCTACAGTCAGTGACCTACAGTGAAAAAGATTCTCAGCTTCATCAAAGATGAAACATTATGTTAACAACCTAAAAGCAATACTGACATTATTACAATCAGTTAAGTCTAAATGTAACACGTCCTGAATGGGCTACAGGTACTGTCCTGTAAATGTGCTTGTTAAACAGTGGTGTTTTTGCACTGGTCTGATGATTTCTTCACTTGGCAAATATTTTGCTCATGGAGGTTTTAATATGCTATATATGTTAAGGCATGCTTGTGTTTAGAGAGTTGACCCAGCTTCCCTACGCACAAGTGAAAAAGGAAAACAAACTTCAAGCTCAACCACTGAACCACTGTTTACATTAGTCTTTGTTTTCTTGGCAGTACCAGCTAATGCAGAAACGTGTTATTTTATCTTTATTACAGGACACTTTCAAAGGTAAGTTTTGAATCGCAGAAACCTGTTTGTCCTCAGCCTTGTTTGAGTTATCAGAATTCTAATACTCTGAGCGGGGATTAGCCAGAACTATCTATTATGAAAGGGTGACAAAAATGTGACATTAACATTTTATACTGATCATACGCCTGATTTACAACTTTTATTTGACTGTATTCTTCATAGTGATCACATGGAGAGCATCTGTGGCTACCTGATGAAATACACCAACCTGGTCACAGGCTGGCAGTATCGGTAAGTGTGAGGCTCTGCTAAGTGGGATGAAAGAAGCTGATCAATAATATTCACTTGGTCTCTCATTTCTAAGCTTAGCTCTGTAGCACAGAAAGGTATTGCCATCGATCAGCTGTGCTTTAGAAGGACAGCTCTGGATTTATCAGGAATGTCAATATGGGCAGATTCCAGATGCTCTGAACTCTTTGGAATGGGATTATAACCAATGTACCTGGGTAGTACGATAAGGAAACCACACAAGGCATAGTAAATGGAAAGTGATCTGGATGCTAAGGAGATTTTATTAGGGACCGTCCTGTACTTTAACAATTGTTTTGCTAAAAACTGTTTTGTAATATTATTTATTATTGTATATAATGTATTGGTTTAGTGTTAGACACTGAATCTATTCAGTTAGCCTCGGACAGTTATTTTGAGCTCTGAAAGAGTGTTGTTTTTGTTGATGCGGTTGTGCAGATTTTTCGTCTTGGACAATGAGGCAGGGATGCTGGAATACTTTGTGAATGAGCAGTCCAGAGCTCAGAAGCCCCGGGGAACATTGCCGCTGGCCGGGGCTGTCATCTCCCCCAGCGATGAGGACTCGCACACCTTCACTGTCAACGCCATCAGCGGGGAGCAGTACAAGCTACGAGGTACCTGTGTGGAGGGCTTCTCTCAGGCCAGGGAGGAAGGAGAAGGCTCTTAGCACCAGGAGGCTTGGAGGTAGAAGGTGGTTTGGACCAGGAGATCTGGGCTAGACTCTGGAGTGGCGCATTGATGGTCAAGCCATTTCAACTAGAAACAGGATAGTGCATCTCAATTGGACTTTGTTATTACTAGATTCAACTGATGTAAACTGAGTTTTATATCAATGGATAAGCTTTTATTTTATTAACAACATTTTTTTTTTTTTTTTTTTTTTTTTTTTTGCCAGCACAGTCTGGTTCTTTGTGTTTCAGTAGAAGCAGTTCCAGTAACTGGTTCCTATTATGATTTGATTTACAGGTACAGATGCAAAAGAACGACAGCACTGGGTTAGCAGGTTGCAGATCTGCACACAGCATCACACAGAAGCCCTAGGCAAGGTATGTGTGTGCTAAAATTCTCTTCAAGAGGTACATTTTGTTTTCTTCATCGGAGCACAAAAGTAGTTAATCTGTTAAACTCAGATCTCACTAAACCCTTTCATGCATGGCAACTGTATATGGGGATGGATACATAAGATCTTCTAGTTTTTATATGGAATATGCAGATTCTTGATGGTCTCCTAGATGCCATTTTTCCACACGGTAAAAATGTGGTTGGGAAAAAATATCAATGAAAAGTAATGTATTTTTTTCCAAGAGTTTGAACACAGACAAAGTACTGTAGGTCAGGTTCAAAACTGGTCCGCATGCCCAAAGGTGGGCTGCAGGAGCATGACATTCTATGTATTTTTTTCTGTTAATAGCGAAAAGCATCGCTTTTCGGCGCCCGCGTGTGGACAATTGTAGAATAATAATTGTAGCAAGGCAGTATTGACGTTAGCTGTCAATCAAGTTTAGTCCCCCTTCACAAATCAGGGGGAACATTCACTAACTACCTGTATCACCGTCTCACGGGATTAGAGCGAGAGCTAGGTCTGACAATAGGGCACTCGTGTGTCTTATTAATAAAATTACCGTATGTCGAATCCACTGCCAAAGAATATGTATTGCAGCTACAGGAGTTTGAATTTGTACTGTGGGCTCAGAGTTTGAGGTGCTGGAATGGCTTTTTTCTTTTGTAGAAACTTTTTTCATACCAACCTTTGTAAGTAATTTTTTAACATTCAATTACGGATTCAGTTGATGCCTATGGCGAATAACTTTTTTTGTGACTAATTATCTATTAAAATAGAGTACTTTGATGATGGTTTCGTATTAACTAAATCAAGTTATTATCAAACTGAGAAATCTTGTTACTATCCGGATGACTGATTTATTAAAATGTTTGGATCTACTGTTTTTTTTTATTGATTGGTCAAGCTGTCCAAAACGGTTTTGAAATGCTGGTGAAGCTATCAGATGCTTAACTTGTATAGATAGTTTCTCTGTTTCAGGCAGTGAAATTCTTCACACCGAAAGATTTAGAAATACAGTGGACTAAAACACTTACATTTTTTTTAAAAAGAATGAAAAAACTTAATATGAAAGAAATCTCTCTAATAGCTTATTGTAACAGTCAAATGACAATTATATATTGTTTCAATTATAGAAAAGACATTTTGCTGCTTACTATGAAAATGTATTTCACCAAAAACAAACGTGTGTGTGTGTGCGTGTGTGTGTGTGTGTGCGTGTGTGTGTGTGTGTGTGTGTGTGTGTGTGTGTGTGTGTGTGTGTGTGTGTGTGTGTGTGTGTGTGTGTGTGTGTGTGTGTGTGTGTGTGTGTGTGTGTGTGTGTGTGTGTGTGTGTGTGTGCGTGTGGTGTGTGTGTGTGTGTGTGTGTGCGTGCGTGTGTGTGTGTGTGTGTGTGTGTGTGTGTGTGTGTGTGTGTGTGTGTGTGTGTGTGTGTGTGTGTGTGTGTGTGTGTGTGTGTGTGTGTGTGTGTGTGTGTGTGTGTGTGTGTGTGTGTGTGTGTGTGTGTGTGTGTGTGTGTGTGTGTGTGTGTGTGTGTGTGTGTGTGTGTGTGTGTGTGTGTGTGTGTGTGGGTGTGTGTGTGTGTGTGTGTGTGTGTGTGTGTGTGTGTGCGTGTGTGTGTGCGTGTGCGTGTGTGTGTGTATATAGATAGATAGATATATAACAAAACTTTTTTTACTTACTACTATTGTAGGGGCAATCGGCATAAGTAGCGTATAATGGGGAGTGACATGTGTACAACACATCTGTAGTGAAATTAGGTTAGGTCCAATTGAAGTTTTTTTTATTATTATTGCTGTAGGTGCAAATCTGCATAAATAGCATATAATAGCTATAGGGCTAACATTGGGCTTACTGTAAGAAAAATAAAAACTGCAGTAAAATGTTCTCATACTGTGAGAGAGGCAAAAATGTCTGTTCTCAAGGTCCATTAATCACGCACACACACATTTTTGGTCAAATACATTTTAATAGTAAGCAAAAATGTCTGTTCTCAATAATTTCAACAACATAGCACTGTCCTTTGACTGAGTTATGTTTTCGTGCACGTTTTACTGAAGTGATCCCTGTTCAGGTATTTATGAATGGGGAATAATAGGAGACATGACCTTCTTTCTTGTTTGATGACCAAGAAAAATAACTGCATTTCTAAATTTAAGTTATACAAAGGTACCTAATTTTAAAGGTTTAATAAAAAAAAAGTCTGTTTTAGTTTTTGCAATTTCTTTTATTTACTAAAATTTAAAGTGTTTAATTTTTTTTTTTTTTTCACTCTGTGTGGATTCCATCTTCCACAATATTTATTCAAATGAATAAATGACAGTTTAGATTAATTTATAATGTTACAGGTTTAAATATATAAAATGTTTTTAATTTGACATTTTCCCAAGGAGTGTGAATAGTTGGCCACCATGCCTAGTACAGCTGAAGGGGTAAAAAAAAAAAGTTTGGGAGCCCCTAAAGGTGCCATGTCATGCATCATTCTCCTCTAGTGGTCAATGTTAAAATTACAGCTAAAGCCTTCTGGACTCCTGTCTTCCCCCCACACTTAACTAATTTAATCATTTGATTGTAGTTATGTATTTTCTCTTGGTAGAGTAACCTCCCCTTGAAATCTCGGAGTTTCTCAATGGCATTGCAGAGCAGCAGCGGTTCCCCCCTTTTACTGAGGAGAGCCAGTCAGAACGCTGCCTCCTTCAACGTGTCGCAACACAAAGGATCGTCCTCCTCGAGCAGGAGGGCCCTGCAGCCAGACCACTTGATGGCTGTGCGGGAGGTCAGTGTTTTACACAAGAAATCAGGCTGTCATAGACCTCTCTCTCTCTCTCTCTCTCTCTCTCTCTCTCTCTCTCTCCTCTCTCTCTCTCTCTCTCTCTCTCTCTCTCTCTATCTCTCTCTCTAGAGATATATCTAAGATATATTATATCTCTATAATTTAGTTTAAAAGTGCGATTTGCACATGACTAAAAATTACCACATAAGTAGGTGGTTTTGGAATTTTTACCGACATCAGAGAAGTTTAGTCCTGTGCAAACTGTCTATTTGTTTTTATCCCAGATCATTTTCTCTGAGGTGCTTCGACTTCTTTACAGGACACCGGGTCCTTCTGTAAAATGTCAAACACAGGCATCCTGTGTCTTTTTACTCATGTGCAAATCAACCATGTCCGTGTTATGCTGGAACTGATACTGCATTTCCAGAATATTCGCCTCAAAGCAACACCAGACTTTACAATAAGCCATAATATAATATTACAATTGGTATGATCTGTCCTGAGATTCTCAGGAAAGTGCAACAATTGGGCATAACCAAATTGGAGTTTGCTGAAAATAAAAAATATAATTGTTGACTCTTAAAAAATTTCTTTAAGCAGTGCATTTGAAGGTATGCATGGAAATATCACTCAAGGGACGAAATAGCCTTTGAAAAGAAGGTACAACAAAATTAGATATTTACACCTGGTTCACCGTTTACAAACCATGTACCAAAGCTCCTTCTCTGGCCACAATGTCGTATTTCATTTAGAATTTTCTTGATGAAAATTAATCCACATCTGGGAGGGCACCTGATATTTAGTCTGGTGTGAATCGTGCTAAAGAAACCACCCCAGTTTAGTTTTCAATATAATAGTCCAGAAACAGAAAACATTGTCTTCATACCAGCAAACTGTTTCATTGGTACTTTGCTGAGTACAAAATATATCTGTACCTATATACCACATTTTAGATGCCTGATTGGGGTTGTATATTGATCTCTGTATAATTACAGTACTTGGAGCGCCCTTTGTTGAGCCTTCAGTTTTGGAAATTTCTCCCTTTGTAGATTTAGGCTGTACTGTTTCAGATTTTGTCGTGCGTGTGCGTGCGCGTGTGTGTGTGTGTGTGTGTGTTTTTGTATTTAAGTATAGTGAGTTTATCCAGGCACAGATCGTCCTGGACTCATCATCTCATTATCATTCATCCGGGTCAGTGAGCTGCTCTGTAGAGCGATTATGTTTTTATAGAACAGACCTAACAGAGGTAATGACCCCTGAGTTCTCATGTGTCATTTGTATACCGATCCGTCCCACCTGCAAGATGGTACTGAGGGCTTTTGTTACATTGCTGTGCCTTTTGTTAGATCCTTTTCAGGGTTGGGCAGGGAGACAAAAATGTACATTATTCCCATGTGTGTTCACTGGTCCCACATTTTATTTATTTTTTTATGCTACATTGATCTTAAAACCATTCTTGCAGTCTGATTTAGCTCAATACAATTTATGTTTTAATTAAACAACATTATAAGCTAGTACAATACTTTTTTATTATTGAATACCATATTTTACTAATGCTGAATTAGGCGCTGTTCGATATGTGGTACTGATTTGATTAAATTTTTTTTTTTTTTTGTCTCAAATCTTCTTTGCAGAATAACGCCTCTGAACTTGAGACATGTGTTTTAGTAATACTTGTTCTCCTCCTCTTGTGTTTGCAGATGATGCTCCAGGCTGAAGCGCAGCACAGGGACCTGATCCAGATGATAGAGAGCCTGCCTGCTTCTGGTGGGCTGGCTCCACTGGACCAGGACCTGCTCCTGCTCAAAGCCACATCGATGGCAACCATGAACTGCCTTAATGACTGCTTCCACATTCTACAGCTCCAGCAAGCGGCCCATCGGAAGTGCCCAATCCCAGGTAAGAATAGGCCTGCATCACACTGTAGTGTGTGTCTGCTTACTCTTCCAGTTTTGGAGAGCACAGGGAGTGCGCTGGTTGAATTAAATTGTTTTCTAGCTAGATGAGACACTGCTTAATGTTGTTTCAGTCTAATTTATTATCACAGTTTCCATTTATTTAGTTTAACCTTTTTTAAGTGCCGCTGTCAAGTATACATGATGTGGCCCACATGATAACCTGTGGAGCGCTATCGCATTAATGTTAAAGCTTATGAGATTATCTAATGAGCATTCAAATTAGTACTTCAGGATAAGAGCGACCCCAAAACTGGATTCACTCACATGGATAGTTTTGTTGTTGTTTGTTGTGCATTTTGGTTTCCAACCTCTAAAGAAAAAAGGCACACCTGGACAGACTTACGCTTTTAAAGTGGTTCTATGATGAGCCTTCTTTTTCTGGTGCCAGATTCTGAGCTGTATATAATATATACTGTTTTATTCAAAGCTTAAATGACAGACTGTTGCATAACATGGCTTTTGATTTGCTTGATCTTTGAGGTTTCTGGGGCTCTGTGTAGTACCGGCTTTGAAGCAGGGAGCGGAATATTTCTTTATAATTAATGAGGAATCTTATCCACCTTGATAGGCTAGCTGCAGTAACCAGACACCAGGAGACATTTACTGAACAGGTTGACAGCTTTCCAAATTGTACCGCAGCCTTTCTGTCATTAAACAGTGAAGGGTGCTGTTATTAATTCAGCAATCACTCATTCTTACTTTGTCAACTGAAACTAATAAGGTGTTTGTTTTTTTTGTTTGCTTTATATTTAGTGCTTAAATATCCAGGTTTAAATTGGTCACAGTCTTTTTGTTTGGTATTCTCCTTTTATCAACAATTACTGAATTCACTAGCGACCTACCATTGTCCTGTGATACAGCTCACATTGTCTATTCCTGCTGTAGGTACGAAGTAACGCTTAAACTTTTCCTTGCTCCTAAACCGAAGGAAAGCAGTAACAGATTCGGGCATGGAACAGTTAAGTAAGTTCTGAAAAAGCGCTGTTTTATTCACGTCTCTCAGCCAGAGTTGGGTGTCTTTCAGGATCTGGTTACTCCCGTTCATATTTCATGGAGGTCTATTTGCATGAATTAAATGTGTTTAACCAATCAGGTTCTGTATTGGTTTGAAGCTGGGCGGGGCACAATGCTGCTTTTTTTTTATTTTTTTTCATCATGTCTTCACTTTCAGGTTAATCTGCTGCCTCTGGTGTTTTGGCAGATGTACAGGGTGACATTACAAGCTCTTACCCTTTAGACGGTTATTCAGTGCTACGGTTTAGCTGCAAAGCATGAGCAAGTTGGAGCCTAAACGTCCGTTCGTTTCAGGGGCGACCATCGAGTGGCTGGAGCCCAAGCTGCCTCTGTCGGATCACCTGAAGAATGGAAACACCCCCCAGGGCTTCTCTACCAGGGAGAGAAGCAGGTCGCCAGACAACTGTATGGACCAGATCAGCCCAGGGCCCTGCCACTTGAGTGCGGTAGGTCTTTGTTAAAGTCTCTCGGTACTAATCTGGCTTATGTTTTTACTTGCATCTGCAGGGCTGTTTTTTTTTTTTTTTTTTTTTTTTGCTTCGCTATGTACCAGGTGTACTGCACTATTGGTGCTGGTGCCAGCTCTGTTAAAGATACAGCTGCTTGCCAGGGCCATTAGGTTTGAAAAACAGCATTTCATCTGTTAGTCATTTGATATGGTGAAACAGGTTAGAAAGCCTCTATTGGGGTTTTTTTCTTATGCTACTATTTAATGTCTACGGGTAGATATTACCAGGGTCGTAGCGTGGGAAAATAAATAAAGCTTTAAACACGTTTTCCAACAACAGCGCTGCTCGCTTATGTTGTGCTTGTACATACAACTTTTCCACATAGGACTAAGTAAAGTTGTTTTACTTTGTAATAAACTGTTTGAAAGACCAATAATCCATATTAAACTTCCTTAGTTTTAGCCATGTATCTTGCTTTTCTCAAAGCTGGCATCTCTCTAGGATGTTGGCAGACTGTTTTGCAACATCTACTGTACTTTTCCTCTGATCTTGTCGGGTTCTATTTTATGATGTGGGACCAGCTCCAGGTTCTTAGTCACATTTCTTAGTTTCTTAGGTATATCTGAGTTACATATTGTAAAGAACAAAGACATTCAGCATGCTGAACTTAGTATTGCATTCTGGATTCTAGTGTTGTTTTGTTTTTTAATTATTGTTCTTATTTTTTGTTTCTAAAGAATCTTTCCTTTTAAATCTTTCTCTTAACTGGCCATAATAATAATAATAATAATAATAATAATAATAATAATAATAATAATAATAATAATAATAAAAGATCTATCTAATGTACATTTTGGTATCATGTGTGGTGCTTTTAGCAATGGTATTGTTGCCAGGAGACCAGGTCACAAGCCTCTGCAGTTGCCTCTTAATTTGGCAGTGTCAGCGCAAAGGGAGAACTACAGGGTAATGAAAGCACAAGAGATAGCTCTGAGGAGTCTGGGCTGAGTTTCACAGTTGCTCTAATTCCAGAATAAGTAAGGTTGACATGGGTGCACTGTGAGTGTATAACAATACTTCCCCCGAAGCATGCAAGTGTTTCACAGAGGTGGCTGAGACGACCCTTTCGAGTTTTTGAATTGGTGGATTTACTTAGAAAAGTGGCAGGTAAACAAAGGCCCAAACTCTCCTTGCCAAAATACAATGTAGTACAGTGGATTTCATTTCTGTCCCAGCCTTTGAAAGGGAAAAAGGTGAACAAGTGTGTTATGTCAGGAAAGGCATACTGGTACAGCACAGTGATTTGAAGACATTGTTGGCCTATTCAGGAAGTGATCAAGAGCTAGCTTGCATCAGTAGTATTAACATGAGCTGGGTGTGTTTGTCAGGAGTTGTCATAGCACAATATAATGAAGCAACATCGCCGATCAGAAGCAGCCTTTGTAGGCTGTAGAAGCTGCTATTAAGGGGAAGGTTGTTAGTTCTTTAAAGGTATGCATGTAGGGTCATGTTAAATGGGAAGTGTAATCTACTGCTCAGCATAAAAACAGTACTGATCTGTACTCCAGTGCACTGTTTGGTTTTTTTTGAGCAATTATGTAAATACCCTACAGGTCTTGTAATTTGACACCATTCATGACTGGGGGAATTCTGAAGTGATTTCAAACTTTTAATGTACTGTATGTTCAAAAAGAACAATGCAAACCTAGCTAGAGCCACTAACATCCTCCTCAGATCGTTAAGTATATTAACAGAATAATCTATGACCTCACTTGTGGGATGAGAAGAAAATCCTACTAAATCACCTGCTTATGCTATACAGCCTGTCAAAGTTTCCAAATGAAGCCTGAAGCTGCCTGCAAATAAAGGTGACTATGATGTCACCAGGAGAGGTTGTAAAGCCATAAAGCAGAGTCTGTGATGCTTCTCAATATAGTCCAACATGGGAGCAGGGCCTTCCTTTCCCTGGGGCTTTGTATTCAATTCCTGGGTTTAGACAAAAAATAATCCAAAGTAATCATGGTATTTCTGACAGGAACACGAGGACATAGATCCAGAGGATGAGGTCATGGATTCCTTTGTTGACAAGGAGGATGAACTGGGGCCCATCGAGGAAGAGCGCAGCATCATTTTACACCTGCTGTCCCAGCTCAAGCTCGGCATGGATTTGACAAGAGTAAGTAATCGAAGAGAGGTGATCGGTCCAGTTGAGACGAGGTGAGCAGAGGGAGTTCATTTGACTAAATCAGTGTTGCTCTTCACACATAAGAGAAGGAACTTTTGTAGCTCTAGGACAAACGAGACATAATCTTTCAACATCGATGCACTAATTACACTATGTAACACAATTTTTGTTCCTGGGTAGTAAGTGTTATTTCCTAATTGCTTATGCCTCAAAAGTATAGAAAATGGCTATTATTCCCCACAAACTTTGCTTTTGTGACCAGGACAGTGATATTTCAAAATATCACTATTTCCAATTTCCATTACTGTGTTTACAGTATAATTGTAAGTCTCAAAAAACTACTCACTTCTAAATCTTTTGTAGTCATCTTTGTATTATTTTAGTATAAATACATGTTAATTTGGATTCATATGTTGTTTTTTTCTGACTTTATGTGAACGAAAAGACACACATTTGCCCGTTTTCCCATTGGAAATAGTGATATTTTGAAATATCACTGTCCTGGTCACAAAAGCAAAGTTTGTGGGGAATAATAGCCATTTTCTATAATTTTGAGGCATAAGCAATTAGGAAATAACACTTACTACCCAGGAACAAAAAAAAAAAAAAAAATTGTTACACGGTGTTAACATTCAGCATGTTGAAACCCCTCCGCAGATGGACATACATGCTTCAAAACATGATACAGAGATCTAATCTAACCTAGCAAGGTGGATCCCATTGTATTTAAAAGGGTGCATGTAGGTTACTGTCTCTAGTCCAGCATGAAACATGGCACTACACAATATTGTCATTGCTTTTTATTTAAAAGATAACTAAAATGTTTTTGTCTATGATGCATGTACAAATTGTTTGGTTGTGCTTTGATTATGAAAATATTTTTATATTGTGATCCCAGGTGGTTCTTCCTACCTTCATCCTGGAGAAGCGTTCGCTGCTTGAAATGTATGCAGATTTTATGTCCCATCCGGATCTGTTTGTCACCATCACTGATGGGGCTAACCCCGAGGACCGGATGATCCGCTTCGTGGAGTATTACCTCACATCCTTCCACGAGGGGCGCAAGGGGGCCATCGCCAAGAAACCCTACAACCCCATCATCGGGGAGACTTTCCACTGCTCCTGGAGGGTCCCTTCCCACAAGGGCAGCTCCTTGTCATCCCAGGGCAGCCTGAACAAGGGAAAGGAGACCTCAGACTATTATCACGTCCGTTTCGTGGCAGAGCAGGTGTCCCATCACCCCCCTGTTTCTGGGTTTTATGCAGAGTGTGCGGAGAGGAGGATGTGTGTAAACACCCACGTGTGGACGAAGAGCAAGTTCATGGGGATGTCTATAGGAGTTTCTATGATCGGGGAAGGTAAGAATGCAAGGGTTTGTGTTTCCAAGCCTGGGTGTTAAACTTTGAATTGGCAATATCAGGGTTAGAAACTCCCGCTTTCCCGAGGCATATTAAATCTGATGAGGACTAGTTTGATGTCTGTGTCTCAGTAGTCCTTTTGGGAAGTACTTAAAACTAATGTACATATACTCTCACGTTCAGTCTTGCGTAAAAAAAAAAAAAAAATGCAGGGAAGTTCATTTTCTAGCGGGATGTGGCAGTGGTGAATAAACATTCACAAATAATGCTTAGAAAACAGTCACTCCGAACTTGAGCCCTCCCTTCATCTCCCCCCTGCAATTCCAACGCCACTTAATGATGTTTTACGTTCGTGTTCTCCCTCTGCGCGGAATGTAAAGTATCGTTTGAATTTACTGGAACACGTTGCATCTTTTGAAGTGAAAGTCGTTTTACAAAATGTGTTGATTTATACTGGGTTACGACCCTGACTGAAGATGTCATTAGCAAAGGTGGTGGATTGTACTAACGAAGTCAAACAACGGCTCACGTTTTACTAAACATTTTAAAACTAATAAACAAACAATTACCATAATGAACATTGTCGTAGTATGTTGCTTAAAACATAATAACACAATATATTCCTAGTAAAGTTGAGTTCTTATCTATAAACAGTAAACGTTTAAAGCTTGGCACTCGCTGTCTGTAGCTTGGTGTTTACATTATTGTCAGCATATTTTAAGTGATTGGAAGCTGAAATTACTTTTTTAAAACACTCTTTTCTTATACCAACACTGGTGAGCAATAATCAGTTCATTTGAAAACTTTAATCACTGATAATAGGTGCACAGGTGGTGACTCTGTGAGTGCTGCGGGGCTCGAGCTGCAGTGGGAGAAAATGCAAAGATAATGCAAATAAATCACCTGTTCTGTGAATATATAGTGTGGATGCTTCACAAGCACAACTGTTATTGCAGCATTTAAAATGATAAAATCCATTTATACAAAGTCTCCCAGCTTTCTTGAAAGGATCTGCGTTTCCCTTGTTTTTCTTTTGTATTTGTTTTGCTCTCATTAGTATTTATAGTAGATTCAGCGTCTGTCAGTGCTGGCAGATTCTACTGTACTTGCTGAAGCGGTTTAAAAAATAAATAAATAAAAAATAGTCGCCTAACAATTTCTTCCATAGGGTTACAGTGAAACGTACTGTCTTTTAAATTGGGACTTCAGTGAGAACTGCATGTGTACGGGAGTACATTAATTATTGTAGATAGTATTTCATAGCCAGCCAGCATTTTTGGTAATAGCAACACATGTAATGTACAGCAAAAAAACATTTTACGTGTCGTCGGTGTCAGTTTCAGACGGAGCTTCATGGTCAGCAAGGTGACGCAGCTGAGAGAATTTTTTCACCCCGTCTGGTGCTGTTCGTGTCAGTTTCTCAGCACACAGTACAGTAGTCTCTCAGTAACGAGGTGCAAACAGGTGATTGATCTGTAGAGCGTTTACGAAGGTGCTTTGTTAAAAAAAAAAAAAAAGTTAAAAAAAAATGTAAATTTAAATTTTATAACTTTATTTTTTTGTAAAATAAAATGGTAAATTCTGCACTTGGATTTCTTTCTCTTTGTCCACGTGCATGCAGACTGCTTCCAATATGCTCATGAGACTGGGCACTTCACAATGAACTTCAACTAGCAACTCAGAACAAGTAAACACTGTTTACATTTGAGGGTTGGCTTCTTACTTGCTAATAGGAGGAGTGCGGCCTACTGCAGGCTTCCCCAGCCCATGTGGACCGGGTCATGTGAGGCAGAACCCCCACATATGTACTAATACCACAGCGTCTGTACACAGGCATGGCACTGTCATCACAAACCTCTAAAATAGTAATGTGAGACTCAAGACTGCAGACCTCATCAAGATGCTCCACAGATAATAGATACATTTTAAAGTGTATCCACAATCCACACACTACACATTCCCCGCCCCTGAACATCTCATGAAATCTATTTCTGGTTTCTGTTTGCCTAATTATTAGTTGGAGCATTATTCTACTGTTCCCACTAATTTGGGAATTGACAGACCCTTGTCTGCCCTTTTAGTTCAGTAGTGAAAGCAGCGAGGTAATGCTAATTGTAGTAATGTTAACAAATCCTTGCCAGTGAGTCAGGCCAGAGTTTAACACAAGGTGGTTTCTTGTGACCAGGTTCATAGCAATGTTGTGTGCAGTGAATTATCATGTTTACATTTCTTGACCACGTTGTTGCTTCTTATTCTAAAGATGTATCTTTTAGTTAAAATGTTTTTTGGGGACTTCCTTACATTCCAATTTTAAACAATTATTGTCCAAAAAATATATATATATCTTATTCTGCAACTTTTATCATAGACTCTACTAGACTCCTACAGTCCTTTCATATTGCACTTGTGTTTAATGCTTGAGGTGCATGGTTATTAATGCAGTGCCCTTTCCCCAGGACTCTTGTGCCTGCAGGAGCATGAGGAGGAGTACACCTTCACTCTGCCCATTGCATACGCTCGCTCCATACTCACAGTGCCCTGGGTGGAGCTGGGAGGGAAGGTTAATGTCAACTGTGCGAAAACTGGCTACTCTGCAGCCATTACCTTCCAAACCAAACCCTTCTATGGGGGCAAACTGCACAAGTAAGTACCACTAGCCATTAGTTATTTCAGCAGTAGAATCCAATGACACGTTTACATTTTGCATTCGTTGATTCGTTGGTGCTAAGCAGTTGCTGACAGTCATCCAACCTCTTTAAAACTCTGCTTTTCTGCCCAGAGTCACAGCTGAAGTGAAGCACAATCCCACCAATACAGTGGCTTGTAGGGTGCAGGGGGAATGGAACGGCATCCTTGAATTCTCCTACAGCAGCGGGGAAACCAAAGTGGTGGACGTCACCAAACTCCCAGTGACGAAGAAGAGGGTGCGTCCCAACGAGAAGCAGGGATCCTACGAGTCCAGGTGAGAAGTTCACTTACCACTGGCACAGATCAGGGAATCAGATTTGATTGGCCAGTTATTAGGGCACAATACCTTACATGTGCTAAGCGTTATATTGCAAGAGTGCCATCAAGGCTATTTTTGAGTAAAATAAACCAGATTCACCTGCCTCTAGCTGCTGCTGGAGATGGATTTTGGAGTGCATCATTACTGCTTCTGTGTTTACACTGGAATCACACACTGAACTTTTTTGACAAACTCCAGCACTCCGGTTGGATATAGATAGTGTATGGGGCCCCTGCTATGAATTTCACTGACTTCCTGGAGATTCCTTTCAGAGCTTAATCTTAAATGGAACTTTTCCTTTCTCTTTTTAATCCTATCTGCAAGTCACACATATTATTAATGTACAAGAAGCATGAACCATGAAGCCTAATAGAAAAGTTAAAAGTAAAGAACTAATAAAGCCGTCCTGTACGCAGACGACTGTGGCAACATGTGACCGAGTCCTTGAGGGAAGGAAATATAGAGAAGGCAACAGAACACAAGCGACTGTTAGAGGAGAGACAGAGGGCCGAGGAGAGGCATCGCGCGGAGACGGGGGCAGCATGGTGCACCAGATATTTTCAGAGTGAGGTAAGTCATTACAGCAGCAAATTAGATTGTCTGTATGGAGGGGGATTTTAAATGTTTTGAATGAAAGTAAAAGCAGCAAAACCTGTCCTGACCTGGATTCAAAGTGAACCTGGATTAGGGGTCCATGTTACTAATAAGTATCACTAATAAAATATATGAACTGATCATTGTTTCTTTCTCCCTCTATTTAGGGTGAAGGTTGGGTATATCACAAACCATTGTGGAAAACGTCGGGAGCATGTGTTTAAATCTACTGACCCAAGAGTACAATAAGACTATTCTTTTGAATGACTGCATCAGGTTTTAATTTAGCCATAAGGTGTGGGTTTTGTTTATTTTAATTATAACTAAAAATGTTAACTCCCCTTTTTTCTCTTAGCAAGGCTGTACTGTGAAAGAGAAAACAATGTTGCAGGGCACTTTTAAATATAAATACAACACGACAGAGGTGCATATTTTATAATGATTCGTAAATACTTTTGTATGTTCAAATACTTATTGTCTTCGAGTCAATATGTATTCTTTTACAGCTTGTACGTTAGAAGAGGTACTTTACTGATGCTGCCTTAAGATAGGATGGATTTAGGTAGCTGCGAGCAATGCTAGTGTCTTAGTTTTGTGTGATGGACTGTGCTTGGAGATTAGAGTTACCCTATCAGGGAGTTTGAGCACACGATGCGCCATGTATTAGGAGTGGAAATGACCTGCGCAGTTTCTTTTCCACCCAATATATCAAACCTTGAAAGAAATGCCTGTCATCGGCAAGCAAATGACCTGAGAGATTGTATCGCAAAACAGGATGCCTTCTCACTTTGCGATCAAGGATTAAATAGCAGTTACTTTCAAACCTGACCTTTTTTTTTTTGTATACTTTTTTTTTTTTTTTTTCCCGTCATTACTGAATCTCACTGATGTCGAAAGACATAATCAAGATGAGAGATGTTTGCTGCCGAGGGATAAACTCCAGCTGCTGTGTTAAACTGAACTCTGAGATGACCACCTTCTTAATACCAAGGGAGAGGAAAAGCATATTGTCAAAGCTTTTTTCATTTTCCCCCACCACATCCTTCCAAATCCGTTTGGGATCTGATAATATCTTCAGCATCATGTTAGCTGTACTGGTGTATTTAAAAAAAAAAAAACTTAATGCTGAAATGTACTTTTGTTTCAAAAGACTTAATCATATTTTCTATGATTACAAAATATACAATAATGTTGTATTAATTCAGTTCAGTTAATTCGAGATGCTGATGTATTTTAGAACAGGTATCCTTCTAAACTAATTTATTAATCACCTGTTCCCTTTATAAAAGCACTAATACCCGTTATGCGGGAAATTAGCTGTAGTGTTGGATATATTTGAGTAACCTCAACCCGTTACCCTCCCCCACCAAACCAAAACAGCCAGCTGTTGTCCGATATGTTGGGTCTTGCTGCTTTAAAAAATGGCTTTTAAGATCCTGCAGTTCATTGCATAATTGACAGCTTCTGCTTTTGCTTTAAGAAACTAAAAACTAACCACCTCAGGAAGGTGGTCCCGATTCTGAATTAAACCTATACTGTGTGATCAAAGTACCTCTTGGTACCATTATGAAAATTAAGGATTTTAGTGTTCAAAATTAACAGCAACAAGCGCACACTGGCTCTTAAATTGAAAATGTGGCGCGTATTTGTTTTCTTTTTTGTTAACGCAATTCACAACCCAGTCTTCAAATGAGTTTAATAGATGTGAAGCT
Organism: Polyodon spathula; assembly: GCF_017654505.1. Classification (NCBI taxonomy): domain Eukaryota; kingdom Metazoa; phylum Chordata; class Actinopteri; order Acipenseriformes; family Polyodontidae; genus Polyodon; species Polyodon spathula. Next base: position 43,992,437 of record NC_054543.1, read on the forward strand.
GATTGGTCACAGAGGAGACCTGGAGGGGGTGTTCAGTTTGTACAGTGAGCCGTTTCTCATGGGGGTGGGGGGGGGGGGGGAGGAGCTTCTTTAGCTCGCACAAGAAGATGGTTTACAATGTATCGATTTTCATTGTAATACGATACATTCATCTCTCCAGCGTGGTGCCTTACGCCATTTCTTCTTGCATTATGTCTTCCAGTCAGTGTAAGTAACATAACCTATCAACTACAGTACTGAGAAAAGTGGTAAGCCAGTCTATTGTTTCATCATGGAATAGGAACAATATGGCGTTGTGTGATATTTCAGATATAGCATGAACATCTGCTTAGATCTGCAAACTTAAAAAAAAAAAAAAAAAAGTTTGTTTATGTAATGTATTCCTGTTACCTTTGTAAATAAGATGCAATTGATGGACATTGACTTTACAGATAGAGTGGTTTTTTGCTCATTACTGGGTAAAAGAACCGCTCTACACATTTTGTGGAATGCACTGAAACAAATTGTAGTCTTAGATAAGTGTGAAAAATGAATGACTATAAATAAATAAATAGAAAACACTAATGTAATCTATTGTGTTTTTTAGTATAGCTTTTATACTAATAGCCGTTTTTTAAGCTTTTTAAACATAAGCAGCTAGTAACCAGTGTGGTAATCGTGATGCTCCAGCAGTAATTTGAAGTCTTCTCTTGGCCAGTAATGAAACCTCATAGCATGTACAAACCTTTCTGCAGAGAGTCCAGCTGCCCCCAAACACATTATAATACTAATACCATACTAGAATACCAGCCCTCACAGTTTCTGCGATTTTTTAAGTTGTTTTAAATCGTAGATATATGCTGCATTGCTCTCCTCATAAATATGTTGTCCCATCCAAACTGATAAATTTGATAAAATTAGGAAAATGAACATATCTCTTTAAGTGGACATGCCACAACCTTAATTTATTTTAAATTCAAGGAACATATCTGTGCTGTTAAGTGGCTCTTCGCAATGTTGCCTGGTGGCTGTGTGTCCCTCTGGTGAGGGCAGATTGATACACCTGTACCTGTACCTACAACACTGCTGTGGCTGCAATTAGACATTACTCCTTTTGTGGGTCCCAGTCCATTTTGGACAACTTGTACCCTATTTCTATCTTAAGTTTTCAGACAAAACATTAAGGCAAGGTAGCTCAACATAAGAAGTAAGCCAAAACACCAGCCCTAGAGCCAACACCTAAAAAGTCTGACTGAAAATACAGCGCTATAGAATTGCAAGTCGGATGGCAGTCCATTTATTTACAGAAACTGGGCTCTCCTCTTCTGCTTCAGAGGAATGTGCCTGTTAGTGGTAATTCCAAGATAACCACAGATAGGTGTTTGATGCAATTCAGGAGGAGTCCCTAGTGTTGTGAAGTGTTCAAATCGACCAGAGTCGCTGAGATATTCTGGCTGTTTCCTTGTTCTCCTTACCACTTAAACAAAACTCCTTTTGAGTTTAATTACTAATTTGAAATGAAAACAGTAAGAAGAAAAGGACAAAATAAAAAATACTTTATTTCATAAAAAAAGAAGCTTAATGAGATTAATAACTTGCAATCAATCTATTATATAAATTGTCACTGAATATAAAATCTGTACAGATGTGAAACCGGTTCACATTAAACATAATGTAATCAATTGAGAAAACGGGTGAAATGCAACTTTGTTCTTTCCCCATATATATGAACACTGAAGACTAATTCTATATCACTAGCATGTAAAACAAGATGCTTTAAAAATGGATTTCAAGCTATTACAGAGCAGCATGGAACAGTGTACAATGAGCTTATGTGATAACCCAGGAACAGGTGGAAAGAGACCTTGCAATAGAACTATAGAAGAAAACTGAAACACATTTTACCTTCCTGCTCTAACTGTATTTTAAATTCTAAACCAGGATCTCCTTGCACTATCCACCAGGCTGTAGCACACTGATTTCAAGTTCCTGGTGGGATTAACAGTTGTGTTTAGTAGGAGGTGATCAAATCGTTCCCTTGCCATCAGGAAAGCTCAAAAATCTGTTATATTTAGAATTCACAGCCTGGCAGTGTGTTGTTACAATAAATCGTTTGACTGAAGCAGTTTTTTCCACAGGCTGGCAGCAAGTGCATTGCTCTGGAATACCCTGTGTTAAGCTTTCTCCACGGAGAGGGGAGCCAACCCCAGATAGCCTGCCAGCTCTGAGAGCCTGCAGTGCTTTCCCACACAGGCAGGCGGGCCGCCTTACTGAAAAAACACCACCATGCAAATCCAATATAAAAAGAGCTCAACACAGGGTGACCATGATGTTTGGTGCCTCAACAACTGCACGTTTACCTTGTAGATCCACTGCACTTGCCATAAAGTTGGGTTCCTTGTAAAGCTAAAGTATGAAGTGGGATCAGGTAGGAATGGACATCTTGGGACTGGGTTTGTTCCCCAGCTTGGATGGAAGCTATTGGCTATAACCACTTGCGTTCCCTAAAGCCCAAGACTAGTGTACACTGTGAATCAAGGAGATGAGAGCGCTTAGGACTGCACTGCTGCAGAAAGAACATACAACAGCAGAGCCTTTAACATGGCATTTAAAGAGGAAGAGATACACGTCCCCCATGTGGTGCAACATCTGTTTAAGTAACATTAACGTCCTGACAATATTTTACACTTATAACTTTAAAGCCTGTTTCAAAGCCCTTTTAAAATGGCTTGTCCAGTTCACTGCGGTTTGAGATCTGTCCTCTAAATCACTACAGGTGTGTTATTTAAACAGTTGTAGCACCCCGTGGAGACATGTAACGCTACTTATGGTTTAATAAAGGTACTCTGAAGATCCTTACGATCAACCACATGGTGAAGAGTATATCTCCAGTACACCGCAGCTTCTCAAGACCTGCAAGCACATTACACGTACACATTAGATTAAATATTGCTTAAAATGCAATTCATATTCAAATTGCAACATTAGAATAAAACAAGTGTGCACAGGGGTATTTGTTTTTGGGGTGTTATTATACATTTAAAAGACAGACACAGAGGTCTTCCAGATATAACTGGTGCATATTCTGCACAGACCTGTGGCTTTTTCCTGTCAGCAATCAAGTTGCATGCAATAGTTTACAAAGATTATGCTTTGCATGTTCCAGTCAACTTTCCATAGGTTGCAGCTTGTGATTCATCTCGTAATGAGGTGGACTTCAGTAAATTATCACTGATACATTGTATAAGGAGTGCTTTACTGTAAACTAATTCAAGTTGGACTGACCTTTTCAGTTTTGTGATACTTGATACACGGCAATAACGGCTCTAGGTAAAAAAAAAAAAAAAGTGTCTGGATTATCTTCCTGTTTTGAAAGCTATTATTCAGTACAAAATAAAATACAGTTTTTCCACTTATAGAGCTCCATGTTGTTTTGGATTGTTTGTGTTTGCCAGAGAATGACAGCGCTATGATAATTGTTTTTCCACTACAGTGAAAAATAAAGATAAATTTCCTTTGTAACCCAATGGGGAAAAAGAAACAAGATATATGGTTGCTTTGATGTAGGCCTATGTTTTGACAAATGCGCTGCACACTGTTTTTATTGGCAGTTTACAACTTGAACGTAATTTAGTGTTTAAAATAAATGTCACTTTTAGGCTAGGTTTGTCTAGTTTTAATAAGGTCTGAGATGAGGTTGGAAACTAATTATTTTTTACATGACAAATCTAGTCTTGCACACATGTTAATGATCTAAACTGTGCCTGAATTTTAACACCACTGTACCACTGCCCTGAAAGTCATTAAGACATTTCTTCGATGTTGAATCCAAAGGCACTGTTGCCGCATTATACCAAGAGCTTTGATTTTGCAGATGAAGTGTTGTAGATGTTATGGGGGTGTGGCAGAGCAAAGCTCTGCCCTTTTTAAATTGGCAGGGATGGGGTTAACTTCCCCTACCTGCCTGGGTTTATTATATTCAGGTGGCTGGGGTTGATTAGGTTAATTAACGATCAATCAGCGCCCAGCCACCTGACATAAAAGGAGGCCGCCGCTCTCAGGGCCCGAGAGGGAGGAGCCGCCGCCGCTCCCAGAGCCCGAGAGGGAGGAGCCGCCGCTCCCAGAGCCCGAGAGGGAGGAGGAGGAGCCGCCACTCCCAGAGCCCGAGAGGGAGGAGGAGGAGCCGCCGCTCCCAGAGCCCGAGAGGGAGGAGGAGGAGCCGCCGCTCCCAGAGCCCAGAGGGGAGGAGGAGGAGCCGCCGATCCCAGAGCCAGAGAGGGAGGAGGAGGAGCCGCCGCTCCCAGAGCCCGAGAGGGAGGAGGAGGAGCCGCCGCTCCCAGAGCCAGAGAGGGAGGAGGAGGAGCCGCCGCTCCCAGAGCCCGAGAGGGAGGAGCCGCCGCTCCCAGAGCCAGAGAGGGAGGAGGAGGAGCCGCCGCTCCCAGAGCCCGAGAGGGAGGAGGAGGAGCCGCCGCTCCCAGAGCCCGAGAGGGAGGAGGAGGAGCCGCCGCTCCCAGAGCCCGAGAGGGAGGAGGAGGAGCCGCCGCTCCCAGAGCCCGAGAGGGAGGAGGAGGAGCCGCCGCTCCCAGAGCCGAGAGGGAGGAGGAGGAGGAGCCGCTCTCAGAGCCGAAGGGGGGAGTTGGCCGATTGCAGCCGGTGTACGTTGTACATGGGGGAGGTATGTGGCAGAGCAAAGCTCTGCCCTTTTTAAATTGGCAGGGATGGGGTTAACTTTCCCTACCTGCCTGGGTTTATTATGTTCAGGTGGCTGGGGTTGATTAGTTGATTAGGTTAATTAACAATCAATCAGCGCCCAGCCACCGGACATAAAAGGAGGCCTCTGCTTCTCATTTGGAGGAGGGAGCTGAGGAAGCAGGTTGGTTTTTTTGGTTGTTTGGAAAGTTTGAATCCAGCGAAGGCATTGCCCAGCCTGGAAATTGTTATTTTTGTAAGTTTTGCTTTTTGTCTTTCTTTGTGTTTAAATTGCTTTGTTTTGGCCCTTGTGCCCTTTCATTTTTGTGTTTATTTATAATAAAAGTTATTTTTTTGAACTGCAGTCTGTCTCTGGGCCTCTTTCCACTCGCCAGCCTGCCACAGGGGGTTATTCTGATAGGGATACAATTACATATTTGCTTATGAGTTTTACATCTAGTCCCTTACTGCCAGCGTTTTCAACATGTCGGCACCAAGAGGTGAAAATGCATGACGAAAACTGTAGGCGCCTATGCATTTACATCTGACAACACACTGTTGCACAATATCGGTCTCGGGTTTTAACTAATAGTCCAGCTCATTGAATAAAAGCCTTCAATAAAGCAATGGTCTGTACATTTTTTAGTCTAGATAGAAGAACTTAAGAAATCCTTCAGATAAGTGAAGATACTGCTGTACCAAGTGGTGTGCTGTTGTCCCTTCATGTGGCAGTGCTTCTTCACACCTCTGTCACCAGTATCACAGATGGAACCCCCTGGAAGGGTGCTGTTTCCTGGGTATTGCTGTCAGGTTTCCAGGGCTCCGTGCCTGTGGTGCTGGTATTGTGATTGTTGTTGTTGAGATTGTCTTTCTCCTCCATCTGCCCCATCACGCTGAAGCGCTCAGCCACGCAGTGCGCAGTGAGTCGGGCCTCTGGGTCGTGGTCCCAGCACTCCCCAATAGTGTTGCACAGGAACTGCATCCCCTGAGAGAAAGCCCACAACAAGGGGGAGTTAGGCTAATGAACAGCAAGCAGGGAACGTTTACATGACAACAGTGAGAAGGTACAAAACGTAGCCACGTGAGCTTTCCTAAAGGCTGTTTTAAAGCAGCCACGTGGACTGCCGAGAGGCCATTACGAATTACAGTTCAAGCTAAAGCCATTATTTTGCCAGAAGACAATGCTAAATAGGAAAATATTTATGCTATTACTGCCTGCTGGTAATGGGCCTGCACATGTTCTAAATTATTAGGACACTGAAAATTAAGGCAATTAACATGAATTTATTTTGGGTTATTTATTATGGGTTATGACGGATTCAGGCCCTCTCATACTCCATAATATAATGCCCCTTTCACAGAGAATAATACTTGTTTATAATCCTGGCTTCTCTAAGCTTGTCCTGCTGTGCTCTGTTCTAATCACCTAACTAATGGCAGGCCTAATGCAGCTGACCTTTAATCCTGCTGGTGTTTCTCCACAAGGGTGATTTATTGACCAATTTAATTGAACATCATGAAATACAATTCCCATGTGTGTCTCAATTCCCACCTAGTGTAGGTCACTGGCTGCATCTGGGTATATAATATCACTGAACAGCTCTGCACTTCCCTACCTGGTGTAGCAGCCAGCTGCTGGGGATGTCAGGCCGGCCCCGCTCTCTCAGGACCAGGTCCCTCATACTCTCCACGCAGGGATGCTCACACACCTGAGACCCAAATGGTGGCTCGTAGCTCTTCACCTCTTAAAAAAGGAGACAAAACAAAGAGTGAGTCCTTTATCTTTCCTGAGTACCTTAAAGGAACACTTGCGATTTACAGCATCTAATGTATTCAGGTGGGAAAGCATATGAGCGCTTTCCTGATACTTAATGTATTATTACATTTATCGACAGTTTAATATCCTGTGATGTGTTCAGCATAATACTTCTTTGTTGTTTCTGTATATTTCAAGTTCATATTAGCATTATGCTATGCACTTAAGCCTGTGCAACAATGATATGCTTCCCCGCCTCATTACTTACTATCGTTCTTGATGAGTCTTTTCAGAAGCATTTTTAATTATGAAGCAATTACTTTATCCACGACCCTCACCTCCAATTACATCACAACGAGAGGCCATTTCCCACAGGACCAGGGCCATGGAATACACATCCATCTGCTTGAAGGACTCCAGCTCCTCCAGGTTCACACGAGACTCCAGAACCTCGGGGGCCATGTAGCGGGCAGTGCCAACCTGACAGGAGGAAAGGCTTCAATGAAGCTTCAGACAAGACAACTCTCTGGCTGGCAGTTGACATTCAAATTCAACAGAATTCTGGAACCTTCCAATACTGATAATTAGTAAAAAAAAAAAAAAAAAAAAAAAAAAAAAACAACATTCAGAAATACTAGAGTGCGGATCTATATACGACCAGTGTTTAAATCAATAAAGGGGCCTTTGATTAACATCTCTAGCATCTCTTGTGTAAGTAAAATGACAGATTAGGTCCTAGTTTATTTTCCAAATGGTGCCTGGTAATCCAAAATCCATTGTATTACCATTAATTAAATACCAATTAACGGCAATGCAATGTAGGTTATACATTATAACTCTAGAATGTACCTAATTCACTGCACTGTACCATATGTCATGATAAAAGTGACCCTATGTTGTTCATTTACCTGTCCGCTGTTGGAAAAGTCCTCTACAGTGAGAGAAGGGTCCAGTCTCAAAGCCAGGCCAAAGTCACACAGGACACACTCCGTCTTGCTCTTCACCAGAATGTTGGAGCTCTTGATATCCCGGTGAGAAATGGGGATTTTGGGAGTGCCGCACGCAGTGTAGTCACTGTGGAGATGGGCCACGCCACTCACCAGAGAACCCGCCATTAAGAGGAGCTCCGACCAGCTCAGCACGTGGTCGGTCAGGTACTCCTGTAGGTTGCCCAAGCTGTGGTAGGCTGTGATGAGCCAGTATTGCTTCTGCGGGCCTGTGCCTCTCTCCTCGGCTGTCAGGAACTGCAACACGCTCTCATGCTTAAGGTTGGCGTCCGAGAAGATCTTGCGTTCGCTCTTCCAGGAGTGGTACTCCTCTGCAGAGAATATCTTCACAGCTACAGTTTCGTAATGGCCCGAGGCATTGTGGTTTAGCCTGGCCCGCCAGACGTCTGCAAACCGGCCTTTCCCCACGACGCGGTCCAGCTCAATGGGCAGCAGCTCAGTGTTGTGATTGATGTTGTTGGCGCAGGTGGAAGAGATGTCAGAGTGGCTGTCGTCGATCATGGCAGACAGCTTCCCATCGTATTCCGCAGAGTCCCTGTTCTCTGGAAGGTCCAGGGTTTGGCGCTGGGTGTGTTTTGCAGGCCAGGCCTCTTTCCTCTGCTGTCGGGTGCGGTACAAGTAAAAGACCATGGTTGCCAGCATGGCCACCAGAATAGGTGGAAGCAAGCTGATCACCGCAACAGGAATGACCTCTTTGCTTTGCAGCTTTGCATAGCCTAAGGAGAAAAGAACATGCTGGTCATAGCATTTCTCTAGGATTCACAGTGCAGTTACCCTCCAGGGGCTAAATGCAAAAACAAAAGACTGGAAGTAATCATGTAATGTCGCACTTACTCTGATTGTTAACCCTCTGCATTGAAACAAGAACATACATCAAGCTGCATTGGACTGAAACGTATTGAAGGTATTTAAAAGTATGATTGTTTAAATATAGAAACAATTCAAGTTGAGTGTGTGTTCCAGGAACTCTTGCCAAGTATAACATTCAGTGAAATAAGTGCAAGAAAACTTTCATAAGAACATAAAAAAGGTTACAAACGAGAGGAGGCCATTCAGCCCATCTTGCTCATTTGGTTGCTAGTAGCTTATTGATCCCAGAATCTCGTCAAGCAGCTTCTTGAAGGATCCCAGGGTGTCAGCCTCAACAACGTTACTGGGGAGTCAGTTCCAGACCCTCACAATTCTCTGTGTAAAAAAGTGCCTCCTATTTTCTGTTCTGAATGCCCCTTTATCTAATCTCTATTTGTGACCCCTGGTCCTTGTTTCTTTTTTCAGGTCGAAAAAGTCCCCTGGATCGACATTGTCAATAATTTTGAATGCTTGAATCAGATCACAGTGTAGTCTTTTTTGTTCAAGACTGAATAGATTACATTATTTTAGCGTGTCTACATATGACATGCCTTTTAAACCAGGAATCACTCTGGTTGCTGTTCTTTCTACACCAGCAATATGCTTTTTATAGCGAGGTGACCAGAACTGAACACAATAGTCTAGATGAGGTCTTACTAATGCATTGTAAAGTTGTAACATTATTTCCCTTGATTTAAATTCAACACTTTTCACTATATATCTGAGCATTTTGTTGGCCTTTTTTATAGCCCCCATATTGTATAGATGAAGACATTTCTGAGTCAACATAAACTCCTAGATTTTTTTCCTTCTTCAATTTCAGCATCTCCCATATGGTATTTATAATGGACATTTTTATTGCCTGCATGCAGTGCCTTACACTTTTCTTTATTAAATGTCATGTGTCTGCCCAGTTCTCAATGCTGTCTAGATCATTTTGAACGACCTTTGCTGTTGCAACGGTGTTTGCCACGCCTCCTATTTTTGTGTCGTCTGCAAATTTAACAAGTTTACTTATTGTTTGCTAAGTCTTTAATATATATTAGGAAGAGCAGAGGATGTAATACTGATCCCTGTGGTACTCCACTGGTTACCTCGCTCCATTTTGAGGTTTCTTCTTAAATCAGTACTTTCTGTTTTCTACACCTTAACCACTCCCTAATCCATGTGCATGCATTTCCTTGAATCCCTACTGCATTCAGTTTGAGAATTAATCTTATGCGGGTCTTTGTCAAAAACTTTCTGGAAATCTAAATAAACCATGTTATATGCTTTGCAATTATCCATTGTTGCTGTTGCAGCCTCAAAAAAAAATCAAGTAGGTTAGTTAGACACGATCTCCCTGTCCTAAAACCATGCTGGCTGTCCATGTTAGATCTCATAGTTTTTATAAGTTTACATATAATGTAAGTCAGGCTTATTGGTCTGTTCAACAAAGGCAGACAGGTGCTGCTGTATCCAGTTGTTTTCATTTTACAACAGCATAACCAACGAAGGCACAGAATAGAGCTATTTCTCTTGGCAGGTTATGCACAGCCTGGCTACTCTGTACAGTGCTGACATAGCACTATGAAACCAGGCAGCAGGAAAAAAAAAAACAAGAAGAATCCATGAGCAGTAAGTCTGTTTCCTGTTTTACTGGCATGAGTACGTTTACGTCGTATTTCAATTATCTTCCGAAATGTTCTTGTTTTCATCTCTGATGTAAATTTAATTAAAAGTACTGTGTGTTCCATTTTTGTTCCAGAAAAAAAAAAATCATACTTATTTTAATGACCTAAAGCACTCCTGTAATGTTTCTGAGTTCTCTTTCACTCTAAGATGATTTTGTAGTGCTCCCACTTGGAGGGTAATCAGATTTATTTCTCCAGGTCATAAAAGCAACCAAAATAAATATAGCATACAAATACTGGCTGAGAAACTACATATACAGTATCTCCGCTAAAGAATGGCATTGAAGTCAATGCTATAGCTTATTGGGTATCCTTTTTTTCTTACAAATAAGCAAGACGATTACAGGCAGGTTATTGAGATATCTTAAGAACATAAGAAAGTTTACAAACGAGAGGAGGCCATTCGGCCCATCTTGCTCATTTGGTTGTTAGTAGCGTATTGATCCCAAAATCTCATCAAGCAGCTTCTTGAAGGATCCCAGGGTGTCAGCTTCAACAACATTACTGGGGAGTTGATTCCAGTACAGCAGCTGGGCATGGCTTCAATGCTATGTCGTGGATTGGTGAAAAAAATGATGTAAGCGGTCCGACGGGCACGCAAATTCCAAACACAGACATGTGGTTTGACAGGGGGAGGCAACCTATGTACCCAATGAAACTGGGGTGTACCTTGCTTGCTAGTTTGCCAGCCCAACATCTTAACAACTGAACAGTATGTTTGGATGAGCAGTTCTAAGCTAATGTGTTCTACCTCTTTCGCACAGCAGGGGTCAGTCTTGCACACTTTGCAGTCACACAGTGACCAAGGCATTTTCAAAGGAGATACCACACTTCTCTTGAAGATCTCTCACCGTTGTCACCCTTTTCGAATATCAGCTTGTCATTGCACTCCTGTTCACCCATACACCCGCATATGTAAAGTGCTCCCTCCTCCGATGGCTGCTGCACCATGAGGCACTCTCTGGTGGTGTAATTGGGAACCGTGGCGTTCTCCACTGGGAGCTGAGGGTCATGGCACATGGTCCTGACGCTAATACTCTTGTTGTCCTGCTTCCTGAAAGAAATGCAAACAGACACAATAAAACCCACCTGACTCTGAGCCAAGAAGTAAGAATTAAAGGAGGATGCTAGTCCAAGCCTTATATTGTCTGGTCTCTATCGCTCCATAGTAACCTGTAGGAGACTAATGCAGCACTTCCTGTGGGCCCCCAGCCAAGATCAGCAACTCAGCACAGCCTGGATTTGAACTAGCAAGCCCCCAACATGACACCCTGCACTCCACGCGGTAGTGTCCTTACTGGGAGAACCACTGGGAGCCCCAATGAATGATCTGTTTAGTGTTATGCCAGTTTTCTTTGACTCGTTTAAACTACTACTGGAAAATTGTTAAATATGAATTCCTGCAAATGTTCGAAAAAAGAAATCAAGTATTAAATCCAATTCCCTCCTTTCTTACTCATCGACAGACAGAACTGAATTCCCTCCACCAGGCCGAAGCCCTTTCTGTGATGGTTTTGTGTTTTTATTATGTGTGGGAGGGGAGTCTGAACTGCCAGCTTTCCATTTGCTTTTCCCAGCAATGTTTTTATGAAGCCAACTGGCTCAATTTCCCTCGCCTGAGTGAGGTTTCACAAAGGGCTGTAATTCAATGTGTATACCAACTGTAGCAATACCAATTGCAGTTTTCTTTCGGAAGACAAGTTGAGAAACAGGGAAGGACTGACCACAGACTGTGTGTGTTGTACAGAGCTGAAATCTATTTACCTTTGTTTTAGCATTCTGTCACTACAGTGTACTAACATGATATTCTGCAGTGCTCTTTTCTAAAGGACAACACATACCATATCGCCACGCAGATTTCTTTCTGGTATTCACAGAAGGAGCTGAAGGAACAGTTACTGTAGCACACATTGTCTTCACACACCGGGCTGGAATAGTCGCACCACTGACACAAATTGCTCACAGGAACGAAATCTGCATGGGTCAGAGCGTGGATATCTGTAAGAAAGAGAAAGCAAAAATCCTGATGACCTTTCAGGGCATAGTGTAACAGGTGACATGTTCTGTAGAAAGCTACTACGTCAAACCATTTAGATTTTCTTAGGTTTATTATTTATTTGATGTACTTAACATTTTCAGCACCATAAGGTACGTTTCTATTTAAAATTATGTTATTACACAAAGGACTTCTTGTAGAAAGTTGCAAAATAGGCCCAATTCACTCAACATTCGTCCTTTGAAGGGTTTTGTGGGGATCGATTATTTTATAAAATTCCAATAGCAGGGGCTATGTTTTAAGGAATGGTATCCAATACAGGAATTTATATTGTCACACCACAGAGGAGTATGGTTCTCATGACTTTACATTCTAGCTATGACCCCAAAGTCAAGCAGCAGATTATGACTCAATGCACAAACGCAGTCCTGTTTATTTATCCAGTGGCTGCTTCTTTGTTCAGCCGCTTTGGGCTTGCACCTCAACTGCGGTTCTGGTTTTGTGCTGGAGTTTAAACAATAGTGAGCTTCGCATTTTTTGGCACAAAAAACAGCTCAATTCATCCCTCATGTGAGTTCTTGACATGATTCCCACATTTGCTCTGCTCTGTCTGCGATTATTGCAACACATTATTTGCAGGACTCCCAACTGTATAAATAAGTTTCAACTGGTATTTCCTCTTTTTCACCTGTAAATGCTAGGAATTGATGCTGGAGTGACGAGTGTGCAGTCTTTTACTTTAGACTACAGTATTTTGGAGCTTTGTGTGTACTTGTTAGAGGCAGGTATATGGTTTGGTTGGGCACGTTAGCAATGCAGTAATTATAGCAGAAGGGGTAGATCCATTAGCTACACTATAAAAAGCATACATATACATACCAATTGCAGGGAACTTACATATAATATGTGCCAGCAGGGATGAACCCCTGTTGGGGGAATACCTACCTGGTGTGTTTTATTCAGACGTCCTCCAGATCGTACCCCAAAGACACATAGATTTAAAACTCATAATATGTGGCTCGTAAGAAAAGTGGCTTCCTTTAACCTGACCACTCGAGGGGCGTCACCAGTGTTTTTTCCCTCTAGACCTAGACCTCATGTATGTGTCTTGCACAAATTTTGGTTCTGGGTTTGTACTGTTAAAAAAGCAGCCAAAAACTTGACTTCCTCCCAAAAGGAGCAGGAGCAAGTTAAAGGTATCTGGAGCTGCGGTTTTAATCTGGATTCGTTCCTTTATGCTCTTGTCTGCCAGCGCTGTTCTTCCCCGCGCTGTAACAATGCCAGATCTGTGTTGCTCAGTGTTGCTCTGTACCTGTCTTTCTTCTAATCAAAGCCTTTTGAACAGGCTTGCGAGCTGCATGTATTCAATTAACTTCCAGCCTCACAGAAACAATGAAGCTGTGAATCCGCTTTCATAACTCTATTTTAAAGAGCTACAATACTTTTCAAATGTGACTGTTTAGAGGGTTTAGAGTCAGGACTGTATTTTAATGATGTTTTTATCAAATGGAATGTACTGATGTACTGAGACGGCTGATTTGCTCTTTTTAAGATAATGTGTTGATACTGAAAGAAATAGATGCAATAAGGACCCTTGTATGAATGAATGCTTGCCTTATTATAATATACTATAAATAAAGTCAAAGTTAAGTCATAGGTTATAGGTTACAGGCAGTTGCCAAAATTTCCTCAACCCCCCAGTAGTCTAGCACATTCACTGCCTGGTCACTTTATTAGGGCATGCCTACCTGATTGGATTTTGCATGACCCTGATGCAAATTGAAAATGTGACATGGCATGGGTTTGCAGCAGCATTATAAACATCCAGTAGAGCATGCTTGGGATAAACATGAACGACTCTCCCTACCTTGACAGGGAGAAACACATCCCTTGAGATCCCTTCCAGCAGCTCAGGGCAAACGGTGGCCTAACCTGAGATTGGGTGCAGGTCCTTATAAATTAACCAGGCTGTTTATATGCAGCAAAAACTAAACACACACTATGGCTTCCATACCAAAATGAAATATGTATGTAATTAGATCACTTCCTTATACAGTAAAGTTGCCAGATTCAATCTCTAAAGTTTTGTTTCTGTGGGGAAAAAAAACCTACCTTCACATCACATGATGTATACATGACAGAACTGACATTAATGTCTTTTATTCTCTGTATTATGTTCTTAGTGGAAAGCTTGGCTTGAAACAAGGACTTAACCAGAAATTATGTTTAAAAATCCAGAGGTTTGCGGCTTGACAAGGGGACAAAGTCGTCTTTGTTTAGACACGATGAGATGTGCTCTCTCTGTTTGAAATCCCAGGAGTCCGGAGCTAGGGTTTGATGCCACATCACCCGTATTAATTTGAATTAAACCCAGATCAATCCCTTTCATATGAAAACTACAGTGATCTAATAAAGCTGCACAAACATTAAAAGAAACAGTACACATCCATAAAGGGGTTCCAGATGTTACCAAATGCTAAACATCAAAATATAAACTTCAAAAAAAAAAAGCTGGATAAGCAAAAACTTAAAACTAATTAAAATCAGCAGTTAGTGTTCCAAAAATAAATGAGATCCATAAGTGCCTGCATGAGCCAAGTAAAAAAGTTAGCCAGTGACGGTTTGCAGAGAACTTTGACTTGGGCCTGCCTCCAAGGATACTGCTGATGTGGGTCCACCTTTTTTTCCTTTCTGACTAATCAGGTTTCTGCAAAGTGTCCCATTAGTGTTGCCGTAAAGTGCATCAGCTGACAAGGGCTTAAGGCAAACTAACATTTTGCTCAGAATTCGTACATGTCAAGAAAAGAAACCTCTACCAGATATTTGGGAGCTGTTCTGAGCAGTGGTGTAGTCCTGAATGTCAAGGTACTGGATATGGATTTTCCTAAACAAGAATTATTATACAAACTCTACGTGTCTGTGTCAGGGGCTTCCTGTGTGTTTGTGTCCACACTCGTAGTCGATGCATTGTTGCTGTCTGTTGCTGATTATAAGGCTGGTCTGTCACAACAAATGGATCACTTGAAACTATGTACAGTGGCTCAAGGTGGATATGATAT
This sequence comes from Polyodon spathula, assembly GCF_017654505.1. Lineage (NCBI taxonomy): Eukaryota > Metazoa > Chordata > Actinopteri > Acipenseriformes > Polyodontidae > Polyodon > Polyodon spathula. The sequence continues at coordinate 44,007,445 of NC_054543.1, forward strand.
TACCTGTAACAAACAAAACCTTGGAGACTGAAAATCACGACCCCATCAATCCCTTCTTTCCAGTCATGATTGCACCTTTACTGTAAGATGCAGCTATTTTTGCACATCGCCACTTTTATGGATTTTGTTTCATCAGTGCATGAATGCTTTGTATGTACTTACTTCCTTTGTAATGTGTGCTTGCTGTTAAGGAGGTTTTAATGATCACTTCTTTAAACGTCAACAATGATTCTTAAAACATGTTTTTAAGCAAATGAATTGATTCTTAAAGGTCAATACTGAAGGGGTTAAATGAATTATAATGTACAATTTCTCTAAGGATATGTGCATATGACATAGGGTGGAATTAGGATAGGTGAGTCAGCGTCTTGCTAAACTTCCGTAAAATGTAACAGAGACAATGCCCATACCTTTATGGTTCCCTTGGAACAGGAGCCAAATTTCTACTGCACAATCAAGATAACAGGTCTGCTTCTTTGATCATTGTATGTGGACTGGTCATTATCTAGTATGTGCACTGGCATAAGAGGTTGTAACTATTGATTACGTGACAGAGAACTAACTGAGACTGCCTGCTTTACTTCTCTTCTGTACAATAAACCTCGCTGTTACATCTACATACTCAAAGGCTGTTTTGGTTGCTGCCTGCTGCCTACAATGTTTCTGGTGTTTTCCATCTGCCTTGATCTATTGGTCCAAGGATAAGTAAAAAGGATTTTTTTCCTGGCAGTGTCAGAGTATCTGTAAAAATTATTGAGGACTTTCCCGGAGTGGTGTATTGTAGCTGTGAAAGTTCATTGTTTTGTATTGTAAGCCGGCAGGTGGTTTTAAGTACTCTGATTTGTGGGGGCTAGAGATGGTATAGTGAGTGCAGCTCGGTGCTGGTCTCCCCAAGGGATAAGTCATAAAGGTGATTATCCTGTTAAGTGCGGCAAGTTGCAGTGAGGCAACTGAAATTGCCTGTGTACGTGTCTGTGTGTGTCTCTTAGTAATGTATGTTTGTATGAGAACCATGTTATTTTGAAATATCATCTAGAAGTCTAAGAAGTCCATGTATTGGTAACATTACTCAACCAAACCAATTAAACATTGACTGAATACTCTTATTGAGTCTGGACGTCGCTAGGCCAGTGGCATATAGACTCCTCGGATCTCAATAACCAATCAATAAAGGGATTTAGTAACTCATATTGTTTATTTGCTGTTTTGTGTGGTAGCAACAACAGTGTTGTTGTGAGGATAATAGCAAGTGAAAAACTACTGTCATATTCTGGTAGCAGCAACAGTGTTGCTGTGAGGATAACAGCGTGTCTATTGTCATATTTTGGTAGCGGCAAGTGCTGTGAGGATAATAGCAAGTGTAAGATTATTATCATACTGGTAGCGGTTTACAGTGTAAACCATGAGGATTATAACACACCCATAAGAATGTAATCACTTTAAGTGAACAATGTAGGACTGCATTGGGGGTATACAGGAATATTTGGTTGAATAAAATGTCGGAATAAAATGGAACAAGATGGGTGGTCATGTGAAATGAGTCATGTGGCTCAAAGAGACTGGTATGGTAAACAGAAAAAGGATACATTGGAAAAGACCTGCATTATGGTGGTATGCAGAGCAGAAAAGCTAATGGAAGAGTCAGAGGAAAGTCCGAGACAAAAGGGTGTGGACGCAAAATGAGTCAAGTAGTAGAACAACAGGAACAAATAATGCCCAAGGTGAAGGGACTTGGGATTATAATGGGGTTAACCCTGGGCGAAGAAGCAGAAGGTACAGATTGGGGGTATACAGGAATATTTGGTTGAGAAAAACTAATCTAGGGTATCGCTGTAAAAAAATGCGTACTGCTGTGAGTGTAGATATTGCTTCAAGTTAATAAGGATTAATAGGACAATATTAAGTAGCAACCCCCAAGTGCATGCTACTGTTTGAGTGTAAAAGTACCCCATCACATGGGGTAAAAGAAGTAAAGGGGGAAATTAGCTACTGTTTTATTAGGAAAATGTTTAAGATAAAAATAAAAATGTTATTGAAGTATCAGGATCTAGGCGTTAGTATTAGATCCCTTGGCACATTAAGATATAATGCGTTCTGTTTATCAAAGTAAATGTCTTACGAAGCTTCTTGTGAGTTTGCTTTTGAAGTTGGTCAAATGCAGTATCGCCACACACAGGAGAGGTGATAACTAGATTAATGTGATAACTGAACATTAATATAAGATATATATAGATATATATATATATAATATATATATATATGATATATATATATATAAATTTATCTTACGGAAATGAAATGGAAAGTGTCAGGAGGAAGAAAAAGCAAGACTGGTAGACTTGACCACGAAATACTGTAATGGTGAAGATCAATGATGAAGGCTGCATGATGTGAATGAAAAAAAACAACAACAAAAAAAGCACACAGGGCAATACACAGATAACAGCTATAATATGTAGCTTCCAAAAGTACAGAGTCAAAACAAAGTCACATTTTAGAATGATAATTTTAAGAAGTTGTTTACTAATGATTGTTTGGGTTAGGCTGGTTTTGCTTAAGCAAGGAGATAAAGTAACATCTTGAAATAAAATAGGTAATGGTGAGAATTTGTGTATTAATGATTGTTTAGTTCATGCATGAGCTGAGCAGGGAGATAGCATTTTCTTTTAATGGAAAACAAACAATTAAAAATGATAGTGAAACAGAAACGTAGTGCTGTAAAGCATCGAGTTATGTTACCAGTATTGGACTGGTTTATGTGGTACTATGCAGTTTTGTGTGGTTGTCTTGGGGTGTTTAACTCTGTGAATTTTAAGTAGGTGCATAAGTGGAGATGGTAAACTGTGTTTGGCAACTCTTGAGATCAAAACCAGCATCTGTTACAGTTTGAGAATGGAAGCCAGTTTTGGTTCAGGAATTAGTATAATGGAGTGGACTAAAATAATATTGGGTTAAACATTGCATGGAGGGTATGTGTCTGTCCCACTGATTTGCAGATTCAGGGAGCAAAGAAAAAAGCAAGCATGACCATATATGGGCAGAGAGAGAATGCATAGATAGAGACAGGAGGAGGTACGCCTGTACAGCTCATAGTGGATCTGAAGAATGCTGTTGTCACAGCAGCAGGGAATCCTCTGTGGTAGGAATAGTGCAAGGCAAAAATGAGATGACTGCTGAATACGCAGCAAGTAAATAGAATATGTTTAGAGAAGGGAGTGGTTTAACTATCAGAAATGCACTGGGGGACGTGAACAAAGACACTGTTGTCTTTATGACATCTTAAAGGCTGGTTTGAGCTCCAAGTTTCAGAAAATTATGGAAGTGGGGTAGACCCTGGTGCCACATGTTATACTGTAATTAATTGGGCAACTGCCATTGAGAGCAGAGAACACATGAAAGTGGCAGCTATGGCGATCAATGCATTTGATGTAGCCGCAATGCCGATGAGAGGCAGAGGTATAACAGGACAGTGTTTTAAGTGCGGTAAACCAGAACGTGTTTCCCGTGCACAGTCCCGACATAACCAAAATAAGGACTCGCAATGCTCCAACTGTGGACGTGCTGGGCATTTAAAGGAAACATGCTGGGGAATGGGTGCAGGAGCAGAGTGGAAAGGCCCGAGACAAAGCACCTGAGGCCAACCGTCTGCCCCACTGGCAGACGAACCCGCAGGGTATGCGGAGTGTATGAAAATGTTACGATGCATTAAGTCCAGTATTCCGGGCTACTGGGACTGACGGGATCAGGCCTCATGTAAAGTCAGTAGGGTTACTAAGGGAGGTGATGGATGCATGTTTATCAATGCGTTGTTAGGAGGCCAACAATGTGAAACGCTGGTAGATAAGATATGGGAGCTAGTGCATCCATCACTGACATGCAGGTTCCTCTCACTACTATGTGATTATTGAAGGAGTTGGAGGGGGAACACAAATTGCATATAAAACAAAACCGATGCAATTGAGGATGGGAGAGCTCTGTAACAATATAGAAATGGATTATGTAAAAACACATAAAGTATTCTAGGGTTGGATATTATTTCACAGATGGGACTCGTTATAGACACTGGAGCCCATATAATTGTAGAAGGGAAGTTTGATGAAAACTATCGTTGTGGGAGGCAGAGAAGACTCGCTCCACAGAAGCTCTTTGACTTGAATGAGCTGGGACCGGAAGTACAGCGGGTAGCTAGTGAGTATCCACATGTGTGGGTGTGGCATAATAATGATTGTAGAAAGGCAGAGGGCGTGGAAATTGTGATTGAAGGAGAACCACGCCTAGCACAGCGTCAGTATCGTGTCATAGATTGGGGAACCTCTGGGTTTATTGGAAAATGTTGTTTGGCATAGGGTTCAGGTCCACGTTAACTTTTGTGTAGACTTATTTAGTAATAACTGTTCTACTTTCTCTACTCAACATCAACTGTTTATGAGCCAAGTCAGTCCAGCGTTATGTAACACAGAGTAAGGTTACCTCAGGTGACAACACCCACAGTAGACACCGACCAGAAGTGTTATCTGTAATCGCAGGCTGGTTAGGGGCTGCTAACTCGGAGGTAAACACCTTAAATGACGAGTTTCAGCGTCAATATGATGATGCTACACACATGTATGCAACAAAAGGGTTAGTAGAGGCTGCTATGGCTATACACAAAAATATTGAAGCTATAAATATAACCTTAGGATCCATGAGAGCATTAATAACTGTGCTTATGAATGATGACAATGTTACCCAGCATGAAGAAAGATATTACAGGATGGGAACTGCTAAGGTGTACCAATTAGAAAGGGATATTACTGATCTATTGTCTGGATGAACGCCACTGACTCATAGATCTAATAGGGCTAATAGAGATGGCAGGTTGGGGTAGCATGGGCTGCTGAGCCATACTCACCTACCCATTCCGGGGACCCTATGCTATTACCAGTATTTCTTATCTGATCCTGATCCCCTCTGGGGATCCTATACAACAAAAGGTGTTGATGGCCGTCCATCTGTTGGCAATGCAGCAAGGTAATCAGGTTGGGTATGCAATGAAACTATGTGCTCTGTTGATTGTTGTGTTCAAATGAATGAAATTGTTGTACGTACTTGTGATGGGAAACTTAATACTATGAATTTACAACTGCGTGTGATCTGCTATTGTGCGAGCAGCTAGTGCAGCAGGACGATATTCATTAGTGTATTACTTCTGAACGCACTCACCTTCCATACAACATAAACAATGTTCCACCAATGTGTCATATTGCATCACTGTAAATACCACTCTCACCTCAGGTTCTAAGACTGTTCACGCCCTGAACGAAATACAGAAAGCAAACTCTAGAGAGAGCTCAACATGAAGCCATGATGGCAGACGTACATGTTGATATGGCCCGAGCTGAAGCAGAGGTCGTTGGGTCACATGCCTCTGCACCAGGCTGGAGTTTTGGACCCGGGGCCACTATCGACTGGTTTGGATGGTGGAACATTTCTGGTAGAATTGCCTTTTTGGGGTCGTTTGTTACCTTGGTGCTCGTTCTCTTCTTGTACTGCTGTATGCGAAATACTTTCCACCGTCATCAACGCACTCAAAGGACAGTGAGAGAAGTTAAGCGAGCCTTGTTCTAAGACGTCCAAAAGATAAGTGCTAGTAACCTCTGTCTCGGGAGCTAAAGATAAACTAAATGCTGCATGCAGGAAATACCTCTTGAAGTTTTGAACTATCTGTGCTTGGTGCAATTAGGACCACAGTTCATTGGGAAGACCTGGGCTCATACCAGCCTTGCTTTTCAAATTGGGAGGCTTGGCAGGAGAGGGGATAGGAACTGGACCGAAGGCACAAAGGCAACACCAGCACTTTCTGCACAAGCTTAACTGTTTAACTAAAAGGTTTGAAATGACGCTGTTCTCCATCTACACTCACACAGAGGCTTTCAGTTGCCTTTCCTATATACTCTAAAATGTTTACATAATTTAGGATCTTTAACCCTTTTATAAACACCACCCCCCTGCCAGGAATAACATTTGGAATAAGGTATATTTTAAGCGCTGCCAAAAATCTATGTGTTACAGAGACAATGAGATGACTTTCAACAGAAGGGCTTACTGCTCCATCTGGAGAGCTCAGCTCCAGTGAAGTTTGTTTACAAGCAATATGGGTGGAGGATAGAGGAACGGGAAACGAGAAGAGGGCATGCAACGCCAGATATGATTCCCTCAGATTGGGCTGATCCTACCTAAAACCTAACCTGGGTTTAGTTGTTAACAGATGCATGCAATCATGGTTACAGATCATTATAGGATCACACAGACACTTTTATTCGAGTCATCTCCACTAACATATAGTACTGCACCAACATGTTGGGCTCCACAGATTAATTTACTAAAACGAGGTATGTTTGTAACATATATATCACACACCAATAACACAGAATAACATCCTGGCTTTAAGAAATCTGGACTGGTGTCGGTTTTATTTTTATTATTTGCGCTTCCCTTATAAAGGTTTACCACAGCAAACACTTAGCAAGGAGTAATGAAGCATAGGGAGCGCATGGTAAATCATAGGTACACATTGTAAAAGAATAACGAGGTATTGTAAAGCATATTAATACACACGACAAACCAGGGTAAACTATGGTAAATGCATCGTATAACTATGGGGAAAGCATGGTAAAACTGCAAATACTGCACATAAACACAGTGGTAACTAACGTTTTTTAAAATGGTTAATTGTGCTCAGAATCTTTTGGTGATTTTTATTATTTATTTATAAATTTACTCAGGGTGTGCGAAACCTAGATAAAGTCTCGCATACCTTTGTAGTAGGTCACACAGAACTACGACACGTGATGTGATGTGATTCGGGAGGAAGCGGCAGAAACTCTTCCTTGAGCATAGCATTGTCTTACAAAGAGTCAACAGAACCTCAACAGAAAACAAAGGGGGCCGCATTACTCCAGTGTTAAAACCCAGTAATCCCAGTAACGCCATGAAGAAAATCAGCCACGGTTTTAACAGAGGTAAAGTTAATGTTATATTGTAACCTTCCGTTATGGGTGGTATACTGGCATATTGGCATATTTAACCCCTGCTTGTCCCAGACTTATACGTCAGTTTTCCATATATCAAGCACGTCAAATTTTAAAGATTAAAACTGGTGCCTAAAGGTGGACCATGACGAAACTAAAAGTCTTATTCTGACAAGAGAGAGAAAAAAGCACGGTGAAGCTTAAGTACTACTATAGAAGGCTAAGGGCCGAGTTTATTAAGACGTTATTAAAATCTGGATATAAATACAGAAGAATGTAATCACTTTTTTTTTGTTTGTTTTGTTTAGAATATTTCGTTTTGCAATGGATGTATCGGGGTTTGTGGGTATAACACCCCAGTTATATATATATATATATATTATATATATATTATATATACTAGTAACAATATAGATATATATATATAATATGGCGTTGTTGTTACATATATACAATATATATGATACATTTACAAAAATCTTGTACAGTGCAACCAGTACTGTAATGGCTAAATGGCTCTAGTCTTACGATTTAAACTCATAATTGAAAAAGCAGCTTTATCTTTCAAACAACTTCACATTCACTCTTACCCGGTAAGAGACAAGTCTCACCAAGACATAAAAATTCCAATACCTCCTTTAAAAACTTTTATGGATAGAAAGGAAGCTCCCATACTCACTGAAAGAAAGAAACAGCACAGATGTCACAGTTGAGATAGCCCAGCACCCCATCCTCTTGGTAGCAATAACCAGAGATCAAACTCTCAGGATCCGCGGATCACAGCTCCTGTCCGTGCATATGAAACGGAGAAATATGAACATTTTTTAAAGATAGATTCATTCTAGCGGAGTTTCTTGGGTTTGGGGTTTCTTGGCTGTGGTTCAGTGTGGGCGGATCCAGCTGTTTAAGAGCCAGCTGGGGGAGGCCGCCCAGGAACTGGAGTTTATTAACATCATCATATATCAAACAGAAACTCGAGCTCCAGCCACACAAACGGGAAAACTCTCCCGAGCTCCCGAGAATATCCATCTGCTTAATAACAGTAAAGCACAGCCTGTGCTTCAAAACGGCAATGCAAACGAGTGGTAACGTCAGACTAACTGGCTGCTATAAATAAGTATAATACAATATAACAGGTTTCATTCAATGTATTTCTAGAACTATAATGTTGATGCTTATGATAATAATATTGATTAACACACATTTAGTCTCACTGATGATGTGCAATAGTTTATTGCAGATGGAATGTTGTTTCTAGTTTAAGCACAATTGTTAACTGACATTAGAATACCACGCTGAGATTCATTTTAAAACAGTAGCCTTTATTGTTCGCTCAATTAAATTAACAGCACTTTTAGTCATTCAAACGAAAACGTCGTTATTGTTGGTTTTTTTTTTTTTTTTTTTTTTTTTTATTTATTTATTTATTTTGCTTCATTAATGTTATTTTGTCCGCGCGTTTGTCATGTACCGTAAATTTAGATACCAGTCATTATATACTGAATATGAAATCCACACTCTGACTCACATTGGCAAAAAAAACTTAACAGGATTAAACAGACATCCCTGATATCACAAAACACAGTGTCTGTGCAATCTACAAAGAACGGCGAATCTCTGTCCAGTGTTGTACCACAAAACAGAGCACTGCATTTGGGACTAATCCGGGATTATGTCCCCCTTAATCATTTTAAGCAAAGAGAGAAGCAGTTATTTTTTTCTCCTTAAGTGGCCCCATATTTAATATAAGAAATTAAACAAACGGCTTCTACAATTGAAATGGAAAAGGAAGGGTGTGCTTGGCACTAAACTGCAAACATTTTATTTCAATCTATAAACTTTAGTAATTGGATCAGCAAATGACCATGACTTTGTCTGGTATAAACAGGAAACCAACATAGCTAGGTTTATCGAGGCAAAAGTGCAGTGCACCGTTACAGAACTGTAAAAGGAAGAGAGAGAAAAAAGGGTTATAAGCTAATTGTACTTTGGAGAATTGCAGAACATTCAGTACTTAATGTCACACTTACAAATAAAAGATACATTTACTGACTGAAATCAGTAAAGTGGACCAGTAAGTAGCTCCAACAAATCTCCTGGAAATTTACATAACACTTTACATTCTGGAGTCACTCAGTCAGTGTTGGTCATGATGATGCTAAAACAGCACCATTATTGTATGAGTGCAGTAGCTAAGCTGTAGGGAAACCCAAACTGCATTCAGTGTCATTAGCCAATTTGCAGCACAAGAAATTATACAAGTGTAGCAGGAGACCAATGCATTCAAGCCACTGCATGGCCCTATGTAACAACACGCAGATTTTTATTATGTCCTTATGGGGTTTTTTTAGGTTCAAGAAATATAAATTATGTAAAATTAATCTGCAATTACTAAAAGCATCAAATAAAACCGTCTGTCAATGCGACACTCTGTTATTGTGTATGTGTATCAAACTTTTATGGGATCGGCTTCGCTTTGTACGTGGCAACCACACAGTAGTTAATTGTGTACTGCGCTGCTCGGTTTGTGATCCAGCCAGAGATCAACAACTGTAGTGTAATATACTGCACTCCAGGCTGTGATTACAAGTGTTTACCAGTACGCATGCGAGGCAGCGAAATACTGGAGAGGATGGCGGATTCTAGGAGTGAAGATGTAGCAGTGATCGGAAACACCGACCTCAGCGCCGCTGACCCACACAACAACACGGTAATTGGATACTACAGTTTGAACAAAACACTTAGAAATATTGGAGGTCAGACATTATAAAAACCTTTGGAGATACTGTACCGTACATCAGAACAGGCCTTTCCCCGACCGTGCTGTTGCACAGAGCTGCAGCTGGAACTACTCGGGCAAAGTTGTGGTGGTACTGTCCTCACACTGGGGTCTCTGTTACATTTTTTGTGTTGATACGTACATTTGTATCGCTGTCATATTGTTTTAAATGTGATTTTATGAGCGCGACTAATCCTTAGACTTTTTACGAGCTCTGGTTAGTAAAATACCAGTATAAAGCACTGTATTATGAAGAAGTAATGGAATGGCCATTCTCCAAATCACACACACGGTCATCTGATCCAGTTTTTATTTGATCCAGTTTTTAAGCAGAAATTAGCTTAAATAAATATGTTTATTTTGACGCCAAACTGGGTATAATGTATAAGTGGTGGTAACATTTTTATTTTTTATACAGATTTTTTTCGACTGCATAAAGTAATGTTTCTGCAACACCACCGCTGTTGTCAGTACAGTACGTTGTTTCACCGAATGCGTGACAACAGAAGACTTCATTTTTAATGTTTTTAAATGTACATTAGTGTGAATAGAATACAAATGAGGAAGCTTTTATTTACATACGTTTAAAAATATACAGACTAGTTTCTCCGGGATTTTCCAAACAATACATGTATTGCAAACGTTTTATTTAATAAATAAATTCATAAACAATTGCACATTGTCTCTCCTGGTTTTTCATAAATCATGTGATTTACTGACTGTCGACATACACTGCGAAGAAAATGCATTAACAGTCTTGAAAGGTCCCAATAAGGCATCATTCTGATGAACTTAGCAAAGCACAGCCCTGCAAGCAAGATGGAAGGAAACCAATTAGACTAAGCAATAGAGAGCAATGATTAAAGTAAAAATAATCATTTTAGTAACAATAGAATGATTAACAACATAGAGGGTGGGGGGTAAAAATACAGCGCAGGTTTTGCAATTGCATTTTCTAGCAATGTTACAGCTGCAAAAAGGATACAGCACTGTGCTAACTATTTTATTTATGTATGTGTGTAATGAAAAGTTGTCATCTTTTTGTGCTATACCAACAGATGACAGAAGAAGGGGTGCCTCTGCTAAAGACAATGGAGATCAGTGTTTCAGAGGCAGAGAAGAGAACAGGGAAGAATGCAGTGAGCATGCAGGAGGTCTATACGGTCTACCTAATCGAAACACGGTAGGGGCAGTAACACAGGCCTGCAGTCATACAGAGCAGTGTTTCCCAAACTTTTTGATTGGCGACCCAAACGAGCACAGGAATAATGAACCCACGACCCCAAATTATTCACTATACGGTATTTTAACTGAAAAACTTTTTAACCAATCAAAAAGCCACGTTTCATTTATTTGTAACTACACTAGATTTTTAGGCTTTGATAGTTTTACAGGTTGCTAAAATGTTTGTTTTTATCAAATTAATTATTGAGTAAAACAAAAATAATAATAAAAGAGAACGTGGTGCCACTTCTTCGAACATTTTCTCACACGACAGCCAGCCCAGGTTTCTGAGTGAAGGGTCTCCTTCGTGCAGACAACGGGACTGCAGCCGACCCCAAACACGCATTTGCAGGAGAGCCTCCATTAGGGATTAATGGACTATGTTGGTGCATTGAGATAATGCGTGGTGGGACGGGAATGCATGCCTGTGATTTGGGGAGCGTGCATGAAGGAGCGAAATGTAAGCCTGGCAGAGGGAGGGGCTGGGTGAAGAGTGTTTTGGAGCTGTGGGAGAGAACCTGTTGGGTTTTTTTTAGTTTTTATTTTTAATTCGGGTCAGACTAGAGG